>NW_026526809.1:0-343526 GCF_024362965.1 Panthera pardus | reverse complement strand
AAAGAGCTTTCTCCCCCTGTGTTTCACAAGGGTTAGAAGTCTTTGAATAGCTACGCGGAGCCTAGGCCAATAGTGCCAACTACTCAAACCTGTCACCCTACAGCCTGCAACAACCAAATTTCCACTACCATCTTCCTTCACGAAGGTAGAAGGGTTTGCAAAACCTATGCGGGGAATGATGCGGAAAATGACCTTTAATCGACCCTGTGAGAGACTACTGTGGACAAACCATCTTTCAAGTGACAACTTGTGTCACTAAGGGAGACGCCTTTGAAAACCCTTGCGCGGCTTAGGAGGATAGTGTCATATACACAACTCTGTGAACCAACAGGGTGGAGAAGGAATCTTTCGCCTACCATCTGGTTTCACAAAGTTAAAATGTTTGAAAACCTATGCACGATCTACGTGGCAAGTTCCCTATACTCCACTCTGAAACACTGGGGGAAATACTCTTTCACCTTAGAGCGTCTTTCACGAAGTGTGCAATGTTTGGATACACACGCGGGGCCTAGGCGGATAGTGTCATATACTCCACTCTGTGAAACAACGTTGCGGTGCAACAATCTTCCCAACTGCCATCTGGTTTCACCGAGTGAGAACTCACTGAAAACCTAGGCACGGCTCATAATGTCAAACTGCCCTTTGTGGCAACCATCTTTCCAACTAACAGTCTTCCATCCCTACATTAGAAGCGTTTCAAAACCTATGCGGGGAACGATGTGGAAAGTGACCCATAGTCGACGCTGTGAGAGAGTACTCTGGACAAACCACCTTGCAAGTAACTTCTTGTTCCACCAAGATAGAAGAGTCTGGAAATCTAAGCACGGACTAGACGGGAAGTGCGAGATGCTCAACTCTGGGGAAACACACTGTGCTGAAAACATCTTTCAACTAGCACCTGATTTCAGTCAGTCACCACCGTTTGAAAACTTAGGCAGGGTCTACGCGGCAAGTGACAAAGAACCTATGAAACGACAAAGCGAAGAACTCTCTTTCAAGTAACACATCGCTTCACTACATTAGAAGTGGTGGACAATCTATGCGGGGTCATGTGCCGACAGAACCGTACGCTCAACTCTGTCGCTCATCACTTGGCGAAAACCATCTTTCACTTACATCTTGTATCCCTACGTTAGAAGGGTTTGACAAGCCAGGCAGGGAACAACGAGGAAAGGGACATACACACGACCCTTGTGAGAGAATACCGTGGACAAACCATCTCTCAACTAACATCTTGTATCACTAAGTCAAAAATGCGTGAAAAAGCAGGCGGGGGCCGATAACGACAGGGCCGTATACTCAATTCTGCCAAACAACAAAGTGAGGAAACCATCCTCCAACTAACATCCTGTTTGACGTAGAAAACTTAGAAAATGTATGCTGGAAACGACGTGGAAGGTGACATATAGCAGCCACTGTGAAAGAATCCTGTGGAGAAAGCGTTTTTCCACTGTCATCATGTGTCACTAAGTTACAAGTGTTTCACTCTTTCAGCTCACACCTTGTTCACTACGTTATAAATGTTGGAAAACCCATGGAGGGCTTATGCGGGAAAGTGCCTTGTATGTAACTCTGTGAAAAAAACAGTGTGGCAAAACCGTCGTTAAGAAAGATCTCGTTTCACAAAATTAGAAGAGTTTGAAACCCTATGCGGGGCGTACAGGGAAAGCGCTAGACACTCACCTCAGGGATACAAACACTTGGGGAAACAACCTTTCACTGAACGTCTGGTTACACTAAATTACAAGCGTTGAAAAACACATGCGGGGCCGAAGTGGAGAGTGCCGTACACTCCTTTCCGGGAAAGAACATTGGGAGGAAACCGTCGT
Organism: Panthera pardus; assembly: GCF_024362965.1. Classification (NCBI taxonomy): domain Eukaryota; kingdom Metazoa; phylum Chordata; class Mammalia; order Carnivora; family Felidae; genus Panthera; species Panthera pardus. Next base: position 341,697 of record NW_026526809.1, on the reverse strand, counting down.
TCACGGTCTACCCGGGTCTCACTAAGTGAAACGTGTTTGGAAACCTATGTGAAGCCTACACGGAAAGTGCCATCACCTTGCGAAAAGCTTGTGGGGCAACGTTGTTTCAACTATCATCTAGTTTCACTAAGTTAAAATGGCTTCACAGCTATGCGGGATCTATGCGGAAAGGGCCATATAGGCAACTCTGAGATAGACCACTGTTGTGGAACCCATCCTCCAACTCATCTCTCGCTTCACTAAGTTAGAGGTGTTTGAAAACCACGCGGGGGCCTACGCCGAAAGTGTCTCATACTCACCTCGGGACACAAGTCTATCTGGGAAGCATCTTTCTGCTGAGATCTGGTTTGCACTCAGTAACAAGTGTTTGAAAACGCACGCAGGGCGTAGCAGGATGGTGCCATACACTCACCTCTGGGAAACTACACTGTGGGGAAGCCGCCTTTCAACTACCGTCTGGGTTCGCTGAGATAGGAGTGTTTGAAAACCTAGGAGAAGCCTAACGGCTAAGTGCCACATACTCAACTGTGGAAACAACAGTGTGCTGAACGATCTTTCAGCTAACATCTGGCCTCACGAATTGAAAACGGTTTGAAAACTATTCGGGGTCTAGGCGGAAAGTGCCAGGTACTCAGCTCTGTGACACAAGAGCTTGGGGAACCATCTTCCAACTAACATAATTTCACTAAGTTAGAAGTCTTTGAAAACCGGGCGGAGACTACACCAAAAGTGTCATACAGTCACCTCTGTGAGTCACTGTGGGGAAGCCATTTTTCCCAATAACGTCTCTCTTCACGAGGTTGGAAGTATTTGAACACCCGTGCAGGGCCGGCGTCAAAAGTGCCACATAGTCAACTCTGAAACAACACTGTGGGGTTTCCACGTTTCAATTAACCTCTTCTTGTTCCACTCAGAAGTGTTTGCAAACCTATGCCGGTACTACGCGGGGAAGTGCTATAGGCTCAACTCTGTAAAACTCACTGTGGTGAAGCCACAGGCTTCACCCCACAGCCAAAGGGCATCTGGGGTTCACTTGTTGGAAGTATGTGAAAACCTATGGGGGCTTATGCGGGAAAGTGCCCTATGCTCAAGTGTGTCAAGCAGCTTTTGGGGAAACCACCTTTCAACTAACATCTTGTTTCACCGTGTTAGAAGTGTTTCAAAACACTCTCCTAGGAACCATGAGAAAAGTGACGTATACTCGACACAGCCAAATCGTACTGTGGGGGAGAAACGGTCTTCCAACTCACATCTGCTGTCGCCAAGTTAAAAGGGTTGGAAAACTTCTGCAGGGCCTTATGCGCAAGGGCCGTGTACTCCATTCTGTGAAACGACGCTGTAGGGAAACAATCTTGCGACTAACATCTGGTTTCACTGTGAACTGTCTGAAAACCTACAAAGTGCCATATAGTCAACTGTGTGAAAGAGCACTCTGGGTAAAAGGTCTTGTGACCACCTGATTTAGGACGTTAGAAGCATTTGCAAAACTACGCCGGGATGAATGCAGGAAAGTGCCATATACTCAACTCTGTCAAGCTGCACTTTGGCGAAACCATCTTTCAACTAACACCTTGTGGTCGCTACCATAGAAACATGTTTGAAAACCTATGGAGGGAATGATGTGGAAAGGGTCATATATACGCAGCTCTGTCCAACCGGGCTTTGGGGGAAACCACCTTTCAAGTGACATTTGAATTCAACTAAATTGGAAGTGTCTGAAAGCTCCTGTGTGGTCCAGACTGAAAGGGGCCTCCCACTCTATGAAAGAACACTGTGGGGAAAACGTCTTTCAACGTTCTCTTTCCACTAAGTCAGAAGTGTTTGGAAACCCCATGCGGGGATCGATGGGGAAAGTGACGTTGTGAGAGAGTACTGGGAAGAAACCATCTTTCAACTGGCATCTCGTTTCACTGAGAACTGTTTGAAAACATATGCACGGCCTACAAAGTGTACTAGAGTCAACTGTGTGAAAGAACACAGTGGGGAAAAATCATCTTTTAACTAACAGCTCGTTTCGCTCAGTTGGAAGTGTTTGAAGACCTATGTGGGGATCGAGGGGGAAGGTTACATACACCAGCCACTGTGAAAAGAACACTGTGCAGAAACCTTCTTTCAACTGATATCCTGTTTCACCTGGTTAGAAGTGTTTGAAGAACTCCGTGGGGGCTTATGCAGAAAGTGCCATGTACTCTGTCAAGTCCCTGCACGTTGGGACACCCTTTTGTCGGAGAAACCGTCCTTCAACCACCATGTTAGAGTTATTATGTTATGTCTGAGTTACGTTCTGTTACAGTTACGTCATGTTATGTTATGTTATGTTATGTTATGTTATGTTATGTTTTCATGTTACGTTCTGTTATAGCTATTTGAAAACTTTATGCGGGGGTCTATGTATAAAGTGCCATACACTCTGGCAAATAACACTGTGCGGAACCGTCTTTCAACCAAAAATCCTATTTCACTACATTAGAAGTGTTGGAAAACCCACGTGGAGTCGACACCAAAAGTGCCATGTACTCAACCTTGTGAAACAACTGTGTGGTGAAACTATCATCTGCTTCCACTGTTAGAAGTACTTGAAGACCCACGCAGGGCCAACAACGAAAGTGCCGTCTACAAAACTGTATGAAGAAAACACTGCGGGGAAACAGCTTGCCACTAAAATCTTATTCCAATCAGATGAAATTGTTTGAAAACCTATGCGGAGCTTATAATGAAAGTGCCGTACACTCATCTCTGTGAAACAACAGCTTATCTGAGAGTTTTATACTCAACTCTATGGAAGAAGACGGTGGGGAAACCTTTCACCTAACATGTGGTTTCTCGAAGCTAGACGTGTGAAAACCAGGTTGCGGCCTATGCAGAAAGTGCCTTACACTCAAACCTGTGAAAGCAGAGTGTGCGGAACCATCTTTCAACAAACTTTCGGTTTCACTAATTTGGAAGTGATGGAAAACTTATGATCGGTTAACTATGAGACAAGTTGCCATATAGTCAACTCTGTGAAACAACACTCTGGTGTGAACCTCTTTCAACGACCGTCTGATTTCACTAATTTAGAAGGGTTTGAAAACCCACGCAGGCAGCAATGGGGAAGTACGATTACTCAACTCTGTGCCACAACAGTGTGGTGAAACCATCCTTCATAACATCTTGCTTCCCTGCCAGGTGTTGTCACCATTTGCAGGGAATTTTGACGAGAGTGACTTATACTCTATTGTGTAAAAAAATGTGGAAAAATGGTCTTTCAACCGACATCCTCTTTCACGAACGAAGTGTTTGAAAAACCCATGCTGGGCTTTTGAGGGAAACTGCCTTAGAGCCACTCTGTGGGGAATCCATCTTCCAACTAATCTCTTGCTTCACTCTAATGACAGCATAATGGGGCTCGAAAACCATAATGGGGCTACAGTGCAAGCGCCACTTACTCGACTCTGTGAAACAGCGACGGTCGGGAAACAATCTGTCTCTTAATATCAGTTGCAAGTGTTTGAAAACAGATGCGGGGCCTATGCACGAGGATCATGCCATGCCTTCAACGTTGTGAAATAACACTGTGGGGAAACCACCTTTCCACTACCATCTCGTTCCTCTTAGGACGGTTTGAAAAACCTATGAGAAGCCTAAAAACTAAGGGCCATACACTCAACTGTGTGAAACAACGACGTGGTGAAAAGATCTTTCAAATAACATCTGTTTCCATCATTGAGAATTGAAGACTATTGGGGGTTATGCGGAAAGGGTCATATACTCAAATCTGTGACACAACATGTGGGGGAAACCATCTTTCAATCAACATCTTGTATAACTAAACTGGAAGCGTTAGAAAAACCCATGGGAGCCTATGCCGAAAGTGCCATATACTCACTCACCTCTGTCAGCCTGCACTTTGCGGAAACCATCTTGAGAGTAATATCCTGTAGCACAAGTTAGGAAGGAGCGTTTGAAAAACTATGCGGGTAAAAGGCAGGAAGTACAAGATACTGACAACTGTGGAACAACACTGTGAGAAACCGTCTTTCAACTCAATTCTTCTTTCATTTAGGTTAGAAGTGTTTGAAAACCTATGCGCGGCTTATGGGGAAAGTGCCATTCTTTCAACTAATATCTGATTTCGCCCAGGGTGAACTCTTTTGGAAACCTATGCACAGCCTACACGGTAAGTGCCATATACTGAACTCTGTGAAACAACCCTGTGGGGAAACGATCTTTCAACTAACATTTCGTTTCCCTAAGTTAGAAGTGTTTGAAAAGCTCTGCGGGACCTATGCAGAATTGCCCTATACTCCACTCTCAAACTGAACTCTTAGGGAAGCATTTTTCAGCTAACATCTTTATGAAACTACGTGAGGAGCATTGTAAAACCTGTGTGGGGAACGATGTGGAAAGTGACATATACTGTGGGACCCTGTGAGAAAATAGAGTGGACAATCCATCTATCAATTATCTTGGGGCACTAAGTTTGAAGTGTTTGAAAACCTATGCACGGCTTATGGGGAAAGTGCCATATACTCGACTCCCTTCACATATGTGTGTGGGCAAATCCTATGTCATCTAACCTCATGTATCTCTACGACTGAAGGGTTTGCAACCGCAGCGGGGGCCTGCATGATTAGGCCATATGCACACTTGGGAAACACCACTGTGGGGAAACCATCCTTCAACTAACCATCTTGTTCACTGAGAAGGGTTTGAAACTATGCGGAGCCTTTGCTGAAAGTGCCACGTACAGAACTCGGTGGAAACAACACTGTGGTGAAACGATCTTTCAACGAACATTCTCGTTTCAAGCCATAACTCTGTGAAAAAGTTTGCGGGGTATCTGCCGACAGTGCCATATATTCAACTCGGTGAAACTGCACTTTGCAGGAAGGAAGGCTCTTTCAAGTAACATCTGGTATCACGAAGTCAGAAGGGTTTGAAAACCTATGTGGGTAATGATGAGGAAAGTGACACATACTGGATACTGTGAGAAAATACCGTGGGACAATCCATCTTTCAACTAGCTCGTGTCACTAAGTTGGAAGTGTTTGCAACCTAGGCGCGGGCTTATGCAGAAAGTGCCGTATACTCGACGCTTTGAAAAAAAGCACTCTGGACGAAGATTCTTTCATGAGTATGTAGTTTCAGAAAACTAAAGCAGTTTGACAAGCAACGCATGACCTACACGGAAAGTGCCATATACGCAACTCTGTGAAACAACGTCTGAGGAAATGATCCTTCACCTAACATCTGGTTTCATTAAGTTGTGTTTTGAATGCAAATGTTGGCCTAGAAGAATAGAACCATGTACTCAATACCGTGAAACAACAATGTGGTGAAACCATCTTCCGACCACCATCTGCTTTCACTACGTTAGATGTGATTGAAACACCTTACAGGGAGGAACACTTAAAGTGCCGTAAACTCCGCTCTGTCGAACACTGCTGTGGTGAAACATACCTTCAACCAACCTCCGTTTCATCGAGTGACAACGGTTTGAAAAGCTATGCGGGACCCACAGGACAAGTGCCATATACTCAACACTGTGAAACAACACTGTGGAGAAACCCTATTTCAACCAAAACTTCGTTTCACTAAATTAGAAGTCTTTGAAACTCTATGAGCGACAGAGACGGAAAGGGGCCATCTATTCAACTCTGTAACCAACAATACTGTGGTGAAAGAAACTTCAACTAACACTTGGTTTTCACTGAGAGAACTCTTTGAAGACATAGGCAGGCCTACCCTGTGTCATACATTCATCTCTGTGAATCGACACATGGTGAAACCATCCTTCAGCTAGCATCACGTTTCACCCTGAAGTGTCTGAAAAGTTATGCGCGGGGCTATGCGACGGTGCCATGCAACTCAATTCTGTGAAATTGGACTTTGCGAAAACCACCTTTCAGCGAACATCATGTATCGTTACGTTGGAAGGTTTGAAAACATGCGCAGCTTATAGGAAATGCCAGAGAGTCAACTCTGAAAAACCACTGGTGAGAAACTGTCACCGAACATCTGCTTTCACGTCGTTAAAATAGTTTGAAAACTTAGGCATGACTTACAAGGAAACTGCCATCTACCCAAATCTGTTAAGTAACAATCTGGTGAAGTTGTCTTTCAATTAACATCGATCTGGTTTATATGAGTGGCAACTCTGGAAAAACTCTCTGGGGTCAACATGGTAAGTGCGTTTGTAGGCACTGGCTTTGACACCTATGCAGCTCCTGGCCGGAAAAACCAATACACTTCATTCACTGTGCGAAACAAAACTATGGGGAAATCATCTCGGTACGAACAACTGCTTTCACTACGTTAGAGCTTGTCAAAACCATGGCGGGCCCTAGGCAAAAAGTGCCATATACGCAATTCTGTCAAACAACACTGGGGAATCCATCTTCCCACTAACCTCTGGTTTCACTAAGTTACCGGAGTTTTGAACAGCCCGGCAGGGAATTGTGCGGAATGTGCCATATACTCAACTCCCTGAAACAACAGTATGCTGAAGCTCTCTTTCACCATTTGGTTTCAGAAACTTAAAGTAATTTCAACACCTAAGCATGACTTCCATGGAACGTGCCATATGCGCAACTGTTGAAACAACACTGTGGTGAAGCCACGTTTCACCTGAAACCTGCTTCACTAGAGCTACAATTGTTTGAACACACGTGCGGGGGCCCAGGCCGATAGTGCCATTTACTACCTTCTGTGAAATATGCTGGGTGAAACATTCCCTCAACTAACATCGGATTTCACCCCAGTGAGAACTATTGGAAAACCTACTCAGAGAGTGCAGTAGACGCAACTCTATGAAAGGCCCGGGGAGGTTATCGTTCTGTCACCTTGTCGTGTGGTGAGAAGGGTTTGAAACGTTATGCGAACTCTATGAGGAAAGTGCCTTGTCCTCAACTTTGTGAAACAGCACTGTGGCGAAGGCGTCGTCCCTCTAGCATCTGATCTCAGAATTGGTGGAAAAGGAAACGGCGGGTCTACAGGCAACGTGCCATATATTCCACTCTGTAAAACAGCACTGTGGGGAAGGGAAATCTTTCCCCTAAAGCTTCCTTTCACCAAGCTACAAACGTTGCAATGCACATGTGGGGCTAGGCAGATAGTGCCATAGGCTGCATTCTCTGAAAATAACTGTGGGGTGGAACATTCTTTCAAGTAACATTTGATTTCGCTAAGTGAGAACTCATTGGAAACACCTATGCAAGGCCTACAGGACAAGGGTCGTATACTCATCTCTGTGAAACAACAGGGGGAGAAAGCGTCTTTCAAGTAGCATCCCGTTTCACAAGGTTAGAAGTCTTTGAATAGCTACGCGGGAGCCTAGGCCAATAGTGCCAACTACTCAAACCTGTCACCCTACAGCCTGCAACAACCAAATTTCCACTACCATCTTCCTTCACGAAGGTAGAAGGGTTTGCAAACCTATGCGGGGGAATGATGCGGAAAATGACCTTTAATCGACCCTGTGAGAGACTACTGTGGACAAACCATCTTTCAAGTGACAACTTGTGTCACTAAGGGAGACGCCTTTGAAAACCCTTGCGCGGCTTAGGAGGATAGTGTCATATACACAACTCTGTGAACCAACAGGGTGGAGAAGGAATCTTTCGCCTACCATCTGGTTTCACAAAGTTAAAATGTTTGAAAACCTATGCACGATCTACGTGGCAAGTTCCCTATACTCCACTCTGAAACACTCGGGGGAAATACTCTTTCACCTTAGAGCGTCTTTCACGAAGTGTGCAATGTTTGGATACACACGCGGGGCCTAGGCGGATAGTGTCATATAACTCCACTCTGTGAAACAACGTTGCGGTGCAACAATCTTCCAACTGCCATCTGGTTTCACCGAGTGAGAACTCACTGAAAACCTAGGCACGGCTCATAATGTCAAACTGCCCTTTGTGGCAACCATCTTTCCAACTAACAGCTTCCATCCCTACATTAGAAGCGTTTCAAAACCTATGCGGGGAACGATGTGGAAAGTGACCCATAGTCGACGCTGTGAGAGAGTACTCTGGACAAACCACCTTGCAAGTAACTTCTTGTTCCACCAAGATAGAAGAGTCTGGAAATCTAAGCACGGACTAGACGGGAAGTGCGAGATGCTCAACTCTGGGAAAACACACTGTGCTGAAAACATCTTTCAACTAGCACCTGATTTCAGTCAGTCACCACCGTTTGAAAACTTAGGCAGGGTCTACGCGGCAAGTGACAAAGAACCTATGAAACGACAAAGCGAAGAAACTCTCTTTCAAGTAACACATCGCTTCACTACATTAGAAGTGGTGGACAATCTATGCGGGTCATGTGCCGACAGAACCGTACGCTCAACTCTGTCGCTCATCACTTGGCGAAAACCATCTTTCAACTTACATCTTGTATCCCTACGTTAGAAGGGTTTGACAAGCCAGGCAGGGAACAACGAGGAAAGGGACATACACACGACCCTGTGAGAGAATACCGTGGACAAACCATCTCTCAACTAACATCTTGTATCACTAAGTCAAAAATGCGTGAAAAAGCAGGCGGGGCCGATAACGACAGGGCCGTATACTCAATTCTGCCAAACAACAAAGTGAGGAAACCATCCTCCAACTAACATCCTGTTTGACGTAGAAAACTTAGAAATGTATGCTGGAAACGACGTGGAAGGTGACATATAGCAGCCACTGTGAAAGAATCCTGTGGAGAAAGCGTTTTTCCACTGTCATCATGTGTCACTAAGTTACAAGTGTTTCACTCTTTCAGCTCACACCTTGTTCACTACGTTATAAATGTTGGAAAACCCATGGAGGGCTTATGCGGAAAGTGCCTTGTATGTAACTCTGTGAAAAAAACAGTGTGGCAAAACCGTCGTTAAGAAAGATCTCGTTTCACAAAATTAGAAGAGTTTGAAACCCTATGCGGGGCGTACAGGGAAAGCGCTAGACACTCACCTCAGGGATACAAACACTTGGGGGAAACAACCTTTCACTGAACGTCTGGTTACACTAAATTACAAGCGTTGAAAAACACATGCGGGGCCGAAGTGGAGAGTGCCGTACACTCCTTTCTGGGAAAGAACATTGGGAGGAAACCGTCGTTCACGGTCTACCCCGGGTCTCACTAAGTGAAACGTGTTTGGAAACCTATGTGAAGCCTACACGGAAAGTGCCATCACCTTGCGAAAAGCTTGTGGGGCAACGTTGTTTCAACTATCATCTAGTTTCACTAAGTTAAAATGGCTTCACAGCTATGCGGGATCTATGCGGAAAGGGCCATATAGGCAACTCTGAGATAGACCACTGTGTGGAACCCATCCTCCAACTCATCTCTCGCTTCACTAAGTTAGAGGTGTTTGAAAACCACGCGGGGCCTACGCCGAAAGTGTCTCATACTCACCTCGGGACACAAGTCTATCTGGGAAGCATCTTTCTGCTGAGATCTGGTTGCACTCAGTAACAAGTGTTTGAAAACGCACGCAGGGCGTAGCAGGATGGTGCCATACACTCACCTCTGGGAAACTACACTGTGGGGAAGCCGCCTTTCAACTACCGTCTGGGTTCGCTGAGATAGGAGTGTTTGAAAACCTAGGAGAAGCCTAACGGCTAAGTGCCACATACTCAACTGTGGGAAACAACAGTGTGCTGAAACGATCTTTCAGCTAACATCTGGCCTCACGAATTGAAAACGGTTTGAAAACTATTCGGGGTCTAGGCGGAAAGTGCCAGGTACTCAGCTCTGTGACACAAGAGCTTGGGGAACCATCTTCCAACTAACATATTTCACTAAGTTAGAAGTCTTTGAAAACCGGGCGGAGACTACACCAAAAGTGTCATACAGTCACCTCTGTGAGTCACTGTGGGGAAGCCATTTTTCCAATAACGTCTCTCTTCACGAGGTTGGAAGTATTTGAACACCCGTGCAGGGCCGGCGTCAAAAGTGCCACATAGTCAACTCTGAAACAACACTGTGGGGTTTCCACGTTTCAATTAACCTCTTCTTGTTCCACTCAGAAGTGTTTGCAAACCTATGCCGGTACTACGCGGGAAGTGCTATAGGCTCAACTCTGTAAAACTCACTGTGGTGAAGCCACAGGCTTCACCCCACAGCCAAAGGGCATCTGGGTTCACTTGTTGGAAGTATGTGAAAACCTATGGGGGCTTATGCGGAAAGTGCCCTATGCTCAAGTGTGTCAAGCAGCTTTTGGGGAAACCACCTTTCAACTAACATCTTGTTTCACCGTGTTAGAAGTGTTTCAAACACTCTCCTAGGAACCATGAGAAAAGTGACGTATACTCGACACAGCCAAATCGTACTGTGGGGAGAAACGGTCTTCCAACTCACATCTGCTGTCGCCAAGTTAAAAGGGTTGGAAAACTTCTGCAGGGCCTATGCGCAAGGGCCGTGTACTCCATTCTGTGAAACGACGCTGTAGGGAAACAATCTTGCGACTAACATCTGGTTTCACTGTGAACTGTCTGAAAACCTACAAAGTGCCATATAGTCAACTGTGTGAAAGAGCACTCTGGGTAAAAGGTCTTGTGACCACCTGATTTAGGACGTTAGAAGCATTTGCAAAACTACGCCGGGATGAATGCAGAAAGTGCCATATACTCAACTCTGTCAAGCTGCACTTTGGCGAAACCATCTTTCAACTAACACCTTGTGTCGCTACCATAGAAACATGTTTGAAAACCTATGGAGGGAATGATGTGGAAAGGGTCATATATACGCAGCTCTGTCCAACCGGGCTTTGGGGAAACCACCTTTCAAGTGACATTTGATTCAACTAAATTGGAAGTGTCTGAAAGCTCCTGTGTGGTCCAGACTGAAAGGGCCTCCCACTCTATGAAAGAACACTGTGGGGAAAACGTCTTTCAACGTTCTCTTTCACTAAGTCAGAAGTGTTGGAAACCCCATGCGGGGATCGATGGGGAAAGTGACGTTGTGAGAGAGTACTGGGAAGAAACCATCTTTCAACTGGCATCTCGTTTCACTGAGAACTGTTTGAAAACATATGCACGGCCTACAAAGTGTACTAGAGTCAACTGTGTGAAAGAACACAGTGGGGAAAAATCATCTTTTAACTAACAGCTCGTTTCGCTCAGTTGGAAGTGTTTGAAGACCTATGTGGGGATCGAGGGGGAAGGTTACATACACCAGCCACTGTGAAAAGAACACTGTGCAGAAACCTTCTTTCAACTGATATCCTGTTTCACCTGGTTAGAAGTGTTTGAAGAACTCCGTGGGGGCTTATGCAGAAAGTGCCATGTACTCTGTCAAGTCCCTGCACGTTGGGACACCCTTTTGTGGAGAAACCGTCCTTCAACCACCATGTTAGAGTTATTATGTTATGTCTGAGTTACGTTCTGTTACAGTTACGTCATGTTATGTTATGTTATGTTATGTTATGTTATGTTTTCATGTTACGTTCTGTTATAGCTATTTGAAAACTTTATGCGGGGTCTATGTATAAAGTGCCATACACTCTGGCAAATAACACTGTGCGGAAACCGTCTTTCAACCAAAATCCTATTTCACTACATTAGAAGTGTTGGAAAACCCACGTGGAGTCGACACCAAAAGTGCCATGTACTCAACCTTGTGAAACAACTGTGTGGTGAAACTATCATCTGCTTCCACTGTTAGAAGTACTTGAAGACCCACGCAGGGCCAACAACGAAAGTGCCGTCTACAAAACTGTATGAAGAAACACTGCGGGGAAACAGCTTGCCACTAAAATCTTATTCCAATCAGATGAAATTGTTTGAAAACCTATGCGGAGCTTATAATGAAAGTGCCGTACACTCATCTCTGTGAAACAACAGCTTATCTGAGAGTTTTATACTCAACTCTATGGAAGAAGACGGTGGGGAAACCTTTCACCTAACATGTGGTTTCTCGAAGCTAGACGTGTGAAAACCAGGTTGCGGCCTATGCAGAAAGTGCCTTACACTCAAACCTGTGAAAGCAGAGTGTGCGGAACCATCTTTCAACAAACTTTCGGTTTCACTAATTTGGAAGTGATGGAAAACTTATGATCGGTTAACTATGAGACAAGTTGCCATATAGTCAACTCTGTGAAACAACACTCTGGTGTGAACCTCTTTCAACGACCGTCTGATTTCACTAATTTAGAAGGGTTTGAAAACCCACGCAGGCAGCAATGGGGAATGTACGATTACTCAACTCTGTGCCACAACAGTGTGGTGAAACCATCCTTCATAACATCTTGCTTCCCTGCCAGGTGTTGTCACCCTTTGCAGGGAATTTTGACGAGAGTGACTTATACTCTATTGTGTAAAAAAATGTGGAAAAATGGTCTTTCAACCGACATCCTCTTTCACGAACGAAGTGTTTGAAAACCCATGCTGGGCTTTTGAGGAAACTGCCTTAGAGCCACTCTGTGGGGAATCCATCTTCCAACTAATCTCTTGCTTCACTCTAATGAAGCATAATGGGGCTCGAAAACCATAATGGGGCTACAGTGCAAGCGCCACTTACTCGACTCTGTGAAACAGCACGGTCGGGAAACAATCTGTCTCTTAATATCAGTTGCAAGTGTTTGAAAACAGATGCGGGGCCTATGCACGAGGATCATGCCATGCCTTCAACGTTGTGAAATAACACTGTGGGGAAACCACCTTTCCACTACCATCTCGTTCCTCTTAGGACGGTTTGAAAACCTATGAGAAGCCTAAAAACTAAGGGCCATACACTCAACTGTGTGAAACAACGACGTGGTGAAAAGATCTTTCAAATAACATCTGGTTTCCATCATTGAGAATTGAAGACTATTGGGGGTTATGCGGAAAGGGTCATATACTCAAATCTGTGACACAACATGTGGGGAAACCATCTTTCAATCAACATCTTGTATAACTAAACTGGAAGCGTTAGAAAACCCATGGGGAGCCTATGCCGAAAGTGCCATATACTCACTCACCTCTGTCAGCCTGCACTTTGCGGAAACCATCTTGAGAGTAATATCCTGTAGCACCAAGTTAGGAAGGAGCGTTTGAAAAACTATGCGGGTAAAAGGCAGGAAGTACAAGATACTGACAACTGTGGAACAACACTGTGAGAAACCGTCTTTCAACTCAATTCTTCTTTCATTTAGGTTAGAAGTGTTTGAAAACCTATGCGCGGCGTATGGGGAAAGTGCCATTCTTTCAACTAATATCTGATTTCGCCCAGGGTGAACTCTTTTGGAAACCTATGCACAGCCTACACGGTAAGTGCCATATACTGAACTCTGTGAAACAACCCTGTGGGGAAACGATCTTTCAACTAACATTTCGTTTCCCTAAGTTAGAAGTGTTTGAAAAGCTCTGCGGGACCTATGCAGAATTGCCCTATACTCCACTCTCAAACTGAACTCTTAGGGAAGCATTTTTCAGCTAACATCTTTATGAAACTACGTGAGGAGCATTGTAAAACCTGTGTGGGGAACGATGTGGAAAGTGACATATACTGTGGGACCCTGTGAGAAAATAGAGTGGACAATCCATCTATCAATTATCTTGGGGCACTAAGTTTGAAGTGTTTGAAAACCTATGCACGGCTTATGGGGAAAGTGCCATATACTCGACTCCCTTCACATATGTGTGTGGGCAAATCCTATGTCATCTAACCTCATGTATCTCTACGACTGAAGGGTTTGCAACCGCAGGCGGGGCCTGCATGATTAAGGCCATATGCACCACTTGGGAAACACCACTGTGGGGAAACCATCCTTCAACTAACATCTTGTTCACTGAGAAGGGTTTGAAACTATGCGGAGCCTTTGCTGAAAGTGCCACGTACAGAACTCGGTGGAAACAACACTGTGGTGAAACGATCTTTCAACGAACATCTCGTTTCAAGCCATAACTCTGTGAAAAAGTTTGCGGGGTATCTGCCGACAGTGCCATATATTCAACTCGGTGAAACTGCACTTTGCAGGAAGGAAGGCTCTTTCAAGTAACATCTGGTATCACGAAGTCAGAAGGGTTTGAAAACCTATGTGGGTAATGATGAGGAAAGTGACACATACTGGATACTGTGAGAAAATACCGTGGACAATCCATCTTTCAACTAGCTCGTGTCACTAAGTTGGAAGTGTTTGCAAACCTAGGCGCGGCTTATGCAGAAAGTGCCGTATACTCGACGCTTTGAAAAAAAGCACTCTGGACGAAGATTCTTTCATGAGTATGTAGTTTCAGAAAACTAAAGCAGTTTGACAAGCAACGCATGACCTACACGGAAAGTGCCATATACGCAACTCTGTGAAACAACGCTCTGAGGAAATGATCCTTCACCTAACATCTGGTTTCATTAAGTTGTGTTTGAATGCAAATGTTGGCCTAGAAGAATAGAACCATGTACTCAATACCGTGAAACAACAATGTGGTGAAACCATCTTCCGACCACCATCTGCTTTCACTACGTTAGATGTGATTGAAACACCTTACAGGGAGGAACACTTAAAGTGCCGTAAACTCCGCTCTGTCGAACACTGCTGTGGTGAAACATACCTTCAACCAACCTCCGTTTCATCGAGTGACAACGGTTTGAAAAGCTATGCGGGACCCACAGGACAAGTGCCATATACTCAACACTGTGAAACAACACTGTGGAGAAACCCTATTTCAACCAAAACTTCGTTTCACTAAATTAGAAGTCTTTGAAACTCTATGAGCGACAGAGACGGAAAGGGCCATCTATTCAACTCTGTAACCAACAATACTGTGGTGAAAGAAACTTCAACTAACACTTGGTTTCACTGAGAGAACTCTTTGAAGACATAGGCAGGCCTACCCTGTGTCATACATTCATCTCTGTGAATCGACACATGGTGAAACCATCCTTCAGCTAGCATCACGTTTCACCCTGAAGTGTCTGAAAAGTTATGCGCGGGGCTATGCCGACGGTGCCATGCACTCAATTCTGTGAAATTGGACTTTGCGAAAACCACCTTTCAGCGAACATCATGTATCGTTACGTTGGAAGGTTTGAAAACATGCGCAGCTTATAGGAAATGCCAGAGAGTCAACTCTGAAAAACCACTGGTGAGAAACTGTCACCGAACATCTGCTTTCACGTCGTTAAAATAGTTTGAAAACTTAGGCATGACTTACAAGGAAACTGCCATCTACCCAAATCTGTTAAGTAACAATCTGGTGAAGTTGTCTTTCAATTAACATCGATCTGGTTTATATGAGTGGCAACTCTGGAAAACTCTCTGGGGTCAACATGGTAAGTGCGTTTGTAGGCACTGGCTTTGACAACCTATGCAGCTCCTGGCCGGAAAAACCAATACACTTCATTCACTGTGCGAAACAAAACTATGGGGAAATCATCTCGGTACGAACAACTGCTTTCACTACGTTAGAGCTTGTCCAAAACCATGGCGGGCCCTAGGCAAAAAGTGCCATATACGCAATTCTGTCAAACAACACTGGGGAATCCATCTTCCCACTAACCTCTGGTTTCACTAAGTTACCGGAGTTTGAACAGCCCGGCAGGGAATTGTGCGGAATGTGCCATATACTCAACTCCCTGAAACAACAGTATGCTGAAGCTCTCTTTCACCATTTGGTTTCAGAAACTTAAAGTAATTTCAACACCTAAGCATGACTTCCATGGAACGTGCCATATGCGCAACTGTTGAAACAACACTGTGGTGAAGCCACGTTTCACCTGAAACCTGCTTCCACTAGAGCTACAAATGTTTGAACACACGTGCGGGGCCCAGGCCGATAGTGCCATTTACTACCTTCTGTGAAATATGCTGGGTGAAACATTCCCTCAACTAACATCGGATTTCACCCAGTGAGAACTATTGGAAAACCTACTCAGAGAGTGCAGTAGACGCAACTCTATGAAAGGCCGGGGAGGTTATCGTTCTGTCACCTTGTCGTGTGGTGAGAAGGGTTTGAAACGTTATGCGAACTCTATGAGGAAAGTGCCTTGTCCTCAACTTTGTGAAACAGCACTGTGGCGAAGGCGTCGTCCCTCTAGCATCTGATCTCAGAATTGGTGGAAAAGGAACGGCGGGTCTACAGGCAACGTGCCATATATTCCACTCTGTAAAACAGCACTGTGGGGAAGGGAAATCTTTCCCCTAAAGCTTCCTTTCACCAAGCTACAAACGTTGCAATGCACATGTGGGGCCTAGGCAGATAGTGCCATAGGCTGCATTCTCTGAAAATAACTGTGGGTGGAACATTCTTTCAAGTAACATTTGATTTCGCTAAGTGAGAACTCATTGGAACACCTATGCAAGGCCTACAGGACAAGGGTCGTATACTCATCTCTGTGAAACAACAGGGGGAGAAAGCGTCTTTCAAGTAGCATCCCGTTTCACAAGGTTAGAAGTCTTTGAATAGCTACGCGGAGCCTAGGCCAATAGTGCCAACTACTCAAACCTGTCACCCTACAGCCTGCAACAACCAAATTTCCACTACCATCTTCCTTCACGAAGGTAGAAGGGTTTGCAAACCTATGCGGGGAATGATGCGGAAAATGACCTTTAATCGACCCTGTGAGAGACTACTGTGGACAAACCATCTTTCAAGTGACAACTTGTGTCACTAAGGGAGACGCCTTTGAAAACCCTTGCGCGGCTTAGGAGGATAGTGTCATATACACAACTCTGTGAACCAACAGGGTGGAGAAGGAATCTTTCGCCTACCATCTGGTTTCACAAAGTTAAAATGTTTGAAAACCTATGCACGATCTACGTGGCAAGTTCCCTATACTCCACTCTGAAACACTCGGGGGAAATACTCTTTCACCTTAGAGCGTCTTTCACGAAGTGTGCAATGTTTGGATACACACGCGGGGCCTAGGCGGATAGTGTCATATACTCCACTCTGTGAAACAACGTTGCGGTGCAACAATCTTCCAACTGCCATCTGGTTTCACCGAGTGAGAACTCACTGAAAACCTAGGCACGGCTCATAATGTCAAACTGCCCTTTGTGGCAACCATCTTTCCAACTAACAGCTTCCATCCCTACATTAGAAGCGTTTCAAAACCTATGCGGGGAACGATGTGGAAAGTGACCCATAGTCGACGCTGTGAGAGAGTACTCTGGACAAACCACCTTGCAAGTAACTTCTTGTTCCACCAAGATAGAAGAGTCTGGAAATCTAAGCACGGACTAGACGGGAAGTGCGAGATGCTCAACTCTGGGAAAACACACTGTGCTGAAAACATCTTTCAACTAGCACCTGATTTCAGTCAGTCACCACCGTTTGAAAACTTAGGCAGGGTCTACGCGGCAAGTGACAAAGAACCTATGAAACGACAAAGCGAAGAAACTCTCTTTCAAGTAACACATCGCTTCACTACATTAGAAGTGGTGGACAATCTATGCGGGTCATGTGCCGACAGAACCGTACGCTCAACTCTGTCGCTCATCACTTGGCGAAAACCATCTTTCAACTTACATCTTGTATCCCTACGTTAGAAGGGTTTGACAAGCCAGGCAGGGAACAACGAGGAAAGGGACATACACACGACCCTGTGAGAGAATACCGTGGACAAACCATCTCTCAACTAACATCTTGTATCACTAAGTCAAAAATGCGTGAAAAAGCAGGCGGGGCCGATAACGACAGGGCCGTATACTCAATTCTGCCAAACAACAAAGTGAGGAAACCATCCTCCAACTAACATCCTGTTTGACGTAGAAAACTTAGAAAATGTATGCTGGAAACGACGTGGAAGGTGACATATAGCAGCCACTGTGAAAGAATCCTGTGGAGAAAGCGTTTTTCCACTGTCATCATGTGTCACTAAGTTACAAGTGTTTCACTCTTTCAGCTCACACCTTGTTCACTACGTTATAAATGTTGGAAAACCCATGGAGGGCTTATGCGGAAAGTGCCTTGTATGTAACTCTGTGAAAAAAACAGTGTGGCAAAACCGTCGTTAAGAAAGATCTCGTTTCACAAAATTAGAAGAGTTTGAAACCCTATGCGGGGCGTACAGGGAAAGCGCTAGACACTCACCTCAGGGATACAAACACTTGGGGAAACAACCTTTCACTGAACGTCTGGTTACACTAAATTACAAGCGTTGAAAAACACATGCGGGGCCGAAGTGGAGAGTGCCGTACACTCCTTTCTGGGAAAGAACATTGGGAGGAAACCGTCGTTCACGGTCTACCCCGGGTCTCACTAAGTGAAACGTGTTTGGAAACCTATGTGAAGCCTACACGGAAAGTGCCATCACCTTGCGAAAAGCTTGTGGGGCAACGTTGTTTCAACTATCATCTAGTTTCACTAAGTTAAAATGGCTTCACAGCTATGCGGGATCTATGCGGAAAGGGCCATATAGGCAACTCTGAGATAGACCACTGTGTGGAACCCATCCTCCAACTCATCTCTCGCTTCACTAAGTTAGAGGTGTTTGAAAACCACGCGGGGCCTACGCCGAAAGTGTCTCATACTCACCTCGGGACACAAGTCTATCTGGGAAGCATCTTTCTGCTGAGATCTGGTTGCACTCAGTAACAAGTGTTTGAAAACGCACGCAGGGCGTAGCAGGATGGTGCCATACACTCACCTCTGGGAAACTACACTGTGGGGAAGCCGCCTTTCAACTACCGTCTGGGTTCGCTGAGATAGGAGTGTTTGAAAACCTAGGAGAAGCCTAACGGCTAAGTGCCACATACTCAACTGTGGGAAACAACAGTGTGCTGAAACGATCTTTCAGCTAACATCTGGCCTCACGAATTGAAAACGGTTTGAAAACTATTCGGGGTCTAGGCGGAAAGTGCCAGGTACTCAGCTCTGTGACACAAGAGCTTGGGGAACCATCTTCCAACTAACATATTTCACTAAGTTAGAAGTCTTTGAAAACCGGGCGGAGACTACACCAAAAGTGTCATACAGTCACCTCTGTGAGTCACTGTGGGGAAGCCATTTTTCCAATAACGTCTCTCTTCACGAGGTTGGAAGTATTTGAACACCCGTGCAGGGCCGGCGTCAAAAGTGCCACATAGTCAACTCTGAAACAACACTGTGGGGTTTCCACGTTTCAATTAACCTCTTCTTGTTCCACTCAGAAGTGTTTGCAAACCTATGCCGGTACTACGCGGGAAGTGCTATAGGCTCAACTCTGTAAAACTCACTGTGGTGAAGCCACAGGCTTCACCCCACAGCCAAAGGGCATCTGGGTTCACTTGTTGGAAGTATGTGAAAACCTATGGGGGCTTATGCGGAAAGTGCCCTATGCTCAAGTGTGTCAAGCAGCTTTTGGGGAAACCACCTTTCAACTAACATCTTGTTTCACCGTGTTAGAAGTGTTTCAAACACTCTCCTAGGAACCATGAGAAAAGTGACGTATACTCGACACAGCCAAATCGTACTGTGGGGAGAAACGGTCTTCCAACTCACATCTGCTGTCGCCAAGTTAAAAGGGTTGGAAAACTTCTGCAGGGCCTATGCGCAAGGGCCGTGTACTCCATTCTGTGAAACGACGCTGTAGGGAAACAATCTTGCGACTAACATCTGGTTTCACTGTGAACTGTCTGAAAACCTACAAAGTGCCATATAGTCAACTGTGTGAAAGAGCACTCTGGGTAAAAGGTCTTGTGACCACCTGATTTAGGACGTTAGAAGCATTTGCAAAACTACGCCGGGATGAATGCAGAAAGTGCCATATACTCAACTCTGTCAAGCTGCACTTTGGCGAAACCATCTTTCAACTAACACCTTGTGTCGCTACCATAGAAACATGTTTGAAAACCTATGGAGGGAATGATGTGGAAAGGGTCATATATACGCAGCTCTGTCCAACCGGGCTTTGGGGAAACCACCTTTCAAGTGACATTTGATTCAACTAAATTGGAAGTGTCTGAAAGCTCCTGTGTGGTCCAGACTGAAAGGGCCTCCCACTCTATGAAAGAACACTGTGGGGAAAACGTCTTTCAACGTTCTCTTTCACTAAGTCAGAAGTGTTGGAAACCCCATGCGGGGATCGATGGGGAAAGTGACGTTGTGAGAGAGTACTGGGAAGAAACCATCTTTCAACTGGCATCTCGTCTCACTGAGAACTGTTTGAAAACATATGCACGGCCTACAAAGTGTACTAGAGTCAACTGTGTGAAAGAACACAGTGGGGAAAAATCATCTTTTAACTAACAGCTCGTTTCGCTCAGTTGGAAGTGTTTGAAGACCTATGTGGGGATCGAGGGGGAAGGTTACATACACCAGCCACTGTGAAAAGAACACTGTGCAGAAACCTTCTTTCAACTGATATCCTGTTTCACCTGGTTAGAAGTGTTTGAAGAACTCCGTGGGGGCTTATGCAGAAAGTGCCATGTACTCTGTCAAGTCCCTGCACGTTGGGACACCCTTTTGTGGAGAAACCGTCCTTCAACCACCATGTTAGAGTTATTATGTTATGTCTGAGTTACGTTATGTTACAGTTACGTCATGTTATGTTATGTTATGTTATGTTATGTTAGGTTTTCATGTTACGTTCTGTTATAGCTATTTGAAAACTTTATGCGGGGTCTATGTATAAAGTGCCATACACTCTGGCAAATAACACTGTGCGGAAACCGTCTTTCAACCAAAATCCTATTTCACTACATTAGAAGTGTTGGAAAACCCACGTGGAGTCGACACCAAAAGTGCCATGTACTCAACCTTGTGAAACAACTGTGTGGTGAAACTATCATCTGCTTCCACTGTTAGAAGTACTTGAAGACCCACGCAGGGCCAACAACGAAAGTGCCGTCTACAAAACTGTATGAAG
The DNA here is from genome assembly GCF_024362965.1 of Panthera pardus. Lineage (NCBI taxonomy): Eukaryota > Metazoa > Chordata > Mammalia > Carnivora > Felidae > Panthera > Panthera pardus. Next base: position 320,964 of record NW_026526809.1, on the reverse strand, counting down.
AAACACTGCGGGGAAACAGCTTGCCACTAAAATCTTATTCCAATCAGATGAAATTGTTTGAAAACCTATGCGGAGCTTATAATGAAAGTGCCGTACACTCATCTCTGTGAAACAACAGCTTATCTGAGAGTTTTATACTCAACTCTATGGAAGAAGACGGTGGGGAAACCTTTCACCTAACATGTGGTTTCTCGAAGCTAGACGTGTGAAAACCAGGTTGCGGCCTATGCAGAAAGTGCCTTACACTCAAACCTGTGAAAGCAGAGTGTGCGGAACCATCTTTCAACAAACTTTCGGTTTCACTAATTTGGAAGTGATGGAAAACTTATGATCGGTTAACTATGAGACAAGTTGCCATATAGTCAACTCTGTGAAACAACACTCTGGTGTGAACCTCTTTCAACGACCGTCTGATTTCACTAATTTAGAAGGGTTTGAAAACCCACGCAGGCAGCAATGGGGAATGTACGATTACTCAACTCTGTGCCACAACAGTGTGGTGAAACCATCCTTCATAACATCTTGCTTCCCTGCCAGGTGTTGTCACCATTTGCAGGGAATTTTGACGAGAGTGACTTATACTCTATTGTGTAAAAAAATGTGGAAAAATGGTCTTTCAACCGACATCCTCTTTCACGAACGAAGTGTTTGAAAACCCATGCTGGGCTTTTGAGGAAACTGCCTTAGAGCCACTCTGTGGGGAATCCATCTTCCAACTAATCTCTTGCTTCACTCTAATGAAGCATAATGGGGCTCGAAAACCATAATGGGGCTACAGTGCAAGCGCCACTTACTCGACTCTGTGAAACAGCACGGTCGGGAAACAATCTGTCTCTTAATATCAGTTGCAAGTGTTTGAAAACAGATGCGGGGCCTATGCACGAGGATCATGCCATGCCTTCAACGTTGTGAAATAACACTGTGGGGAAACCACCTTTCCACTACCATCTCGTTCCTCTTAGGACGGTTTGAAAACCTATGAGAAGCCTAAAAACTAAGGGCCATACACTCAACTGTGTGAAACAACGACGTGGTGAAAAGATCTTTCAAATAACATCTGGTTTCCATCATTGAGAATTGAAGACTATTGGGGGTTATGCGGAAAGGGTCATATACTCAAATCTGTGACACAACATGTGGGGAAACCATCTTTCAATCAACATCTTGTATAACTAAACTGGAAGCGTTAGAAAACCCATGGGGAGCCTATGCCGAAAGTGCCATATACTCACTCACCTCTGTCAGCCTGCACTTTGCGGAAACCATCTTGAGAGTAATATCCTGTAGCACCAAGTTAGGAAGGAGCGTTTGAAAAACTATGCGGGTAAAAGGCAGGAAGTACAAGATACTGACAACTGTGGAACAACACTGTGAGAAACCGTCTTTCAACTCAATTCTTCTTTCATTTAGGTTAGAAGTGTTTGAAAACCTATGCGCGGCGTATGGGGAAAGTGCCATTCTTTCAACTAATATCTGATTTCGCCCAGGGTGAACTCTTTTGGAAACCTATGCACAGCCTACACGGTAAGTGCCATATACTGAACTCTGTGAAACAACCCTGTGGGGAAACGATCTTTCAACTAACATTTCGTTTCCCTAAGTTAGAAGTGTTTGAAAAGCTCTGCGGGACCTATGCAGAATTGCCCTATACTCCACTCTCAAACTGAACTCTTAGGGAAGCATTTTTCAGCTAACATCTTTATGAAACTACGTGAGGAGCATTGTAAAACCTGTGTGGGGAACGATGTGGAAAGTGACATATACTGTGGGACCCTGTGAGAAAATAGAGTGGACAATCCATCTATCAATTATCTTGGGGCACTAAGTTTGAAGTGTTTGAAAACCTATGCACGGCTTATGGGGAAAGTGCCATATACTCGACTCCCTTCACATATGTGTGTGGGCAAATCCTATGTCATCTAACCTCATGTATCTCTACGACTGAAGGGTTTGCAACCGCAGGCGGGGCCTGCATGATTAAGGCCATATGCACCACTTGGGAAACACCACTGTGGGGAAACCATCCTTCAACTAACATCTTGTTCACTGAGAAGGGTTTGAAACTATGCGGAGCCTTTGCTGAAAGTGCCACGTACAGAACTCGGTGGAAACAACACTGTGGTGAAACGATCTTTCAACGAACATCTCGTTTCAAGCCATAACTCTGTGAAAAAGTTTGCGGGGTATCTGCCGACAGTGCCATATATTCAACTCGGTGAAACTGCACTTTGCAGGAAGGAAGGCTCTTTCAAGTAACATCTGGTATCACGAAGTCAGAAGGGTTTGAAAACCTATGTGGGTAATGATGAGGAAAGTGACACATACTGGATACTGTGAGAAAATACCGTGGACAATCCATCTTTCAACTAGCTCGTGTCACTAAGTTGGAAGTGTTTGCAAACCTAGGCGCGGCTTATGCAGAAAGTGCCGTATACTCGACGCTTTGAAAAAAAGCACTCTGGACGAAGATTCTTTCATGAGTATGTAGTTTCAGAAAACTAAAGCAGTTTGACAAGCAACGCATGACCTACACGGAAAGTGCCATATACGCAACTCTGTGAAACAACGCTCTGAGGAAATGATCCTTCACCTAACATCTGGTTTCATTAAGTTGTGTTTGAATGCAAATGTTGGCCTAGAAGAATAGAACCATGTACTCAATACCGTGAAACAACAATGTGGTGAAACCATCTTCCGACCACCATCTGCTTTCACTACGTTAGATGTGATTGAAACACCTTACAGGGAGGAACACTTAAAGTGCCGTAAACTCCGCTCTGTCGAACACTGCTGTGGTGAAACATACCTTCAACCAACCTCCGTTTCATCGAGTGACAACGGTTTGAAAAGCTATGCGGGACCCACAGGACAAGTGCCATATACTCAACACTGTGAAACAACACTGTGGAGAAACCCTATTTCAACCAAAACTTCGTTTCACTAAATTAGAAGTCTTTGAAACTCTATGAGCGACAGAGACGGAAAGGGCCATCTATTCAACTCTGTAACCAACAATACTGTGGTGAAAGAAACTTCAACTAACACTTGGTTTCACTGAGAGAACTCTTTGAAGACATAGGCAGGCCTACCCTGTGTCATACATTCATCTCTGTGAATCGACACATGGTGAAACCATCCTTCAGCTAGCATCACGTTTCACCCTGAAGTGTCTGAAAAGTTATGCGCGGGGCTATGCCGACGGTGCCATGCACTCAATTCTGTGAAATTGGACTTTGCGAAAACCACCTTTCAGCGAACATCATGTATCGTTACGTTGGAAGGTTTGAAAACATGCGCAGCTTATAGGAAATGCCAGAGAGTCAACTCTGAAAAACCACTGGTGAGAAACTGTCACCGAACATCTGCTTTCACGTCGTTAAAATAGTTTGAAAACTTAGGCATGACTTACAAGGAAACTGCCATCTACCCAAATCTGTTAAGTAACAATCTGGTGAAGTTGTCTTTCAATTAACATCGATCTGGTTTATATGAGTGGCAACTCTGGAAAACTCTCTGGGGTCAACATGGTAAGTGCGTTTGTAGGCACTGGCTTTGACAACCTATGCAGCTCCTGGCCGGAAAAACCAATACACTTCATTCACTGTGCGAAACAAAACTATGGGGAAATCATCTCGGTACGAACAACTGCTTTCACTACGTTAGAGCTTGTCCAAAACCATGGCGGGCCCTAGGCAAAAAGTGCCATATACGCAATTCTGTCAAACAACACTGGGGAATCCATCTTCCCACTAACCTCTGGTTTCACTAAGTTACCGGAGTTTGAACAGCCCGGCAGGGAATTGTGCGGAATGTGCCATATACTCAACTCCCTGAAACAACAGTATGCTGAAGCTCTCTTTCACCATTTGGTTTCAGAAACTTAAAGTAATTTCAACACCTAAGCATGACTTCCATGGAACGTGCCATATGCGCAACTGTTGAAACAACACTGTGGTGAAGCCACGTTTCACCTGAAACCTGCTTCCACTAGAGCTACAAATGTTTGAACACACGTGCGGGGCCCAGGCCGATAGTGCCATTTACTACCTTCTGTGAAATATGCTGGGTGAAACATTCCCTCAACTAACATCGGATTTCACCCAGTGAGAACTATTGGAAAACCTACTCAGAGAGTGCAGTAGACGCAACTCTATGAAAGGCCGGGGAGGTTATCGTTCTGTCACCTTGTCGTGTGGTGAGAAGGGTTTGAAACGTTATGCGAACTCTATGAGGAAAGTGCCTTGTCCTCAACTTTGTGAAACAGCACTGTGGCGAAGGCGTCGTCCCTCTAGCATCTGATCTCAGAATTGGTGGAAAAGGAACGGCGGGTCTACAGGCAACGTGCCATATATTCCACTCTGTAAAACAGCACTGTGGGGAAGGGAAATCTTTCCCCTAAAGCTTCCTTTCACCAAGCTACAAACGTTGCAATGCACATGTGGGGCCTAGGCAGATAGTGCCATAGGCTGCATTCTCTGAAAATAACTGTGGGTGGAACATTCTTTCAAGTAACATTTGATTTCGCTAAGTGAGAACTCATTGGAACACCTATGCAAGGCCTACAGGACAAGGGTCGTATACTCATCTCTGTGAAACAACAGGGGGAGAAAGCGTCTTTCAAGTAGCATCCCGTTTCACAAGGTTAGAAGTCTTTGAATAGCTACGCGGAGCCTAGGCCAATAGTGCCAACTACTCAAACCTGTCACCCTACAGCCTGCAACAACCAAATTTCCACTACCATCTTCCTTCACGAAGGTAGAAGGGTTTGCAAACCTATGCGGGGAATGATGCGGAAAATGACCTTTAATCGACCCTGTGAGAGACTACTGTGGACAAACCATCTTTCAAGTGACAACTTGTGTCACTAAGGGAGACGCCTTTGAAAACCCTTGCGCGGCTTAGGAGGATAGTGTCATATACACAACTCTGTGAACCAACAGGGTGGAGAAGGAATCTTTCGCCTACCATCTGGTTTCACAAAGTTAAAATGTTTGAAAACCTATGCACGATCTACGTGGCAAGTTCCCTATACTCCACTCTGAAACACTCGGGGGAAATACTCTTTCACCTTAGAGCGTCTTTCACGAAGTGTGCAATGTTTGGATACACACGCGGGGCCTAGGCGGATAGTGTCATATACTCCACTCTGTGAAACAACGTTGCGGTGCAACAATCTTCCAACTGCCATCTGGTTTCACCGAGTGAGAACTCACTGAAAACCTAGGCACGGCTCATAATGTCAAACTGCCCTTTGTGGCAACCATCTTTCCAACTAACAGCTTCCATCCCTACATTAGAAGCGTTTCAAAACCTATGCGGGGAACGATGTGGAAAGTGACCCATAGTCGACGCTGTGAGAGAGTACTCTGGACAAACCACCTTGCAAGTAACTTCTTGTTCCACCAAGATAGAAGAGTCTGGAAATCTAAGCACGGACTAGACGGGAAGTGCGAGATGCTCAACTCTGGGAAAACACACTGTGCTGAAAACATCTTTCAACTAGCACCTGATTTCAGTCAGTCACCACCGTTTGAAAACTTAGGCAGGGTCTACGCGGCAAGTGACAAAGAACCTATGAAACGACAAAGCGAAGAAACTCTCTTTCAAGTAACACATCGCTTCACTACATTAGAAGTGGTGGACAATCTATGCGGGTCATGTGCCGACAGAACCGTACGCTCAACTCTGTCGAAGTGCACTTGGCGAAAACCATCTTTCAACTTACATCTTGTATCCCTACGTTAGAAGGGTTTGACAAGCCAGGCAGGGAACAACGAGGAAAGGGACATACACACGACCCTGTGAGAGAATACCGTGGACAAACCATCTCTCAACTAACATCTTGTATCACTAAGTCAAAAATGCGTGAAAAAGCACGCGGGGCCGATAACGACAGGGCCGTATACTCAATTCTGCCAAACAACAAAGTGAGGAAACCATCCTCCAACTAACATCCTGTTTGACGTAGAAAACTTAGAAAATGTATGCTGGAAACGACGTGGAAGGTGACATATAGCAGCCACTGTGAAAGAATCCTGTGGAGAAAGCGTTTTTCCACTGTCATCATGTGTCACTAAGTTACAAGTGTTTCACTCTTTCAGCTCACACCTTGTTCACTACGTTATAAATGTTGGAAAACCCATGGAGGGCTTATGCGGAAAGTGCCTTGTATGTAACTCTGTGAAAAAAACAGTGTGGCAAAACCGTCGTTAAGAAAGATCTCGTTTCACAAAATTAGAAGAGTTTGAAACCCTATGCGGGGCGTACAGGGAAAGCGCTAGACACTCACCTCAGGGATACAAACACTTGGGGAAACAACCTTTCACTGAACGTCTGGTTACACTAAATTACAAGCGTTGAAAAACACATGCGGGGCCGAAGTGGAGAGTGCCGTACACTCCTTTCCGGGAAAGAACATTGGGAGGAAACCGTCGTTCACGGTCTACCCCGGGTCTCACTAAGTGAAACGTGTTTGGAAACCTATGTGAAGCCTACACGGAAAGTGCCATCACCTTGCGAAAAGCTTGTGGGGAAACGTTGTTTCAACTATCATCTAGTTTCACTAAGTTAAAATGGCTTCACAGCTATGCGGGATCTATGCGGAAAGGGCCATATAGGCAACTCTGAGATAGACCACTGTGTGGAACCCATCCTCCAACTCATCTCTCGCTTCACTAAGTTAGAGGTGTTTGAAAACCACGCGGGGCCTACGCCGAAAGTGTCTCATACTCACCTCGGGACACAAGTCTATCTGGGAAGCATCTTTCTGCTGAGATCTGGTTGCACTCAGTAACAAGTGTTTGAAAACGCACGCAGGGCGTAGCAGGATGGTGCCATACACTCACCTCTGGGAAACTACACTGTGGGGAAGCCGCCTTTCAACTACCGTCTGGGTTCGCTGAGATAGGAGGGTTTGAAAACCTAGGAGAAGCCTAACGGCTAAGTGCCACATACTCAACTGTGGGAAACAACAGTGTGCTGAAACGATCTTTCAGCTAACATCTGGCCTCACGAATTGAAAACGGTTTGAAAACTATTCGGGGTCTAGGCGGAAAGTGCCAGGTACTCAGCTCTGTGACACAAGAGCTTGGGGAACCATCTTCCAACTAACATATTTCACTAAGTTAGAAGTCTTTGAAAACCGGGCGGAGACTACACCAAAAGTGTCATACAGTCACCTCTGTGAGTCACTGTGGGGAAGCCATGTTTCCAATAACGTCTCTCTTCACGAGGTTGGAAGTATTTGAACACCCGTGCAGGGCCGGCGTCAAAAGTGCCACATAGTCAACTCTGAAACAACACTGTGGGGTTTCCACGTTTCAATTAACCTCTTCTTGTTCCACTCAGAAGTGTTTGCAAACCTATGCCGGTACTACGCGGGAAGTGCTATAGGCTCAACTCTGTAAAACTCACTGTGGTGAAGCCACAGGCTTCACCCCACAGCCAAAGGGCATCTGGGTTCACTTGTTGGAAGTATGTGAAAACCTATGGGGGCTTATGCGGAAAGTGCCCTATGCTCAAGTGTGTCAAGCAGCTTTTGGGGAGACCACCTTTCAACTAACATCTTGTTTCACCGTGTTAGAAGTGTTTCAAACACTCTCCTAGGAACCATGAGAAAAGTGACGTATACTCGACACAGCCAAATCGTACTGTGGGGAGAAACGGTCTTCCAACTCACATCTGCTGTCGCCAAGTTAAAAGGGTTGGAAAACTTCTGCAGGGCCTATGCGCAAGGGCCGTGTACTCCATTCTGTGAAACGACGCTGTAGGGAAACAATCTTGCGACTAACATCTGGTTTCACTGTGAACTGTCTGAAAACCTACAAAGTGCCATATAGTCAACTGTGTGAAAGAGCACTCTGGGTAAAAGGTCTTGTGACCACCTGATTTAGGACGTTAGAAGCATTTGCAAAACTACGCCGGGATGAATGCAGAAAGTGCCATATACTCAACTCTGTCAAGCTGCACTTTGGCGAAACCATCTTTCAACTAACACCTTGTGTCGCTACCATAGAAACATGTTTGAAAACCTATGGAGGGAATGATGTGGAAAGGGTCATATATACGCAGCTCTGTCCAACCGGGCTTTGGGGAAACCACCTTTCAAGTGACATTTGATTCAACTAAATTGGAAGTGTCTGAAAGCTCCTGTGTGGTCCAGACTGAAAGGGCCTCCCACTCTATGAAAGAACACTGTGGGGAAAACGTCTTTCAACGTTCTCTTTCACTAAGTCAGAAGTGTTGGAAACCCCATGCGGGGATCGATGGGGAAAGTGACGTTGTGAGAGAGTACTGGGAAGAAACCATCTTTCAACTGGCATCTCGTTTCACTGAGAACTGTTTGAAAACATATGCACGGCCTACAAAGTGTACTAGAGTCAACTGTGTGAAAGAACACAGTGGGGAAAAATCATCTTTTAACTAACAGCTCGTTTCGCTCAGTTGGAAGTGTTTGAAGACCTATGTGGGGATCGAGGGGGAAGGTTACATACACCAGCCACTGTGAAAAGAACACTGTGCAGAAACCTTCTTTCAACTGATATCCTGTTTCACCTGGTTAGAAGTGTTTGAAGAACTCCGTGGGGGCTTATGCAGAAAGTGCCATGTACTCTGTCAAGTCCCTGCACGTTGGGACACCCTTTTGTGGAGAAACCGTCCTTCAACCACCATGTTAGAGTTATTATGTTATGTCTGAGTTACGTTCTGTTACAGTTACGTCATGTTATGTTATGTTATGTTATGTTATGTTATGTTTTCATGTTACGTTCTGTTATAGCTATTTGAAAACTTTATGCGGGGTCTATGTATAAAGTGCCATACACTCTGGCAAATAACACTGTGCGGAAACCGTCTTTCAACCAAAATCCTATTTCACTACATTAGAAGTGTTGGAAAACCCACGTGGAGTCGACACCAAAAGTGCCATGTACTCAACCTTGTGAAACAACTGTGTGGTGAAACTATCATCTGCTTCCACTGTTAGAAGTACTTGAAGACCCACGCAGGGCCAACAACGAAAGTGCCGTCTACAAAACTGTATGAAGAAACACTGCGGGGAAACAGCTTGCCACTAAAATCTTATTCCAATCAGATGAAATTGTTTGAAAACCTATGCGGAGCTTATAATGAAAGTGCCGTACACTCATCTCTGTGAAACAACAGCTTATCTGAGAGTTTTATACTCAACTCTATGGAAGAAGACGGTGGGGAAACCTTTCACCTAACATGTGGTTTCTCGAAGCTAGACGTGTGAAAACCAGGTTGCGGCCTATGCAGAAAGTGCCTTACACTCAAACCTGTGAAAGCAGAGTGTGCGGAACCATCTTTCAACAAACTTTCGGTTTCACTAATTTGGAAGTGATGGAAAACTTATGATCGGTTAACTATGAGACAAGTTGCCATATAGTCAACTCTGTGAAACAACACTCTGGTGTGAACCTCTTTCAACGACCGTCTGATTTCACTAATTTAGAAGGGTTTGAAAACCCACGCAGGCAGCAATGGGGAATGTACGATTACTCAACTCTGTGCCACAACAGTGTGGTGAAACCATCCTTCATAACATCTTGCTTCCCTGCCAGGTGTTGTCACCATTTGCAGGGAATTTTGACGAGAGTGACTTATACTCTATTGTGTAAAAAAATGTGGAAAAATGGTCTTTCAACCGACATCCTCTTTCACGAACGAAGTGTTTGAAAACCCATGCTGGGCTTTTGAGGAAACTGCCTTAGAGCCACTCTGTGGGGAATCCATCTTCCAACTAATCTCTTGCTTCACTCTAATGAAGCATAATGGGGCTCGAAAACCATAATGGGGCTACAGTGCAAGCGCCACTTACTCGACTCTGTGAAACAGCACGGTCGGGAAACAATCTGTCTCTTAATATCAGTTGCAAGTGTTTGAAAACAGATGCGGGGCCTATGCACGAGGATCATGCCATGCCTTCAACGTTGTGAAATAACACTGTGGGGAAACCACCTTTCCACTACCATCTCGTTCCTCTTAGGACGGTTTGAAAACCTATGAGAAGCCTAAAAACTAAGGGCCATACACTCAACTGTGTGAAACAACGACGTGGTGAAAAGATCTTTCAAATAACATCTGGTTTCCATCATTGAGAATTGAAGACTATTGGGGGTTATGCGGAAAGGGTCATATACTCAAATCTGTGACACAACATGTGGGGAAACCATCTTTCAATCAACATCTTGTATAACTAAACTGGAAGCGTTAGAAAACCCATGGGGAGCCTATGCCGAAAGTGCCATATACTCACTCACCTCTGTCAGCCTGCACTTTGCGGAAACCATCTTGAGAGTAATATCCTGTAGCACCAAGTTAGGAAGGAGCGTTTGAAAAACTATGCGGGTAAAAGGCAGGAAGTACAAGATACTGACAACTGTGGAACAACACTGTGAGAAACCGTCTTTCAACTCAATTCTTCTTTCATTTAGGTTAGAAGTGTTTGAAAACCTATGCGCGGCGTATGGGGAAAGTGCCATTCTTTCAACTAATATCTGATTTCGCCCAGGGTGAACTCTTTTGGAAACCTATGCACAGCCTACACGGTAAGTGCCATATACTGAACTCTGTGAAACAACCCTGTGGGGAAACGATCTTTCAACTAACATTTCGTTTCCCTAAGTTAGAAGTGTTTGAAAAGCTCTGCGGGACCTATGCAGAATTGCCCTATACTCCACTCTCAAACTGAACTCTTAGGGAAGCATTTTTCAGCTAACATCTTTATGAAACTACGTGAGGAGCATTGTAAAACCTGTGTGGGGAACGATGTGGAAAGTGACATATACTGTGGGACCCTGTGAGAAAATAGAGTGGACAATCCATCTATCAATTATCTTGGGGCACTAAGTTTGAAGTGTTTGAAAACCTATGCACGGCTTATGGGGAAAGTGCCATATACTCGACTCCCTTCACATATGTGTGTGGGCAAATCCTATGTCATCTAACCTCATGTATCTCTACGACTGAAGGGTTTGCAACCGCAGGCGGGGCCTGCATGAATAAGGCCATATGCACCACTTGGGAAACACCACTGTGGGGAAACCATCCTTCAACTAACATCTTGTTCACTGAGAAGGGTGTGAAACTATGCGGAGCCTTTGCTGAAAGTGCCACGTACAGAACTCGGTGGAAACAACACTGTGGTGAAACGATCTTTCAACGAACATCTCGTTTCAAGCCATAACTCTGTGAAAAAGTTTGCGGGGTATCTGCCGACAGTGCCATATATTCAACTCGGTGAAACTGCACTTTGCAGGAAGGAAGGCTCTTTCAAGTAACATCTGGTATCACGAAGTCAGAAGGGTTTGAAAACCTATGTGGGTAATGATGAGGAAAGTGACACATACTGGATACTGTGAGAAAATACCGTGGACAATCCATCTTTCAACTAGCTCGTGTCACTAAGTTGGAAGTGTTTGCAAACCTAGGCGCGGCTTATGCAGAAAGTGCCGTATACTCGACGCTTTGAAAAAAAGCACTCTGGACGAAGATTCTTTCATGAGTATGTAGTTTCAGAAAACTAAAGCAGTTTGACAAGCAACGCATGACCTACACGGAAAGTGCCATATACGCAACTCTGTGAAACAACGCTCTGAGGAAATGATCCTTCACCTAACATCTGGTTTCATTAAGTTGTGTTTGAATGCAAATGTTGGCCTAGAAGAATAGAACCATGTACTCAATACCGTGAAACAACAATGTGGTGAAACCATCTTCCGACCACCATCTGCTTTCACTACGTTAGATGTGATTGAAACACCTTACAGGGAGGAACACTTAAAGTGCCGTAAACTCCGCTCTGTCGAACACTGCTGTGGTGAAACATACCTTCAACCAACCTCCGTTTCATCGAGTGACAACGGTTTGAAAAGCTATGCGGGACCCACAGGACAAGTGCCATATACTCAACACTGTGAAACAACACTGTGGAGAAACCCTATTTCAACCAAAACTTCGTTTCACTAAATTAGAAGTCTTTGAAACTCTATGAGCGACAGAGACGGAAAGGGCCATCTATTCAACTCTGTAACCAACAATACTGTGGTGAAAGAAACTTCAACTAACACTTGGTTTCACTGAGAGAACTCTTTGAAGACATAGGCAGGCCTACCCTGTGTCATACATTCATCTCTGTGAATCGACACATGGTGAAACCATCCTTCAGCTAGCATCACGTTTCACCCTGAAGTGTCTGAAAAGTTATGCGCGGGGCTATGCCGACGGTGCCATGCACTCAATTCTGTGAAATTGGACTTTGCGAAAACCACCTTTCAGCGAACATCATGTATCGTTACGTTGGAAGGTTTGAAAACATGCGCAGCTTATAGGAAATGCCAGAGAGTCAACTCTGAAAAACCACTGGTGAGAAACTGTCACCGAACATCTGCTTTCACGTCGTTAAAATAGTTTGAAAACTTAGGCATGACTTACAAGGAAACTGCCATCTACCCAAATCTGTTAAGTAACAATCTGGTGAAGTTGTCTTTCAATTAACATCGATCTGGTTTATATGAGTGGCAACTCTGGAAAACTCTCTGGGGTCAACATGGTAAGTGCGTTTGTAGGCACTGGCTTTGACAACCTATGCAGCTCCTGGCCGGAAAAACCAATACACTTCATTCACTGTGCGAAACAAAACTATGGGGAAATCATCTCGGTACGAACAACTGCTTTCACTACGTTAGAGCTTGTCCAAAACCATGGCGGGCCCTAGGCAAAAAGTGCCATATACGCAATTCTGTCAAACAACACTGGGGAATCCATCTTCCCACTAACCTCTGGTTTCACTAAGTTACCGGAGTTTGAACAGCCCGGCAGGGAATTGTGCGGAATGTGCCATATACTCAACTCCCTGAAACAACAGTATGCTGAAGCTCTCTTTCACCATTTGGTTTCAGAAACTTAAAGTAATTTCAACACCTAAGCATGACTTCCATGGAACGTGCCATATGCGCAACTGTTGAAACAACACTGTGGTGAAGCCACGTTTCACCTGAAACCTGCTTCCACTAGAGCTACAAATGTTTGAACACACGTGCGGGGCCCAGGCCGATAGTGCCATTTACTACCTTCTGTGAAATATGCTGGGTGAAACATTCCCTCAACTAACATCGGATTTCACCCAGTGAGAACTATTGGAAAACCTACTCAGAGAGTGCAGTAGACGCAACTCTATGAAAGGCCGGGGAGGTTATCGTTCTGTCACCTTGTCGTGTGGTGAGAAGGGTTTGAAACGTTATGCGAACTCTATGAGGAAAGTGCCTTGTCCTCAACTTTGTGAAACAGCACTGTGGCGAAGGCGTCGTCCCTCTAGCATCTGATCTCAGAATTGGTGGAAAAGGAACGGCGGGTCTACAGGCAACGTGCCATATATTCCACTCTGTAAAACAGCACTGTGGGGAAGGGAAATCTTTCCCCTAAAGCTTCCTTTCACCAAGCTACAAACGTTGCAATGCACATGTGGGGCCTAGGCAGATAGTGCCATAGGCTGCATTCTCTGAAAATAACTGTGGGTGGAACATTCTTTCAAGTAACATTTGATTTCGCTAAGTGAGAACTCATTGGAACACCTATGCAAGGCCTACAGGACAAGGGTCGTATACTCATCTCTGTGAAACAACAGGGGGAGAAAGCGTCTTTCAAGTAGCATCCCGTTTCACAAGGTTAGAAGTCTTTGAATAGCTACGCGGAGCCTAGGCCAATAGTGCCAACTACTCAAACCTGTCACCCTACAGCCTGCAACAACCAAATTTCCACTACCATCTTCCTTCACGAAGGTAGAAGTGTTTGCAAACCTATGCGGGGAATGATGCGGAAAATGACCTTTAATCGACCCTGTGAGAGACTACTGTGGACAAACCATCTTTCAAGTGACAACTTGTGTCACTAAGTGAGACGCCTTTGAAAACCCTTGCGCGGCTTAGGAGGATAGTGTCATATACACAACTCTGTGAACCAACAGGGTGGAGAAGGAATCTTTCGCCTACCATCTGGTTTCACAAAGTTAAAATGTTTGAAAACCTATGCACGATCTACGTGGCAAGTTCCCTATACTCCACTCTGAAACACTCGGGGGAAATACTCTTTCACCTTAGAGCGTCTTTCACGAAGTGTGCAATGTTTGGATACACACGCGGGGCCTAGGCGGATAGTGTCATATACTCCACTCTGTGAAACAACGTTGCGGTGCAACAATCTTCCAACTGCCATCTGGTTTCACCGAGTGAGAACTCACTGAAAACCTAGGCACGGCTCATAATGTCAAACTGCCCTTTGTGGCAACCATCTTTCCAACTAACAGCTTCCATCCCTACATTAGAAGCGTTTCAAAACCTATGCGGGGAACGATGTGGAAAGTGACCCATAGTCGACGCTGTGAGAGAGTACTCTGGACAAACCACCTTGCAAGTAACTTCTTGTTCCACCAAGATAGAAGAGTCTGGAAATCTAAGCACGGACTAGACGGGAAGTGCGAGATGCTCAACTCTGGGAAAACACACTGTGCTGAAAACATCTTTCAACTAGCACCTGATTTCAGTCAGTCACCACCGTTTGAAAACTTAGGCAGGGTCTACGCGGCAAGTGACAAAGAACCTATGAAACGACAAAGCGAAGAAACTCTCTTTCAAGTAACACATCGCTTCACTACATTAGAAGTGGTGGACAATCTATGCGGGTCATGTGCCGACAGAACCGTACGCTCAACTCTGTCGAAGTGCACTTGGCGAAAACCATCTTTCAACTTACATCTTGTATCCCTACGTTAGAAGGGTTTGACAAGCCAGGCAGGGAACAACGAGGAAAGGGACATACACACGACCCTGTGAGAGAATACCGTGGACAAACCATCTCTCAACTAACATCTTGTATCACTAAGTCAAAAATGCGTGAAAAAGCACGCGGGGCCGATAACGACAGGGCCGTATACTCAATTCTGCCAAACAACAAAGTGAGGAAACCATCCTCCAACTAACATCCTGTTTGACGTAGAAAACTTAGAAAATGTATGCTGGAAACGACGTGGAAGGTGACATATAGCAGCCACTGTGAAAGAATCCTGTGGAGAAAGCGTTTTTCCACTGTCATCATGTGTCACTAAGTTACAAGTGTTTCACTCTTTCAGCTCACACCTTGTTCACTACGTTATAAATGTTGGAAAACCCATGGAGGGCTTATGCGGAAAGTGCCTTGTATGTAACTCTGTGAAAAAAACAGTGTGGCAAAACCGTCGTTAAGAAAGATCTCGTTTCACAAAATTAGAAGAGTTTGAAACCCTATGCGGGGCGTACAGGGAAAGCGCTAGACACTCACCTCAGGGATACAAACACTTGGGGAAACAACCTTTCACTGAACGTCTGGTTACACTAAATTACAAGCGTTGAAAAACACATGCGGGGCCGAAGTGGAGAGTGCCGTACACTCCTTTCCGGGAAAGAACATTGGGAGGAAACCGTCGTTCACGGTCTACCCCGGGTCTCACTAAGTGAAACGTGTTTGGAAACCTATGTGAAGCCTACACGGAAAGTGCCATCACCTTGCGAAAAGCTTGTGGGGAAACGTTGTTTCAACTATCATCTAGTTTCACTAAGTTAAAATGGCTTCACAGCTATGCGGGATCTATGCGGAAAGGGCCATATAGGCAACTCTGAGATAGACCACTGTGTGGAACCCATCCTCCAACTCATCTCTCGCTTCACTAAGTTAGAGGTGTTTGAAAACCACGCGGGGCCTACGCCGAAAGTGTCTCATACTCACCTCGGGACACAAGTCTATCTGGGAAGCATCTTTCTGCTGAGATCTGGTTGCACTCAGTAACAAGTGTTTGAAAACGCACGCAGGGCGTAGCAGGATGGTGCCATACACTCACCTCTGGGAAACTACACTGTGGGGAAGCCGCCTTTCAACTACCGTCTGGGTTCGCTGAGATAGGAGGGTTTGAAAACCTAGGAGAAGCCTAACGGCTAAGTGCCACATACTCAACTGTGGGAAACAACAGTGTGCTGAAACGATCTTTCAGCTAACATCTGGCCTCACGAATTGAAAACGGTTTGAAAACTATTCGGGGTCTAGGCGGAAAGTGCCAGGTACTCAGCTCTGTGACACAAGAGCTTGGGGAACCATCTTCCAACTAACATATTTCACTAAGTTAGAAGTCTTTGAAAACCGGGCGGAGACTACACCAAAAGTGTCATACAGTCACCTCTGTGAGTCACTGTGGGGAAGCCATGTTTCCAATAACGTCTCTCTTCACGAGGTTGGAAGTATTTGAACACCCGTGCAGGGCCGGCGTCAAAAGTGCCACATAGTCAACTCTGAAACAACACTGTGGGGTTTCCACGTTTCAATTAACCTCTTCTTGTTCCACTCAGAAGTGTTTGCAAACCTATGCCGGTACTACGCGGGAAGTGCTATAGGCTCAACTCTGTAAAACTCACTGTGGTGAAGCCACAGGCTTCACCCCACAGCCAAAGGGCATCTGGGTTCACTTGTTGGAAGTATGTGAAAACCTATGGGGGCTTATGCGGAAAGTGCCCTATGCTCAAGTGTGTCAAGCAGCTTTTGGGGAGACCACCTTTCAACTAACATCTTGTTTCACCGTGTTAGAAGTGTTTCAAACACTCTCCTAGGAACCATGAGAAAAGTGACGTATACTCGACACAGCCAAATCGTACTGTGGGGAGAAACGGTCTTCCAACTCACATCTGCTGTCGCCAAGTTAAAAGGGTTGGAAAACTTCTGCAGGGCCTATGCGCAAGGGCCGTGTACTCCATTCTGTGAAACGACGCTGTAGGGAAACAATCTTGCGACTAACATCTGGTTTCACTGTGAACTGTCTGAAAACCTACAAAGTGCCATATAGTCAACTGTGTGAAAGAGCACTCTGGGTAAAAGGTCTTGTGACCACCTGATTTAGGACGTTAGAAGCATTTGCAAAACTACGCCGGGATGAATGCAGAAAGTGCCATATACTCAACTCTGTCAAGCTGCACTTTGGCGAAACCATCTTTCAACTAACACCTTGTGTCGCTACCATAGAAACATGTTTGAAAACCTATGGAGGGAATGATGTGGAAAGGGTCATATATACGCAGCTCTGTCCAACCGGGCTTTGGGGAAACCACCTTTCAAGTGACATTTGATTCAACTAAATTGGAAGTGTCTGAAAGCTCCTGTGTGGTCCAGACTGAAAGGGCCTCCCACTCTATGAAAGAACACTGTGGGGAAAACGTCTTTCAACGTTCTCTTTCACTAAGTCAGAAGTGTTGGAAACCCCATGCGGGGATCGATGGGGAAAGTGACGTTGTGAGAGAGTACTGGGAAGAAACCATCTTTCAACTGGCATCTCGTTTCACTGAGAACTGTTTGAAAACATATGCACGGCCTACAAAGTGTACTAGAGTCAACTGTGTGAAAGAACACAGTGGGGAAAAATCATCTTTTAACTAACAGCTCGTTTCGCTCAGTTGGAAGTGTTTGAAGACCTATGTGGGGATCGAGGGGGAAGGTTACATACACCAGCCACTGTGAAAAGAACACTGTGCAGAAACCTTCTTTCAACTGATATCCTGTTTCACCTGGTTAGAAGTGTTTGAAGAACTCCGTGGGGGCTTATGCAGAAAGTGCCATGTACTCTGTCAAGTCCCTGCACGTTGGGACACCCTTTTGTGGAGAAACCGTCCTTCAACCACCATGTTAGAGTTATTATGTTATGTCTGAGTTACGTTCTGTTACAGTTACGTCATGTTATGTTATGTTATGTTATGTTATGTTTTCATGTTACGTTCTGTTATAGCTATTTGAAAACTTTATGCGGGGTCTATGTATAAAGTGCCATACACTCTGGCAAATAACACTGTGCGGAAACCGTCTTTCAACCAAAATCCTATTTCACTACATTAGAAGTGTTGGAAAACCCACGTGGAGTCGACACCAAAAGTGCCATGTACTCAACCTTGTGAAACAACTGTGTGGTGAAACTATCATCTTCTTCCACTGTTAGAAGTACTTGAAGACCCACGCAGGGCCAACAACGAAAGTGCCGTCTACAAAACTGTATGAAGAAACACTGCGGGGAAACAGCTTGCCACTAAAATCTTGTTCCAATCAGATGAAATTGTTTGAAAACCTATGCGGAGCTTATAATGAAAGTGCCGTACACTCATCTCTGTGAAACAACAGCTTATCTGAGAGTTTTATACTCAACTCTATGGAAGAAGACGGTGGGGAAACCTTTCACCTAACATGTGGTTTCTCGAAGCTAGACGTGTGAAAACCAGGTTGCGGCCTATGCAGAAAGTGCCTTACACTCAAACCTGTGAAAGCAGAGTGTGCGGAACCATCTTTCAACAAACTTTCGGTTTCACTAATTTGGAAGTGATGGAAAACTTATGATCGGTTAACTATGAGACAAGTTGCCATATAGTCAACTCTGTGAAACAACACTCTGGTGTGAACCTCTTTCAACGACCGTCTGATTTCACTAATTTAGAAGGGTTTGAAAACCCACGCAGGCAGCAATGGGGAATGTACGATTACTCAACTCTGTGCCACAACAGTGTGGTGAAACCATCCTTCATAACATCTTGCTTCCCTGCCAGGTGTTGTCACCATTTGCAGGGAATTTTGACGAGAGTGACTTATACTCTATTGTGTAAAAAAATGTGGAAAAATGGTCTTTCAACCGACATCCTCTTTCACGAACGAAGTGTTTGAAAACCCATGCTGGGCTTTTGAGGAAACTGCCTTAGAGCCACTCTGTGGGGAATCCATCTTCCAACTAATCTCTTGCTTCACTCTAATGAAGCATAATGGGGCTCGAAAACCATAATGGGGCTACAGTGCAAGCGCCACTTACTCGACTCTGTGAAACAGCACGGTCGGGAAACAATCTGTCTCTTAATATCAGTTGCAAGTGTTTGAAAACAGATGCGGGGCCTATGCACGAGGATCATGCCATGCCTTCAACGTTGTGAAATAACACTGTGGGGAAACCACCTTTCCACTACCATCTCGTTCCTCTTAGAACGGTTTGAAAACCTATGAGAAGCCTAAAAACTAAGGGCCATACACTCAACTGTGTGAAACAACGACGTGGTGAAAAGATCTTTCAAATAACATCTGGTTTCCATCATTGAGAATTGAAGACTATTGGGGGTTATGCGGAAAGGGTCATATACTCAAATCTGTGACACAACATGTGGGGAAACCATCTTTCAATCAACATCTTGTATAACTAAACTGGAAGCGTTAGAAAACCCATGGGGAGCCTATGCCGAAAGTGCCATATACTCACTCACCTCTGTCAGCCTGCACTTTGCGGAAACCATCTTGAGAGTAATATCCTGTAGCACCAAGTTAGGAAGGAGCGTTTGAAAAACTATGCGGGTAAAAGGCAGGAAGTACAAGATACTGACAACTGTGGAACAACACTGTGAGAAACCGTCTTTCAACTCAATTCTTCTTTCATTTAGGTTAGAAGTGTTTGAAAACCTATGCGCGGCGTATGGGGAAAGTGCCATTCTTTCAACTAATATCTGATTTCGCCCAGGGTGAACTCTTTTGGAAACCTATGCACAGCCTACACGGTAAGTGCCATATACTGAACTCTGTGAAACAACCCTGTGGGGAAACGATCTTTCAACTAACATTTCGTTTCCCTAAGTTAGAAGTGTTTGAAAAGCTCTGCGGGACCTATGCAGAATTGCCCTATACTCCACTCTCAAACTGAACTCTTAGGGAAGCATTTTTCAGCTAACATCTTTATGAAACTACGTGAGGAGCATTGTAAAACCTGTGTGGGGAACGATGTGGAAAGTGACATATACTGTGGGACCCTGTGAGAAAATAGAGTGGACAATCCATCTATCAATTATCTTGGGGCACTAAGTTTGAAGTGTTTGAAAACCTATGCACGGCTTATGGGGAAAGTGCCATATACTCGACTCCCTTCACATATGTGTGTGGGCAAATCCTATGTCATCTAACCTCATGTATCTCTACGACTGAAGGGTTTGCAACCGCAGGCGGGGCCTGCATGAATAAGGCCATATGCACCACTTGGGAAACACCACTGTGGGGAAACCATCCTTCAACTAACATCTTGTTCACTGAGAAGGGTGTGAAACTATGCGGAGCCTTTGCTGAAAGTGCCACGTACAGAACTCGGTGGAAACAACACTGTGGTGAAACGATCTTTCAACGAACATCTCGTTTCAAGCCATAACTCTGTGAAAAAGTTTGCGGGGTATCTGCCGACAGTGCCATATATTCAACTCGGTGAAACTGCACTTTGCAGGAAGGAAGGCTCTTTCAAGTAACATCTGGTATCACGAAGTCAGAAGGGTTTGAAAACCTATGTGGGTAATGATGAGGAAAGTGACACATACTGGATACTGTGAGAAAATACCGTGGACAATCCATCTTTCAACTAGCTCGTGTCACTAAGTTGGAAGTGTTTGCAAACCTAGGCGCGGCTTATGCAGAAAGTGCCGTATACTCGACGCTTTGAAAAAAAGCACTCTGGACGAAGATTCTTTCATGAGTATGTAGTTTCAGAAAACTAAAGCAGTTTGACAAGCAACGCATGACCTACACGGAAAGTGCCATATACGCAACTCTGTGAAACAACGCTCTGAGGAAATGATCCTTCACCTAACATCTGGTTTCATTAAGTTGTGTTTGAATGCAAATGTTGGCCTAGAAGAATAGAACCATGTACTCAATACCGTGAAACAACAATGTGGTGAAACCATCTTCCGACCACCATCTGCTTTCACTACGTTAGATGTGATTGAAACACCTTACAGGGAGGAACACTTAAAGTGCCGTAAACTCCGCTCTGTCGAACACTGCTGTGGTGAAACATACCTTCAACCAACCTCCGTTTCATCGAGTGACAACGGTTTGAAAAGCTATGCGGGACCCACAGGACAAGTGCCATATACTCAACACTGTGAAACAACACTGTGGAGAAACCCTATTTCAACCAAAACTTCGTTTCACTAAATTAGAAGTCTTTGAAACTCTATGAGCGACAGAGACGGAAAGGGCCATCTATTCAACTCTGTAACCAACAATACTGTGGTGAAAGAAACTTCAACTAACACTTGGTTTCACTGAGAGAACTCTTTGAAGACATAGGCAGGCCTACCCTGTGTCATACATTCATCTCTGTGAATCGACACATGGTGAAACCATCCTTCAGCTAGCATCACGTTTCACCCTGAAGTGTCTGAAAAGTTATGCGCGGGGCTATGCCGACGGTGCCATGCACTCAATTCTGTGAAATTGGACTTTGCGAAAACCACCTTTCAGCGAACATCATGTATCGTTACGTTGGAAGGTTTGAAAACATGCGCAGCTTATAGGAAATGCCAGAGAGTCAACTCTGAAAAACCACTGGTGAGAAACTGTCACCGAACATCTGCTTTCACGTCGTTAAAATAGTTTGAAAACTTAGGCATGACTTACAAGGAAACTGCCATCTACCCAAATCTGTTAAGTAACAATCTGGTGAAGTTGTCTTTCAATTAACATCGATCTGGTTTATATGAGTGGCAACTCTGGAAAACTCTCTGGGGTCAACATGGTAAGTGCGTTTGTAGGCACTGGCTTTGACAACCTATGCAGCTCCTGGCCGGAAAAACCAATACACTTCATTCACTGTGCGAAACAAAACTATGGGGAAATCATCTCGGTACGAACAACTGCTTTCACTACGTTAGAGCTTGTCCAAAACCATGGCGGGCCCTAGGCAAAAAGTGCCATATACGCAATTCTGTCAAACAACACTGGGGAATCCATCTTCCCACTAACCTCTGGTTTCACTAAGTTACCGGAGTTTGAACAGCCCGGCAGGGAATTGTGCGGAATGTGCCATATACTCAACTCCCTGAAACAACAGTATGCTGAAGCTCTCTTTCACCATTTGGTTTCAGAAACTTAAAGTAATTTCAACACCTAAGCATGACTTCCATGGAACGTGCCATATGCGCAACTGTTGAAACAACACTGTGGTGAAGCCACGTTTCACCTGAAACCTGCTTCCACTAGAGCTACAAATGTTTGAACACACGTGCGGGGCCCAGGCCGATAGTGCCATTTACTACCTTCTGTGAAATATGCTGGGTGAAACATTCCCTCAACTAACATCGGATTTCACCCAGTGAGAACTATTGGAAAACCTACTCAGAGAGTGCAGTAGACGCAACTCTATGAAAGGCCGGGGAGGTTATCGTTCTGTCACCTTGTCGTATGGTGAGAAGGGTTTGAAACGTTATGCGAACTCTATGAGGAAAGTGCCTTGTCCTCAACTTTGTGAAACAGCACTGTGGCGAAGGCGTCGTCCCTCTAGCATCTGATCTCAGAATTGGTGGAAAAGGAACGGCGGGTCTACAGGCAACGTGCCATATATTCCACTCTGTAAAACAGCACTGTGGGGAAGGGAAATCTTTCCCCTAAAGCTTCCTTTCACCAAGCTACAAACGTTGCAATGCACATGTGGGGCCTAGGCAGATAGTGCCATAGGCTGCATTCTCTGAAAATAACTGTGGGTGGAACATTCTTTCAAGTAACATTTGATTTCGCTAAGTGAGAACTCATTGGAACACCTATGCAAGGCCTACAGGACAAGGGTCGTATACTCATCTCTGTGAAACAACAGGGGGAGAAAGCGTCTTTCAAGTAGCATCCCGTTTCACAAGGTTAGAAGTCTTTGAATAGCTACGCGGAGCCTAGGCCAATAGTGCCAACTACTCAAACCTGTCACCCTACAGCCTGCAACAACCAAATTTCCACTACCATCTTCCTTCACGAAGGTAGAAGTGTTTGCAAACCTATGCGGGGAATGATGCGGAAAATGACCTTTAATCGACCCTGTGAGAGACTACTGTGGACAAACCATCTTTCAAGTGACAACTTGTGTCACTAAGGGAGACGCCTTTGAAAACCCTTGCACGGCTTAGGAGGATAGTGTCATATACACAACTCTGTGAACCAACAGGGTGGAGAAGGAATCTTTCGCCTACCATCTGGTTTCACAAAGTTAAAATGTTTGAAAACCTATGCACGATCTACGTGGCAAGTTCCCTATACTCCACTCTGAAACACTCGGGGGAAATACTCTTTCACCTTAGAGCGTCTTTCACGAAGTGTGCAATGTTTGGATACACACGCGGGGCCTAGGCGGATAGTGTCATATACTCCACTCTGTGAAACAACGTTGCGGTGCAACAATCTTCCAACTGCCATCTGGTTTCACCGAGTGAGAACTCACTGAAAACCTAGGCACGGCTCATAATGTCAAACTGCCCTTTGTGGCAACCATCTTTCCAACTAACAGCTTCCATCCCTACATTAGAAGCGTTTCAAAACCTATGCGGGGAACGATGTGGAAAGTGACCCATAGTCGACGCTGTGAGAGAGTACTCTGGACAAACCACCTTGCAAGTAACTTCTTGTTCCACCAAGATAGAAGAGTCTGGAAATCTAAGCACGGACTAGACGGGAAGTGCGAGATGCTCAACTCTGGGAAAACACACTGTGCTGAAAACATCTTTCAACTAGCACCTGATTTCAGTCAGTCACCACCGTTTGAAAACTTAGGCAGGGTCTACGCGGCAAGTGACAAAGAACCTATGAAACGACAAAGCGAAGAAACTCTCTTTCAAGTAACACATCGCTTCACTACATTAGAAGTGGTGGACAATCTATGCGGGTCATGTGCCGACAGAACCGTACGCTCAACTCTGTCGAAGTGCACTTGGCGAAAACCATCTTTCAACTTACATCTTGTATCCCTACGTTAGAAGGGTTTGACAAGCCAGGCAGGGAACAACGAGGAAAGGGACATACACACGACCCTGTGAGAGAATACCGTGGACAAACCATCTCTCAACTAACATCTTGTATCACTAAGTCAAAAATGCGTGAAAAAGCAGGCGGGGCCGATAACGACAGGGCCGTATACTCAATTCTGCCAAACAACAAAGTGAGGAAACCATCCTCCAACTAACATCCTGTTTGACGTAGAAAACTTAGAAAATGTATGCTGGAAACGACGTGGAAGGTGACATATAGCAGCCACTGTGAAAGAATCCTGTGGAGAAAGCGTTTCTCCACTGTCATCATGTGTCACTAAGTTACAAGTGTTTCACTCTTTCAGCTCACACCTTGTTCACTACGTTATAAATGTTGGAAAACCCATGGAGGGCTTATGCGGAAAGTGCCTTGTATGTAACTCTGTGAAAAAAACAGTGTGGCAAAACCGTCGTTAAGAAAGATCTCGTTTCACAAAATTAGAAGAGTTTGAAACCCTATGCGGGGCGTACAGGGAAAGCGCTAGACACTCACCTCAGGGATACAAACACTTGGGGAAACAACCTTTCACTGAACGTCTGGTTACACTAAATTACAAGCGTTGAAAAACACATGCGGGGCCGAAGTGGAGAGTGCCGTACACTCCTTTCCGGGAAAGAACATTGGGAGGAAACCGTCGTTCACGGTCTACCCCGGGTCTCACTAAGTGAAACGTGTTTGGAAACCTATGTGAAGCCTACACGGAAAGTGCCATCACCTTGCGAAAAGCTTGTGGGGAAACGTTGTTTCAACTATCATCTAGTTTCACTAAGTTAAAATGGCTTCACAGCTATGCGGGATCTATGCGGAAAGGGCCATATAGGCAACTCTGAGATAGACCACTGTGTGGAACCCATCCTCCAACTCATCTCTCGCTTCACTAAGTTAGAGGTGTTTGAAAACCACGCGGGGCCTACGCCGAAAGTGTCTCATACTCACCTCGGGACACAAGTCTATCTGGGAAGCATCTTTCTGCTGAGATCTGGTTGCACTCAGTAACAAGTGTTTGAAAACGCACGCAGGGCGTAGCAGGATGGTGCCATACACTCACCTCTGGGAAACTACACTGTGGGGAAGCCGCCTTTCAACTACCGTCTGGGTTCGCTGAGATAGGAGTGTTTGAAAACCTAGGAGAAGCCTAACGGCTAAGTGCCACATACTCAACTGTGGGAAACAACAGTGTGCTGAAACGATCTTTCAGCTAACATCTGGCCTCACGAATTGAAAACGGTTTGAAAACTATTCGGGGTCTAGGCGGAAAGTGCCAGGTACTCAGCTCTGTGACACAAGAGCTTGGGGAACCATCTTCCAACTAACATATTTCACTAAGTTAGAAGTCTTTGAAAACCGGGCGGAGACTACACCAAAAGTGTCATACAGTCACCTCTGTGAGTCACTGTGGGGAAGCCATTTTTCCAATAACGTCTCTCTTCACGAGGTTGGAAGTATTTGAACACCCGTGCAGGGCCGGCGTCAAAAGTGCCACATAGTCAACTCTGAAACAACACTGTGGGGTTTCCACGTTTCAATTAACCTCTTCTTGTTCCACTCAGAAGTGTTTGCAAACCTATGCCGGTACTACGCGGGAAGTGCTATAGGCTCAACTCTGTAAAACTCACTGTGGTGAAGCCACAGGCTTCACCCCACAGCCAAAGGGCATCTGGGTTCACTTGTTGGAAGTATGTGAAAACCTATGGGGGCTTATGCGGAAAGTGCCCTATGCTCAAGTGTGTCAAGCAGCTTTTGGGGAAACCACCTTTCAACTAACATCTTGTTTCACCGTGTTAGAAGTGTTTCAAACACTCTCCTAGGAACCATGAGAAAAGTGACGTATACTCGACACAGCCAAATCGTACTGTGGGGAGAAACGGTCTTCCAACTCACATCTGCTGTCGCCAAGTTAAAAGGGTTGGAAAACTTCTGCAGGGCCTATGCGCAAGGGCCGTGTACTCCATTCTGTGAAACGACGCTGTAGGGAAACAATCTTGCGACTAACATCTGGTTTCACTGTGAACTGTCTGAAAAAATACAAAGTGCCATATAGTCAACTGTGTGAAAGAGCACTCTGGGTAAAAGGTCTTGTGACCACCTGATTTAGGACGTTAGAAGCATTTGCAAAACTACGCTGGGATGAATGCAGAAAGTGCCATATACTCAACTCTGTCAAGCTGCACTTTGGCGAAACCATCTTTCAACTAACACCTTGTGTCGCTACCATAGAAACATGTTTGAAAACCTATGGAGGGAATGATGTGGAAAGGGTCATATATACGCAGCTCTGTCCAACCGGGCTTTGGGGAAACCACCTTTCAAGTGACATTTGATTCAACTAAATTGGAAGTGTCTGAAAGCTCCTGTGTGGTCCAGACTGAAAGGGCCTCCCACTCTATGAAAGAACACTGTGGGGAAAACGTCTTTCAACGTTCTCTTTCACTAAGTCAGAAGTGTTGGAAACCCCATGCGGGGATCGATGGGGAAAGTGACGTTGTGAGAGAGTACTGGGAAGAAACCATCTTTCAACTGGCATCTCGTCTCACTGAGAACTGTTTGAAAACATATGCACGGCCTACAAAGTGTACTAGAGTCAACTGTGTGAAAGAACACAGTGGGGAAAAATCATCTTTTAACTAACAGCTCGTTTCGCTCAGTTGGAAGTGTTTGAAGACCTATGTGGGGATCGAGGGGGAAGGTTACATACACCAGCCACTGTGAAAAGAACACTGTGCAGAAACCTTCTTTCAACTGATATCCTGTTTCACCTGGTTAGAAGTGTTTGAAGAACTCCGTGGGGGCTTATGCAGAAAGTGCCATGTACTCTGTCAAGTCCCTGCACGTTGGGACACCCTTTTGTGGAGAAACCGTCCTTCAACCACCATGTTAGAGTTATTATGTTATGTCTGAGTTACGTTCTGTTACAGTTACGTCATGTTATGTTATGTTATGTTATGTTATGTTATGTTATGTTATGTTTTCATGTTACGTTCTGTTATAGCTATTTGAAAACTTTATGCGGGGTATATGTATAAAGTGCCATACACTCTGGCAAATAACACTGTGCGGAAACCGTCTTTCAACCAAAATCCTATTTCACTACATTAGAAGTGTTGGAAAACCCACGTGGAGTCGACACCAAAAGTGCCATGTACTCAACCTTGTGAAACAACTGTGTGGTGAAACTATCATCTGCTTCCACTGTTAGAAGTACTTGAAGACCCACGCAGGGCCAACAACGAAAGTGCCGTCTACAAAACTGTATGAAGAAACACTGCGGGGAAACAGCTTGCCACTAAAATCTTATTCCAATCAGATGAAATTGTTTGAAAACCTATGCGGAGCTTATAATGAAAGTGCCGTACACTCATCTCTGTGAAACAACAGCTTATCTGAGAGTTTTATACTCAACTCTATGGAAGAAGACGGTGGGGAAACCTTTCACCTAACATGTGGTTTCTCGAAGCTAGACGTGTGAAAACCAGGTTGCGGCCTATGCAGAAAGTGCCTTACACTCAAATCTGTGAAAGCAGAGTGTGCGGAACCATCTTTCAACAAACTTTCGGTTTCACTAATTTGGAAGTGATGGAAAACTTATGATCGGTTAACTATGAGACAAGTTGCCATATAGTCAACTCTGTGAAACAACACTCTGGTGTGAACCTCTTTCAACGACCGTCTGATTTCACTAATTTAGAAGGGTTTGAAAACCCACGCAGGCAGCAATGGGGAATGTACGATTACTCAACTCTGTGCCACAACAGTGTGGTGAAACCATCCTTCATAACATCTTGCTTCCCTGCCAGGTGTTGTCACCATTTGCAGGGAATTTTGACGAGAGTGACTTATACTCTATTGTGTAAAAAAATGTGGAAAAATGGTCTTTCAACCGACATCCTCTTTCACGAACGAAGTGTTTGAAAACCCATGCTGGGCTTTTGAGGAAACTGCCTTAGAGCCACTCTGTGGGGAATCCATCTTCCAACTAATCTCTTGCTTCACTCTAATGAAGCATAATGGGGCTCGAAAACCATAATGGGGCTACAGTGCAAGCGCCACTTACTCGACTCTGTGAAACAGCACGGTCGGGAAACAATCTGTCTCTTAATATCAGTTGCAAGTGTTTGAAAACAGATGCGGGGCCTATGCACGAGGATCATGCCATGCCTTCAACGTTGTGAAATAACACTGTGGGGAAACCACCTTTCCACTACCATCTCGTTCCTCTTAGGACGGTTTGAAAACCTATGAGAAGCCTAAAAACTAAGGGCCATACACTCAACTGTGTGAAACAACGACGTGGTGAAAAGATCTTTCAAATAACATCTGGTTTCCATCATTGAGAATTGAAGACTATTGGGGGTTATGCGGAAAGGGTCATATACTCAAATCTGTGACACAACATGTGGGGAAACCATCTTTCAATCAACATCTTGTATAACTAAACTGGAAGCGTTAGAAAACCCATGGGGAGCCTATGCCGAAAGTGCCATATACTCACTCACCTCTGTCAGCCTGCACTTTGCGGAAACCATCTTGAGAGTAATATCCTGTAGCACCAAGTTAGGAAGGAGCGTTTGAAAAACTATGCGGGTAAAAGGCAGGAAGTACAAGATACTGACAACTGTGGAACAACACTGTGAGAAACCGTCTTTCAACTCAATTCTTCTTTCATTTAGGTTAGAAGTGTTTGAAAACCTATGCGCGGCGTATGGGGAAAGTGCCTTTCTTTCAACTAATATCTGATTTCGCCCAGGGTGAACTCTTTTGGAAACCTATGCACAGCCTACACGGTAAGTGCCATATACTGAACTCTGTGAAACAACCCTGTGGGGAAACGATCTTTCAACTAACATTTCGTT
Source organism: Panthera pardus (assembly GCF_024362965.1). Taxonomy (NCBI): domain Eukaryota; kingdom Metazoa; phylum Chordata; class Mammalia; order Carnivora; family Felidae; genus Panthera; species Panthera pardus. Next base: position 292,234 of record NW_026526809.1, on the reverse strand, counting down.
TCCCTAAGTTAGAAGTGTTTGAAAAGCTCTGCGGGACCTATGCAGAATTGCCCTATACTCCACTCTCAAACTGAACTCTTAGGGAAGCATTTTTCAGCTAACATCTTTATGAAACTACGTGAGGAGCATTGTAAAACCTGTGTGGGGAACGATGTGGAAAGTGACATATACTGTGGGACCCTGTGAGAAAATAGAGTGGACAATCCATCTATCAATTATCTTGGGGCACTAAGTTTGAAGTGTTTGAAAACCTATGCACGGCTTATGGGGAAAGTGCCATATACTCGACTCCCTTCACATATGTGTGTGGGCAAATCCTATGTCATCTAACCTCATGTATCTCTACGACTGAAGGGTTTGCAACCGCAGGCGGGGCCTGCATGAATAAGGCCATATGCACCACTTGGGAAACACCACTGTGGGGAAACCATCCTTCAACTAACATCTTGTTCACTGAGAAGGGTGTGAAACTATGCGGAGCCTTTGCTGAAAGTGCCACGTACAGAACTCGGTGGAAACAACACTGTGGTGAAACGATCTTTCAACGAACATCTCGTTTCAAGCCATAACTCTGTGAAAAAGTTTGCGGGGTATCTGCCGACAGTGCCATATATTCAACTCGGTGAAACTGCACTTTGCAGGAAGGAAGGCTCTTTCAAGTAACATCTGGTATCACGAAGTCAGAAGGGTTTGAAAACCTATGTGGGTAATGATGAGGAAAGTGACACATACTGGATACTGTGAGAAAATACCGTGGACAATCCATCTTTCAACTAGCTCGTGTCACTAAGTTGGAAGTGTTTGCAAACCTAGGCGTGGCTTATGCAGAAAGTGCCGTATACTCGACGCTTTGAAAAAAAGCACTCTGGACGAAGATTCTTTCATGAGTATGTAGTTTCAGAAAACTAAAGCAGTTTGACAAGCAACGCATGACCTACACGGAAAGTGCCATATACGCAACTCTGTGAAACAACGCTCTGAGGAAATGATCCTTCACCTAACATCTGGTTTCATTAAGTTGTGTTTGAATGCAAATGTTGGCCTAGAAGAATAGAACCATGTACTCAATACCGTGAAACAACAATGTGGTGAAACCATCTTCCGACCACCATCTGCTTTCACTACGTTAGATGTGATTGAAACACCTTACAGGGAGGAACACTTAAAGTGCCGTAAACTCCGCTCTGTCGAACACTGCTGTGGTGAAACATACCTTCAACCAACCTCCGTTTCATCGAGTGACAACGGTTTGAAAAGCTATGCGGGACCCACAGGACAAGTGCCATATACTCAACACTGTGAAACAACACTGTGGAGAAACCCTATTTCAACCAAAACTTCGTTTCACTAAATTAGAAGTCTTTGAAACTCTATGAGCGACAGAGACGGAAAGGGCCATCTATTCAACTCTGTAACCAACAATACTGTGGTGAAAGAAACTTCAACTAACACTTGGTTTCACTGAGAGAACTCTTTGAAGACATAGGCAGGCCTACCCTGTGTCATACATTCATCTCTGTGAATCGACACATGGTGAAACCATCCTTCAGCTAGCATCACGTTTCACCCTGAAGTGTCTGAAAAGTTATGCGCGGGGCTATGCCGACGGTGCCATGCACTCAATTCTGTGAAATTGGACTTTGCGAAAACCACCTTTCAGCGAACATCATGTATCGTTACGTTGGAAGGTTTGAAAACATGCGCAGCTTATAGGAAATGCCAGAGAGTCAACTCTGAAAAACCACTGGTGAGAAACTGTCACCGAACATCTGCTTTCACGTCGTTAAAATAGTTTGAAAACTTAGGCATGACTTACAAGGAAACTGCCATCTACCCAAATCTGTTAAGTAACAATCTGGTGAAGTTGTCTTTCAATTAACATCGATCTGGTTTATATGAGTGGCAACTCTGGAAAACTCTCTGGGGTCAACATGGTAAGTGCGTTTGTAGGCACTGGCTTTGACAACCTATGCAGCTCCTGGCCGGAAAAACCAATACACTTCATTCACTGTGCGAAACAAAACTATGGGGAAATCATCTCGGTACGAACAACTGCTTTCACTACGTTAGAGCTTGTCCAAAACCATGGCGGGCCCTAGGCAAAAAGTGCCATATACGCAATTCTGTCAAACAACACTGGGGAATCCATCTTCCCACTAACCTCTGGTTTCACTAAGTTACCGGAGTTTGAACAGCCCGGCAGGGAATTGTGCGGAATGTGCCATATACTCAACTCCCTGAAACAACAGTATGCTGAAGCTCTCTTTCACCATTTGGTTTCAGAAACTTAAAGTAATTTCAACACCTAAGCATGACTTCCATGGAACGTGCCATATGCGCAACTGTTGAAACAACACTGTGGTGAAGCCACGTTTCACCTGAAACCTGCTTCCACTAGAGCTACAAATGTTTGAACACACGTGCGGGGCCCAGGCCGATAGTGCCATTTACTACCTTCTGTGAAATATGCTGGGTGAAACATTCCCTCAACTAACATCGGATTTCACCCAGTGAGAACTATTGGAAAACCTACTCAGAGAGTGCAGTAGACGCAACTCTATGAAAGGCCGGGGAGGTTATCGTTCTGTCACCTTGTCGTGTGGTGAGAAGGGTTTGAAACGTTATGCGAACTCTATGAGGAAAGTGCCTTGTCCTCAACTTTGTGAAACAGCACTGTGGCGAAGGCGTCGTCCCTCTAGCATCTGATCTCAGAATTGGTGGAAAAGGAACGGCGGGTCTACAGGCAACGTGCCATATATTCCACTCTGTAAAACAGCACTGTGGGGAAGGGAAATCTTTCCCCTAAAGCTTCCTTTCACCAAGCTACAAACGTTGCAATGCACATGTGGGGCCTAGGCAGATAGTGCCATAGGCTGCATTCTCTGAAAATAACTGTGGGTGGAACATTCTTTCAAGTAACATTTGATTTCGCTAAGTGAGAACTCATTGGAACACCTATGCAAGGCCTACAGGACAAGGGTCGTATACTCATCTCTGTGAAACAACAGGGGGAGAAAGCGTCTTTCAAGTAGCATCCCGTTTCACAAGGTTAGAAGTCTTTGAATAGCTACGCGGAGCCTAGGCCAATAGTGCCAACTACTCAAACCTGTCACCCTACAGCCTGCAACAACCAAATTTCCACTACCATCTTCCTTCACGAAGGTAGAAGGGTTTGCAAACCTATGCGGGGAATGATGCGGAAAATGACCTTTAATCGACCCTGTGAGAGACTACTGTGGACAAACCATCTTTCAAGTGACAACTTGTGTCACTAAGGGAGACGCCTTTGAAAACCCTTGCGCGGCTTAGGAGGATAGTGTCATATACACAACTCTGTGAACCAACAGGGTGGAGAAGGAATCTTTCGCCTACCATCTGGTTTCACAAAGTTAAAATGTTTGAAAACCTATGCACGATCTACGTGGCAAGTTCCCTATACTCCACTCTGAAACACTCGGGGGAAATACTCTTTCACCTTAGAGCGTCTTTCACGAAGTGTGCAATGTTTGGATACACACGCGGGGCCTAGGCGGATAGTGTCATATACTCCACTCTGTGAAACAACGTTGCGGTGCAACAATCTTCCAACTGCCATCTGGTTTCACCGAGTGAGAACTCACTGAAAACCTAGGCACGGCTCATAATGTCAAACTGCCCTTTGTGGCAACCATCTTTCCAACTAACAGCTTCCATCCCTACATTAGAAGCGTTTCAAAACCTATGCGGGGAACGATGTGGAAAGTGACCCATAGTCGACGCTGTGAGAGAGTACTCTGGACAAACCACCTTGCAAGTAACTTCTTGTTCCACCAAGATAGAAGAGTCTGGAAATCTAAGCACGGACTAGACGGGAAGTGCGAGATGCTCAACTCTGGGAAAACACACTGTGCTGAAAACATCTTTCAACTAGCACCTGATTTCAGTCAGTCACCACCGTTTGAAAACTTAGGCAGGGTCTACGCGGCAAGTGACAAAGAACCTATGAAACGACAAAGCGAAGAAACTCTCTTTCAAGTAACACATCGCTTCACTACATTAGAAGTGGTGGACAATCTATGCGGGTCATGTGCCGACAGAACCGTACGCTCAACTCTGTCGCTCATCACTTGGCGAAAACCATCTTTCAACTTACATCTTGTATCCCTACGTTAGAAGGGTTTGACAAGCCAGGCAGGGAACAACGAGGAAAGGGACATACACACGACCCTGTGAGAGAATACCGTGGACAAACCATCTCTCAACTAACATCTTGTATCACTAAGTCAAAAATGCGTGAAAAAGCACGCGGGGCCGATAACGACAGGGCCGTATACTCAATTCTGCCAAACAACAAAGTGAGGAAACCATCCTCCAACTAACATCCTGTTTGACGTAGAAAACTTAGAAAATGTATGCTGGAAACGACGTGGAAGGTGACATATAGCAGCCACTGTGAAAGAATCCTGTGGAGAAAGCGTTTTTCCACTGTCATCATGTGTCACTAAGTTACAAGTGTTTCACTCTTTCAGCTCACACCTTGTTCACTACGTTATAAATGTTGGAAAACCCATGGAGGGCTTATGCGGAAAGTGCCTTGTATGTAACTCTGTGAAAAAAACAGTGTGGCAAAACCGTCGTTAAGAAAGATCTCGTTTCACAAAATTAGAAGAGTTTGAAACCCTATGCGGGGCGTACAGGGAAAGCGCTAGACACTCACCTCAGGGATACAAACACTTGGGGAAACAACCTTTCACTGAACGTCTGGTTACACTAAATTACAAGCGTTGAAAAACACATGCGGGGCCGAAGTGGAGAGTGCCGTACACTCCTTTCTGGGAAAGAACATTGGGAGGAAACCGTCGTTCACGGTCTACCCCGGGTCTCACTAAGTGAAACGTGTTTGGAAACCTATGTGAAGCCTACACGGAAAGTGCCATCACCTTGCGAAAAGCTTGTGGGGAAACGTTGTTTCAACTATCATCTAGTTTCACTAAGTTAAAATGGCTTCACAGCTATGCGGGATCTATGCGGAAAGGGCCATATAGGCAACTCTGAGATAGACCACTGTGTGGAACCCATCCTCCAACTCATCTCTCGCTTCACTAAGTTAGAGGTGTTTGAAAACCACGCGGGGCCTACGCCGAAAGTGTCTCATACTCACCTCGGGACACAAGTCTATCTGGGAAGCATCTTTCTGCTGAGATCTGGTTGCACTCAGTAACAAGTGTTTGAAAACGCACGCAGGGCGTAGCAGGATGGTGCCATACACTCACCTCTGGGAAACTACACTGTGGGGAAGCCGCCTTTCAACTACCGTCTGGGTTCGCTGAGATAGGAGGGTTTGAAAACCTAGGAGAAGCCTAACGGCTAAGTGCCACATACTCAACTGTGGGAAACAACAGTGTGCTGAAACGATCTTTCAGCTAACATCTGGCCTCACGAATTGAAAACGGTTTGAAAACTATTCGGGGTCTAGGCGGAAAGTGCCGTACACTCATCTCTGTGAAACAACAGCTTATCTGAGAGTTTTATACTCAACTCTATGGAAGAAGACTGTGGGGAAACCTTTCACCTAACATGTGGTTTCTCGAAGCTAGACGTGTGAAAACCAGGTTGCGGCCTATGCAGAAAGTGCCTTACACTCAAATCTGTGAAAGCAGAGTGTGCGGAACCATCTTTCAACAAACTTTCGGTTTCACTAATTTGGAAGTGATGGAAAACTTATGATCGGTTAACTATGAGACAAGTTGCCATATAGTCAACTCTGTGAAACAACACTCTGGTGTGAACCTCTTTCAACGACCGTCTGATTTCACTAATTTAGAAGGGTTTGAAAACCCACGCAGGCAGCAATGGGGAATGTATGATTACTCAACTCTGTGCCACAACAGTGTGGTGAAACCATCCTTCATAACATCTTGCTTCCCTGCCAGGTGTTGTCACCATTTGCAGGGAATTTTGACGAGAGTGACTTATACTCTATTGTGTGAAAAATGTGGAAAAATGGTCTTTCAACCGACATCCTCTTTCACGAACAAAGTGTTTGAAAACCCATGCTGGGCTTTTGAGGAAACTGCCTTAGAACCCCTCTGTGGGGAATCCATCTTCCAACTAATCTCTTGCTTCACTCTAATGAAGCATAATGGGGCTCGAAAACCATAATGGGGCTACAGTGCAAGCGCCACTTACTCGACTCTGTGAAACAGCACGGTCGGGAAACAATCTGTCTCTTAATATCAGTTGCAAGTGTTTGAAAACAGATGCGGGGCCTATGCACGAGGATCATGCCATGCCTTCAACGTTGTGAAATAACACTGTGGGGAAACCACCTTTCCACTACCATCTCGTTCCTCTTAGAACGGTTTGAAAACCTATGAGAAGCCTAAAAACTAAGGGCCATACACTCAACTGTGTGAAACAACGACGTGGTGAAAAGATCTTTCAAATAACATCTGGTTTCCATCATTGAGAATTGAAGACTATTGGGGGTTATGCGGAAAGGGTCATATACTCAAATCTGTGACACAACATGTGGGGAAACCATCTTTCAATCAACATCTTGTATAACTAAACTGGAAGCGTTAGAAAACCCATGGGGAGCCTATGCCGAAAGTGCCATATACTCACTCACCTCTGTCAGCCTGCACTTTGCGGAAACCATCTTGAGAGTAATATCCTGTAGCACCAAGTTAGGAAGGAGCGTTTGAAAAACTATGCGGGTAAAAGGCAGGAAGTACAAGATACTGACAACTGTGGAACAACACTGTGAGAAACCGTCTTTCAACTCAATTCTTCTTTCATTTAGGTTAGAAGTGTTTGAAAACCTATGCGCGGCGTATGGGGAAAGTGCCTTTCTTTCAACTAATATCTGATTTCGCCCAGGGTGAACTCTTTTGGAAACCTATGCACAGCCTACACGGTAAGTGCCATATACTGAACTCTGTGAAACAACCCTGTGGGGAAACGATCTTTCAACTAACATTTCGTTTCCCTAAGTTAGAAGTGTTTGAAAAGCTCTGCGGGACCTATGCAGAATTGCCCTATACTCCACTCTCAAACTGAACTCTTAGGGAAGCATTTTTCAGCTAACATCTTTATGAAACTACGTGAGGAGCATTGTAAAACCTGTGTGGGGAACGATGTGGAAAGTGACATATACTGTGGGACCCTGTGAGAAAATAGAGTGGACAATCCATCTATCAATTATCTTGGGGCACTAAGTTTGAAGTGTTTGAAAACCTATGCACGGCTTATGGGGAAAGTGCCATATACTCGACTCCCTTCACATATGTGTGTGGGCAAATCCTATGTCATCTAACCTCATGTATCTCTACGACTGAAGGGTTTGCAACCGCAGGCGGGGCCTGCATGAATAAGGCCATATGCACCACTTGGGAAACACCACTGTGGGGAAACCATCCTTCAACTAACATCTTGTTCACTGAGAAGGGTTTGAAACTATGCGGAGCCTTTGCTGAAAGTGCCACGTACAGAACTCGGTGGAAACAACACTGTGGTGAAACGATCTTTCAACGAACATCTCGTTTCAAGCCATAACTCTGTGAAAAAGTTTGCGGGGTATCTGCCGACAGTGCCATATATTCAACTCGGTGAAACTGCACTTTGCAGGAAGGAAGGCTCTTTCAAGTAACATCTGGTATCACGAAGTCAGAAGGGTTTGAAAACCTATGTGGGTAATGATGAGGAAAGTGACACATACTGGATACTGTGAGAAAATACCGTGGACAATCCACCTTTCAACTAGCTCGTGTCACTAAGTTAGAAGTGTTTGCAAACCTAGGTGCGGCTTATGCAGAAAGTGCCGTATACTCGACGCTTTGAAAAAAAGCACTCTGGACGAAGATTCTTTCATGAATATGTAGTTTCAGAAAATTAAAGCAGTTTGACTGTTGCATCCACACGACTCCTGAAACAGAATGCTACAGGCACCAGTGACAGTCACAACAAAGTTTATTACAATGAGAGGCAAGGCCGACCGATCGGGACCAACACTCTTGATAAGAGTGCGGCCCCGAACAGCCGGGGTACAGAGTTTTTATAACCGATCACATCGTTTTATCATCACCTGGGAACAGAACAAAGAAACAATTTCCAGATGAGTTAGAAACAGTTGCCTAATGAGGTGTTTACTTTAGACTTTCTGCCTCTATGTTGCAACCAGTGGATCTCCTTGACCCTGCCTCTGATGCTCTTTTCTTTGAACTTTTGCTTCCTTAATTGGTGAAGCCTAATTTACAAGAGTATGAGGCGTAATTTATAAGAGTAAAGCAAGGCTGTTATCTCTTAACCTTCAATGTCAACACAAAGCTGTTATTTTTCAAGCTAAGCATTAGCCCTACACTACAATTTAACTCTTACATTTCCCCCTTTTCTTGTCAGTGAATCAATCCCTTGATTCATCATTAGGAACTAAGGGGATATAATTGGACCTGATCATCATAATTTTTATTTCACTAACTCGCTTCTTGACATATTGTACTAACCAATTGATAATGCACGGGCCAATAGTTAACCCGAGAAGTAACAATAGCAGTGGCCCAGCTACGGCTGTAAGCAATGATGTGAGCCAGGGGGACCAAGAGAATAAACTCTGATACCAATTATTGCTGGCTTCCCTGGCACGTTCCCTGGCCCTAAGATTATCCCTGACCAAACTGAGAGTGTCTCGGATTACTCCGGAATTGTTCGCATAAAAACAGCATGTTTCTCCGAGGGCCACGCAGAGGCCCCCCTCCTTCATGAAGAGTAAATCAAGCCCTCTTCTGTTTTGTAATACAACCTCAGCTAAAGAGTCTACTTGGTGTTCTAGCCGAGAAATTGAAGTTTCCAAGTAGCCTAGGTCTCGGTCCACTTGCTTGCTTACAGTTTTGAAATTTTGGTCCCCCACAATGAGTCCAGCAGTTCCAATAGCTGTGGATCCTGCAATTCCCAGTCCCACTAGGAGTGGAATGAGGACTGGTGCTGCCCTTTTTACCCTGGAATGTCCTTCAAATAGACGTAAGTGTTCTCTCCATGCTTCTCCGCTATATAGGTATATTTGTGGGAGAATATGAACTAGGATACAAATCTCTTGGGTGCCGACCCCAAAGTACGTGGCTGCAATGCAGGGGGTAATTCCTGATGAGCAAGCAAACCAGGCTCCAGTAAGGGCTCGGTATGCTATATTTTGGGCGCTATCAGTATCTGAACTACTTGGAATATACACTTCTGCACAAGAGTTTTTGTAAGGGGAGTTCTGCCAATTATATTCTTGGGACACTATACACCAACCCTGCCCTTGGAGGTCTCCTAGGGTTAAAATTGGTCGTGAACCCCAAGGGCACAATGTCGTGCTTGGATTTAGTAATTTCACAACATGCTTTTCTATGTCTTGTCCAATGCTAGCATTTGTAGCCACTCCCACATAATATGGAGGTTTAGGGTTTAAGCACAGCCAACAATCTTGTACAATCTCGGTGTGAGATGAATTTAGCCAAGCATACATAGAATCTACTACATCTAGCCAATGTGTCTCAGGGGAGAACGGGTTCTGGATATGACCTGTAGTTGGTAATTCTAACTTTGTGGGGGCACCCGATTGCGGGGTAGGTTGGGAAGGGACAGTCGGAAAGAGTGGGGGGTGTAAAATCATATCCTTGTTTGGCCCTACCGGATTGGGTGGAGTTTTTCTTTTAACCCGTTGTATAGTAAAGGAAATGCCCTTGTCAACTCCTGGAGCATACATCCTGAGACCCCAAGTGTGTCCAGTGTCCCAGGAAGAGGAAAAGGTACTGGAACTAGAAACCTTTTTTAAACATATTTTTGTTGGGTTACATTTTCCTTGAGTCTTACATTTGGGATCTGGAGTTCTAAGGAGGGTGATTAAGGGATCATGGCCCTGTCCTGTCAGCCAGGGGGCCAGCGTTTCACAACCCCATTTTGCACAATGGTATTGGCCTTTTCCTTCACATTCGACCTTTCTATTTGCAGGGCAACTGTATAACCCTGGTATGTTAGCCAATTTTTGTTCTTGATCCCTGTGTCCACATCCATAGGTAACCATATAGGGGTTTTCGGGGACCGGAGGAGCGAAGCCCGTTGGCTGTTTATAATTAGGAACTAGAGTCCCCCATGAGTCCCCCACCAAGTCGCATAAATCAAACAAAAAACAAGGCACAGTGGAAGAGGTATTAGATGCTATCACCTTTCCCGTGACAGTGTCCCTGAGTTCCCATTGGTATGGCCAAAAAGATAGGGGATGCAATTCCATACAGTCCCCCACACTTATGACCATACAAACCCAGAAAATTATTATTCCCGCATCAGTCTTAGCTTTAAAGGATCTTCTGGATGCCTTTGAACCTTCCATTGCTCTTTGTTATCTGGTTCTGCATCAGTCTGGGTTGTTCCCGCCTTCACGCAGTTTTTCTTAACCTGAGAGTGATGAATCCAGGTTCGGACACCATCTACCTTCACGGCCGTGGGTGTAGTCAGAATCACGGTGTGTGGTCCTTTCCAGCGCGGCTCCAGGGTTTTAGGCTCGTGCCTTTTGACCCAGACTAAGTCTCCTGGTTGAAAGGGGTGGGGAAGAACAGGAGGATGAGTGAAGGCTTCTCTCAAGGCCCTGGTTATTTCCTTCTGTACATGTTGCAGGGCCATGAGCGAAGCCAGCAAATGGTCCTGTTCCAACTGTTCCATTACATCGTCTCCTAGCCTCGGCAGGATAGGTGGAGGTCTGCCGAATAAAATTTCATAAGGGGAAAATCCCTTGACAAATGGAGTACAACGCGCTCGCAAAAGGGCAAAAGGCAGGACATCAACCCAATTTTCGCCTGTCTCAAGGGACAATTTGGTTAAGGTCTCTTTTAGGGTCCTATTCATCCTTTCTACTTGACCCGAGCTCTGGGGTCTATATGCACAGTGTAATTTCCAATCTATTCCCAATGCCTGGGCCAGACCCTGGGACACCTGCGCCGTGAAGGCCGGGCCATTGTCCGATCCTATGCTCAGAGGCAGCCCGAATCTAGGGATTATTTCATTTAATAATTTCTTAACTGTCGCCTGAGCCGTTTCTGATTTAGTGGGGAATGCCTCGACCCACCCGGAGAAGGTGTCTACAAAAACAAGCAAATATTTATATCCGTATTTCCCTGGTTTAATCTCAGTAAAATCTACTTCCCAAAAGCGGCCTGGCTCAATTCCTCTATCTCTTTTAGCTTCTGAAACCTTCCTATTTGCACCCTGATTTACTTGGGCACAGCTTACACATCTTTCAACCACCTCTTCAATCTCTTTTCCCAGCCCTTGTGCCCTGAACTTTCTCCGCACTAATTCCGCCATCTTCGTTTTTCCCAGATGAGTCCCTTGGTGGAGCTGACCCACCATGCGCCGCCCGAGTGCCGCGGGTAAGAGGATCTTACCTTCAGGATCCTGAAACCACTTTTGTCCCGGCATCTTACTTCCCCCTTTTCTGGAAATCCACTCCAAATCTTTAGGAGTGTAACTGGGCTCCAGTGGAAGCAGGGGCTCTGTCAAGATCGGTAGCTCCAAGGCACTTTCACTTTTAGTTAGGGCAGCTTCTCGGGCTGCTGCATCAGCCAGGCGATTTCCGACTGCCTCTAGGGAGTTGCCTTTTTGATGTCCCGGGCAGTGAATGATTGCCAGCCTCGCAGGTTCCCAGATGGCTGCTAGAAGATCTAAAATTTCAGCTTTATTTTTGATGGCCTTGCCTTCTGCTGTGAGGAGACCACACTCTTGATAAATGGATCCGTGTACATGCGCGGTTGCAAAAGCATAGCAGCTGTCCGTATAAATGTTAACTGACTTGTTTCTTCCAAGTTTTAGGGCTTTTGTTAGTGCGATGAGCTCTGCGCGTTGGGCTGAAGTTCCTGGGGGAAGGGTCTGTTGCCATAAAACTTCACGGTCTGTCGTCACCGCAGCACCGGCATACCTTTGCCCTTGAAACACAAAACTACTGCCGTCTGAAAACATGCTGATATCAGGGTCATGTAAAGGAATGTCCGTAAGATCAGAGCGGAGGGACGAGATCGTTGCCAAGGTTTCTGGGCAAGAGTGTAGAGGGGGATTCTGTCCTTCAGGCAGCAAAGTGCCTGGGTTTAAGGTTGTGGGAGCACAAAAACGTATTCGGGGCTGGTCAAGTAGCAATGCTTGATATTGGGTGATCCGAGCATTTGACAGCCATCGCTCTGGGGGAGCCCGCAGTAAAGTTTCCACTTCATGGGGCCCCGTGACAGACAATGCTTGCCCTAAGGTTAGTTTGTCTGCATCTTTAACTAGAAGCGCAGTGGCAGCAATTTGTCGAATGCATGGGGGCCAACCGGAAGCAACTGGATCCAGCCGTTTTGATAAATAAGCCACTGGTCGGCGCCAAGGTCCTAGGCGCTGTGTCAGAACTCCCTTGGCTACCCCCCCTTTTTCGGCTACAAACAAATGGAATGGCTTGGTGGGATCTGGCAGGGCCAAGGCTCGTGGGGTCATGAGAGCATCTCGTAAAGCTTGGAAGGCTTTGGTTTGAGTCTCTCCCCACATGAAGGATTCTGGAGACCCTTTGAGGGTGGCATACAAAGGGGCTGCCAGTTCAGCAAAGCCAGGTATCCATAGTCTGCAGTAGCCTGCCGCCCCAAGGAACTCGCGGACTTGTTTGCGAGTTTTAGGCTGAGGAATATCGAGTATGGCCCGAATTCTTTGTTCACCAAGGTAGCGCTTACCTTTTTTAAGGTTGTAACCTAGATAGGTCACTGCAGTACGACAGACCTGTGCTTTTCTGGCTGACACTCGGTACCCCAGTTTTTGTAGAAGACTCAAGAGTCCTTTGGTGGCATTCAGGCATTCTAAATGAGAAGGGGCCGCCAGCAAGATATCATCAACATATTGCAATAGAGTTACCTGTGGGTTGGAAATCCGAAATGGCTCTAAATCTTGGTGCAGGGCTTCATTAAAAAGAGTAGGAGAATTTTTAAATCCCTGGGGGAGTCGCGTCCAGGTGAGCTGTCCGGCTTTTCCCTCTTCAGGATCAGTCCATTCAAATGCAAATAGTGTCTGGCTTTGTGGGGCCAGCGGGATGGCAAAGAAGGCATCTTTTAAGTCCAGAACTGTATAATACACCTGAGAAGGGGGAAGCAGACTAAGGAGAGTATAAGGGTTGGGTACAGTGGGATGAATGTCCATTACCCTGGCGTTTACTGCTCTTAGGTCTTGAACTGGCCGGAAATCGGATGAATTAGGCTTCCGGACAGGAAGAAGCGGAGTATTCCATGGCGACTTGCATGGGATCAAAATGCCAGAGTCGCGCAAACGCTTGATGTGAATAGCGATTCCCTGCCTAGCCTCCCGGGACATGGGATATTGTTTTAGTCTTACCGGAAGTGCGGATGCCTTAAGTTCCACTATTATGGGAGCTTGATGAATTGCCAGCCCAGGTGGATTAGTTTCAGCCCATACCTGGGGAAAATCCGCCTGGAGGCTTTTAAGGAGGGGATCGACTGCATGAACATTTTCATTAGGCACTGGAGTGAGCAGGCCCTCTTCCCCAAGTGGCACAGTCACCATTACCGTTGTTGGGCCATCCTGGCCGACTTTAATATGCATACCCCCTTCAGTGAATTTCAAAGAAGCCGTTAGTTTATGCAGTAGGTCTCTACCTAGTAATCCAGGGTAGGGGCATTCAGGCATGATTAGGAAAGAATGTGTAACAGTTTTACGGCCTAAATCTACTTGTCGTTCAGTGGTCCATTTACAAGTCTGGGACCCAGTTGCTCCTTGCACCAGGGTTGCCCCTTGCCTGGTGGGGCCAGGATCTTGTTTTAAAACTGAAAAGGTTGCCCCAGTGTCCACCAAGAAGGTCTTAGGTTGGCCCCCTATATTAACAGTAACCAACGGCTCAGAAGGGGCCACCGAGCCGCGGCCCCGTCAGTCGAAATCGACTCCCATCACAGATACCTGGGGTGGCCCAGTTTTGCGTTGGGCTAAGTTGGGGCAATCCTTTTTCCAGTGTCCCTCTTGTTTGCAATATGCACACTGATTTTTTCCCAGTGACACTTTAACCCTTTGTTTATCTTTTTTCTTTTGTTCAGACCAGAATTCTTTGGGCGCTCTGGGTCCTCTTCCCTCACGGGCATCCAGGACGGCTGCCACCACCCTGCTTAATTTTTTTGTCTGTCTTTCTTCCTGAGAATCCCTATTGTTGAAAACCTTTTGGGCTATGAAAACCCATCTAATTTTTGTAACTTTTTCCGAATGTCTGGGGCTGCCTGTGAGACAAAAGCCAGATTTAATGCCCTTCTATTTTCAGGTGCCTCAGGGTCAATAGGGGTAAAGGTGCGGTACGCCTCCATGAGCCTTTCTAAGAAGGCCGAGGGGCTTTCCCCAGCTCCCTGAATTACTTCTGTTACCTTAGACATGTTTGTGGGCCGGCGGGCGGCCGCTCGGAGACCTCCCAGTAGAGTCTGGCGAAATAGGGTTAATGATTGCCTACCGTGAGGGGTGTTTGGGTCCCAATTCTCAGGATGCGAGGAAGGAAAAACTTCCTCCAGCACAGCAGGATCTACGGTGGGTTGCCCATTTGGCCCCATCACTAATTTCTGGGCCTCACGACGGATCTTATCTCGCTCCTCAGTGGTGAAGAGAACCTGCAAGAGCTGCTGGCAGTCATCCCAGGTTGGCTGATGGGTCACAAATATAGTTTCAAGAAGAGAAATTAATGTTTGGGGTTTCTCTGAGAACGAGGGGGTTTGAAGCTTCCAATTATAAAGGTCGCTAGTGGAGAAGGGTACATAAGTCATAAAGGGTCGGACTTCACCCTGCAGGGGTGGCCCTGGACGAAGGGGTAGGGCAGTGGGAGGGGGATGAAAGGGAGTCCCTGACCGGGTATGAGATGGGCTCAGGGAAGTGTCCTGACTCGGGCTTGCCTCCTGATCTGAAGCATCCTGACTTGTATTTTTTGAGCGAGAACTATAGGGCGGCGGGCGGTAAGTTTCTTCTTCTTCCTCTGGTGCAGGTGATAGAGGGGGCAGCCGCTTAGTCCCGTCAAGATTCTTATTTTGAGCTTCAGATGGGCTGCCTTTGAGTGGTAAAGCCTGTACTTTAGGGAGGCAAGGGGAAAGGGGAAGGAGAAGTTTTAACCAATCTGGAGGGTTTTCGATGAGGGTCCTCCATGCCCCAATATATGGGATTTGGTCTTCGTGCCTAGAAAAGACAATATCATGAACCTTATATATCAATGTAAGGTCAAAGGTCCCCTGTGGAGGCCATTCCACCTGAAAGCTGGTCCATTCCACCTCGCAGAGAGTTCGAAGGACTGACTTCTTAACGTGGAGGCCGAAAACTGAGGCAGCTCTCCTATAGTCCTGGAAATGGGTTAGTATGAGACTCAGAGGGGTGGGAGTACTCTGATTTTGACCCATGACAAAGATAGGCAGAACTGACAAGGACGCACAGACAGTCAACAGGAAGAAGACAATTAAGACACGAAGAAAACACAAATTTGAGATCTCTAGGCCAGTAGGCCGTGGCAGCCACCTGAAAATAGGATCCTTCTTGACAAAAACCAAACCAAATGGGGTCCACCAGCGTCCCGGTAGGATCCCTGACTCTGGGTCTATAGCCGCATCCAGCAGACCCTCCTGAGTCATCCAAATGGCGCGCCCCAAGAATTCCTTACCTCTCCCAATCCCGAGCTTCTTCCCAGGGGTCGGCGAAGCAATCCGCAGAAAGGGCCCTGTTTCAGACCTTTAACTTTCTGGCGGAACAATCCGAGGAAAGGGCCCTGTTTCAGACCTTTAACTTTCCCGCGGAACAATCCAAGAAAGGGCCCTGTTTCAGACCTTTAACTTTCCCGGCCAACGCACCAAATGTTGCATCCACACGACTCATGAAACAGAATGCTACAGGCACCAGTGACAGTCACAACAAAGTTTATTACAATGAGAGGCAAGGCCGACCGATCGGGACCAACACTCTTGATAACAGTGCGGCCCCGAACAGCCGGGGTACAGAGTTTTTATAACCGATCACATCGTTTTATCATCACCTGGGAACAGAACAAAGAAACAATTTCCAGATGAGTTAGAAACAGTTGCCTAATGAGGTGTTTACTTTAGACTTTCTGCCTCTAAGTTGCAACCAGTGGATCTCCTTGACCCTGCCTCTGATGCTCTTTTCTTTGAACTTTTGCTTCCTTAATTGGTGAAGCCTAATTTACAAGAGTATGAGGCGTAATTTATAAGAGTAAAGCAAGGCTGTTATCTCTTAACCTTCAATGTCAACACAAAGCTGTTATTTTTCAAGCTAAGCATTAGCCCTACACTACAATTTAACCCTTACATGACAAGCAACGCATGACCTAAACGGAAAGTGCCATATACGCAACTCTGTGAAACAACGCTCTGAGGAAATGATCCTTCACCTAACATCTGGTTTCATTAAGTTGTGTTTGAATGCAAATGTTGGCCTAGAAGAATAGAACCATGTACTCAATACCGTGAAACAACAATGTGGTGAAACCATCTTCCGACCACCATCTGCTTTCACTACGTTAGATGTGATTGAAACACCTTACAGGGAGGAACACTTAAAGTGCCGTAAACTCCGCTCTGTCGAACACTGCTGTGGTGAAACATACCTTCAACCAACCTCCGTTTCATCGAGTGACAACGGTTTGAAAAGCTATGCGGGACCCACAGGACAAGTGCCATATACTCAACACTGTGAAACAACACTGTGGAGAAACCCTATTTCAACCAAAACTTCGTTTCACTAAATTAGAAGTCTTTGAAACTCTATGAGCGACAGAGACGGAAAGGGCCATCTATTCAACTCTGTAACCAACAATACTGTGGTGAAAGAAACTTCAACTAACACTTGGTTTCACTGAGAGAACTCTTTGAAGACATAGGCAGGCCTACCCTGTGTCATACATTCATCTCTGTGAATCGACACATGGTGAAACCATCCTTCAGCTAGCATCACGTTTCACCCTGAAGTGTCTGAAAAGTTATGCGCGGGGCTATGCCGACGGTGCCATGCACTCAATTCTGTGAAATTGGACTTTGCGAAAACCACCTTTCAGCGAACATCATGTATCGTTACGTTGGAAGGTTTGAAAACATGCGCAGCTTATAGGAAATGCCAGAGAGTCAACTCTGAAAAACCACTGGTGAGAAACTGTCACCGAACATCTGCTTTCACGTCGTTAAAATAGTTTGAAAACTTAGGCATGACTTACAAGGAAACTGCCATCTACCCAAATCTGTTAAGTAACAATCTGGTGAAGTTGTCTTTCAATTAACATCGATCTGGTTTATATGAGTGGCAACTCTGGAAAACTCTCTGGGGT
This sequence comes from Panthera pardus, assembly GCF_024362965.1. Lineage (NCBI taxonomy): Eukaryota > Metazoa > Chordata > Mammalia > Carnivora > Felidae > Panthera > Panthera pardus. The sequence continues at coordinate 274,902 of NW_026526809.1, read as the reverse complement.
CAACATGGTAAGTGCGTTTGTAGGCACTGGCTTTGACAACCTATGCAGCTCCTGGCCGGAAAAACCAATACACTTCATTCACTGTGCGAAACAAAACTATGGGGAAATCATCTCGGTACGAACAACTGCTTTCACTACGTTAGAGCTTGTCCAAAACCATGGCGGGCCCTAGGCAAAAAGTGCCATATACGCAATTCTGTCAAACAACACTGGGGAATCCATCTTCCCACTAACCTCTGGTTTCACTAAGTTACCGGAGTTTGAACAGCCCGGCAGGGAATTGTGCGGAATGTGCCATATACTCAACTCCCTGAAACAACAGTATGCTGAAGCTCTCTTTCACCATTTGGTTTCAGAAACTTAAAGTAATTTCAACACCTAAGCATGACTTCCATGGAACGTGCCATATGCGCAACTGTTGAAACAACACTGTGGTGAAGCCACGTTTCACCTGAAACCTGCTTCCACTAGAGCTACAAATGTTTGAACACACGTGCGGGGCCCAGGCCGATAGTGCCATTTACTACCTTCTGTGAAATATGCTGGGTGAAATATTCCCTCAACTAACATCGGATTTCACCCAGTGAGAACTATTGGAAAACCTACTCAGAGAGTGCAGTAGACGCAACTCTATGAAAGGCCGGGGAGGTTATCGTTCTGTCACCTTGTCGTATGGTGAGAAGGGTTTGAAACGTTATGCGAACTCTATGAGGAAAGTGCCTTGTCCTCAACTTTGTGAAACAGCACTGTGGCGAAGGCGTCGTCCCTCTAGCATCTGATCTCAGAATTGGTGGAAAAGGAACGGCGGGTCTACAGGCAACGTGCCATATATTCCACTCTGTAAAACAGCACTGTGGGGAAGGGAAATCTTTCCCCTAAAGCTTCCTTTCACCAAGCTACAAACGTTGCAATGCACATGTGGGGCCTAGGCAGATAGTGCCATAGGCTGCATTCTCTGAAAATAACTGTGGGTGGAACATTCTTTCAAGTAACATTTGATTTCGCTAAGTGAGAACTCATTGGAAAACCTATGCAAGGCCTACAGGACAAGGGTCGTATACTCATCTCTGTGAAACAACAGGGGGAGAAAGCGTCTTTCAAGTAGCATCCCGTTTCACAAGGTTAGAAGTCTTTGAATAGCTACGCGGAGCCTAGGCCAATAGTGCCAACTACTCAAACCTGTCACCCTACAGCCTGCAACAACCAAATTTCCACTACCATCTTCCTTCACGAAGGTAGAAGGGTTTGCAAACCTATGCGGGGAATGATGCGGAAAATGACCTTTAATCGACCCTGTGAGAGACTACTGTGGACAAACCATCTTTCAAGTGACAACTTGTGTCACTAAGGGAGACGCCTTTGAAAACCCTTGCGCGGCTTAGGAGGATAGTGTCATATACACAACTCTGTGAACCAACAGGGTGGAGAAGGAATCTTTCGCCTACCATCTGGTTTCACAAAGTTAAAATGTTTGAAAACCTATGCACGATCTACGTGGCAAGTTCCCTATACTCCACTCTGAAACACTCGGGGGAAATACTCTTTCACCTTAGAGCGTCTTTCACGAAGTGTGCAATGTTTGGATACACACGCGGGGCCTAGGCGGATAGTGTCATATACTCCACTCTGTGAAACAACGTTGCGGTGCAACAATCTTCCAACTGCCATCTGGTTTCACCGAGTGAGAACTCACTGAAAACCTAGGCACGGCTCATAATGTCAAACTGCCCTTTGTGGCAACCATCTTTCCAACTAACAGCTTCCATCCCTACATTAGAAGCGTTTCAAAACCTATGCGGGGAACGATGTGGAAAGTGACCCATAGTCGACGCTGTGAGAGAGTACTCTGGACAAACCACCTTGCAAGTAACTTCTTGTTCCACCAAGATAGAAGAGTCTGGAAATCTAAGCACGGACTAGACGGGAAGTGCGAGATGCTCAACTCTGGGAAAACACACTGTGCTGAAAACATCTTTCAACTAGCACCTGATTTCAGTCAGTCACCACCGTTTGAAAACTTAGGCAGGGTCTACGCGGCAAGTGACAAAGAACCTGTGAAACGACAAAGCGAAGAAACTCTCTTTCAAGTAACACATCGCTTCACTACATTAGAAGTGGTGGACAAACTATGCGGGTCATGTGCCGACAGAACCGTACGCTCAACTCTGTCGAAGTGCACTTGGCGAAAACCATCTTTCAACTTACATCTTGTATCCCTACGTTAGAAGGGTTTGACAAGCCAGGCAGGGAACAACGAGGAAAGGGACATACACACGACCCTGTGAGAGAATACCGTGGACAAACCATCTCTCAACTAACATCTTGTATCACTAAGTCAAAAATGCGTGAAAAAGCAGGCGGGGCCGATAACGACAGGGCCGTATACTCAATTCTGCCAAACAACAAAGTGAGGAAACCATCCTCCAACTAACATCCTGTTTGACGTAGAAAACTTAGAAAATGTATGCTGGAAACGACGTGGAAGGTGACATATAGCAGCCACTGTGAAAGAATCCTGTGGAGAAAGCGTTTTTCCACTGTCATCATGTGTCACTAAGTTACAAGTGTTTCACTCTTTCAGCTCACACCTTGTTCACTACGTTATAAATGTTGGAAAACCCATGGAGGGCTTATGCGGAAAGTGCCTTGTATGTAACTCTGTGAAAAAAACAGTGTGGCAAAACCGTCGTTAAGAAAGATCTCGTTTCACAAAATTAGAAGAGTTTGAAACCCTATGCGGGGCGTACAGGGAAAGCGCTAGACACTCACCTCAGGGATACAAACACTTGGGGAAACAACCTTTCACTGAACGTCTGGTTACACTAAATTACAAGCGTTGAAAAACACATGCGGGGCCGAAGTGGAGAGTGCCGTACACTCCTTTCTGGGAAAGAACATTGGGAGGAAACCGTCGTTCACGGTCTACCCCGGGTCTCACTAAGTGAAACGTGTTTGGAAACCTATGTGAAGCCTACACGGAAAGTGCCATCACCTTGCGAAAAGCTTGTGGGGAAACGTTGTTTCAACTATCATCTAGTTTCACTAAGTTAAAATGGCTTCACAGCTATGCGGGATCTATGCGGAAAGGGCCATATAGGCAACTCTGAGATAGACCACTGTGTGGAACCCATCCTCCAACTCATCTCTCGCTTCACTAAGTTAGAGGTGTTTGAAAACCACGCGGGGCCTACGCCGAAAGTGTCTCATACTCACCTCGGGACACAAGTCTATCTGGGAAGCATCTTTCTGCTGAGATCTGGTTGCACTCAGTAACAAGTGTTTGAAAACGCACGCAGGGCGTAGCAGGATGGTGCCATACACTCACCTCTGGGAAACTACACTGTGGGGAAGCCGCCTTTCAACTACCATCTGGGTTCGCTGAGATAGGAGTGTTTGAAAACCTAGGAGAAGCCTAACGGCTAAGTGCCACATACTCAACTGTGGGAAACAACAGTGTGCTGAAACGATCTTTCAGCTAACATCTGGCCTCACGAATTGAAAACGGTTTGAAAACTATTCGGGGTCTAGGCGGAAAGTGCCAGGTACTCAGCTCTGTGACACAAGAGCTTGGGGAACCATCTTCCAACTAACATATTTCACTAAGTTAGAAGTCTTTGAAAACCGGGCGGAGACTACACCAAAAGTGTCATACAGTCACCTCTGTGAGTCACTGTGGGGAAGCCATGTTTCCAATAACGTCTCTCTTCACGAGGTTGGAAGTATTTGAACACCCGTGCAGGGCCGGCGTCAAAAGTGCCACATAGTCAACTCTGAAACAACACTGTGGGGTTTCCACGTTTCAATTAACCTCTTCTTGTTCCACTCAGAAGTGTTTGCAAACCTATGCCGGTACTACGCGGGAAGTGCTATAGGCTCAACTCTGTAAAACTCACTGTGGTGAAGCCACAGGCTTCACCCCACAGCCAAAGGGCATCTGGGTTCACTTGTTGGAAGTATGTGAAAACCTATGGGGGCTTATGCGGAAAGTGCCCTATGCTCAAGTGTGTCAAGCAGCTTTTGGGGAGACCACCTTTCAACTAACATCTTGTTTCACCGTGTTAGAAGTGTTTCAAACACTCTCCTAGGAACCATGAGAAAAGTGACGTATACTCGACACGGCCAAATCGTACTGTGGAGAAACGGTCTTCCAACTCACATCTGCTGTCGCCAAGTTAAAAGGGTTGGAAAACTTCTGCAGGGCCTATGCGCAAGGGCCGTGTACTCCATTCTGTGAAACGACGCTGTAGGGAAACAATCTTGCGACTAACATCTGGTTTCACTGTGAACTGTCTGAAAACCTACAAAGTGCCATATAGTCAACTGTGTGAAAGAGCACTCTGGGAAAAAGGTCTTGTGACCACCTGATTTAGGACGTTAGAAGCATTTGCAAAACTATGCCGGGATGAATGCAGAAAGTGCCATATACTCAACTCTGTCAAGCTGCACTTTGGCGAAACCATCTTTCAACTAACACCTTGTGTCGCTACCATAGAAACATGTTTGAAAACCTATGGAGGGAATGATGTGGAAAGGGTCATATATACGCAGCTCTGTCCAACCGGGCTTTGGGGAAACCACCTTTCAAGTGACATTTGATTCAACTAAATTGGAAGTGTCTGAAAGCTCCTGTGTGGTCCAGACTGAAAGGGCCTCCCACTCTATGAAAGAACACTGTGGGGAAAACGTCTTTCAACGTTCTCTTTCACTAAGTCAGAAGTGTTGGAAACCCCATGCGGGGATCGATGGGGAAAGTGACGTTGTGAGAGAGTACTGGGAAGAAACCATCTTTCAACTGGCATCTCGTCTCACTGAGAACTGTTTGAAAACATATGCACGGCCTACAAAGTGTACTAGAGTCAACTGTGTGAAAGAACACAGTGGGGAAAAATCATCTTTTAACTAACAGCTCGTTTCGCTCAGTTGGAAGTGTTTGAAGACCTATGTGGGGATCGAGGGGGAAGGTTACATACACCAGCCACTGTGAAAAGAACACTGTGCAGAAACCTTCTTTCAACTGATATCCTGTTTCACCTGGTTAGAAGTGTTTGAAGAACTCCGTGGGGGCTTATGCAGAAAGTGCCATGTACTCTGTCAAGTCCCTGCACGTTGGGACACCCTTTTGTGGAGAAACCGTCCTTCAACCACCATGTTAGAGTTATTATGTTATGTCTGAGTTACGTTCTGTTACAGTTACGTCATGTTATGTTATGTTATGTTATGTTATGTTATGTTATGTTTTCATGTTACGTTCTGTTATAGCTATTTGAAAACTTTATGCGGGGTCTATGTATAAAGTGCCATACACTCTGGCAAATAACACTGTGCGGAAACCGTCTTTCAACCAAAATCCTATTTCACTACATTAGAAGTGTTGGAAAACCCATGTGGTGTCGACACCAAAAGTGCCATGTACTCAACCTTGTGAAACAACTGTGTGGTGAAACTATCATCTGCTTCCACTGTTAGAAGTACTTGAAGACCCACGCAGGGCCAACAACGAAAGTGCCGTCTACAAAACTGTATGAAGAAACACTGCGGGGAAACAGCTTGCCACTAAAATCTTATTCCAATCAGATGAAATTGTTTGAAAACCTATGCGGAGCTTATAATGAAAGTGCCGTACACTCATCTCTGTGAAACAACAGCTTATCTGAGAGTTTTATACTCAACTCTATGGAAGAAGACGGTGGGGAAACCTTTCACCTAACATGTGGTTTCTCGAAGCTAGACGTGTGAAAACCAGGTTGCGGCCTATGCAGAAAGTGCCTTACACTCAAATCTGTGAAAGCACAGTGTGCGGAACCATCTTTCAACAAACTTTCGGTTTCACTAATTTGGAAGTGATGGAAAACTTATGATCGGTTAACTATGAGACAAGTTGCCATATAGTCAACTCTGTGAAACAACACTCTGGTGTGAACCTCTTTCAACGACCGTCTGATTTCACTAATTTAGAAGGGTTTGAAAACCCACGCAGGCAGCAATGGGGAATGTACGATTACTCAACTCTGTGCCACAACAGTGTGGTGAAACCATCCTTCATAACATCTTGCTTCCCTGCCAGGTGTTGTCACCATTTGCAGGGAATTTTGACGAGAGTGACTTATACTCTATTGTGTAAAAAATGTGGAAAAATGGTCTTTCAACCGACATCCTCTTTCATGAACGAAGTGTTTGAAAACCCATGCTGGGCTTTTGAGGAAACTGCCTTAGAGCCACTCTGTGGGGAATCCATCTTCCAACTAATCTCTTGCTTCACTCTAATGAAGCATAATGGGGCTCGAAAACCATAATGGGGCTACAGTGCAAGCGCCACTTACTCGACTCTGTGAAACAGCACGGTCGGGAAACAATCTGTCTCTTAATATCAGTTGCAAGTGTTTGAAAACAGATGCGGGGCCTATGCACGAGGATCATGCCATGCCTTCAACGTTGTGAAATAACACTGTGGGGAAACCACCTTTCCACTACCATCTCGTTCCTCTTAGAACGGTTTGAAAACCTATGAGAAGCCTAAAAACTAAGGGGCATACACTCAACTGTGTGAAACAACGACGTGGTGAAAAGATCTTTCAAATAACATCTGGTTTCCATCATTGAGAATTGAAGACTATTGGGGGTTATGCGGAAAGGGTCATATACTCAAATCTGTGACACAACATGTGGGGAAACCATCTTTCAATCAACATCTTGTATAACTAAACTGGAAGCGTTAGAAAACCCTTGGGGAGCCTATGCCGAAAGTGCCATATACTCACTCACCTCTGTCAGCCTGCACTTCGCGGAAACCATCTTGAGAGTAATATCCTGTAGCACCAAGTTAGGAAGGAGCGTTTGAAAAACTATGCGGGTAAAAGGCAGGAGGTACAAGATACTGACAACTGTGGAACAACACTGTGAGAAACCGTCTTTCAACTCAATTCTTCTTTCATTTAGGTTAGAAGTGTTTGAAAACCTATGCGCGGCGTATGGGGAAAGTGCCATTCTTTCAACTAATATCTGATTTCGCCCAGGGTGAACTCTTTTGGAAACCTATGCACAGCCTAAACGGTAAGTGCCATATACTGAACTCTGTGAAACAACCCTGTGGGGAAACGATCTTTCAACTAACATTTCGTTTCCCTAAGTTAGAAGTGTTTGAAAAGCTCTGCGGGACCTATGCAGAATTGCCCTATACTCCACTCTCAAACTGAACTCTTAGGGAAGCATTTTTCAGCTAACATCTTTATGAAACTACGTTAGGAGCATTGTAAAACCTGTGTGGGGAACGATGTGGAAAGTGACATATACTGTGGGACCCTGTGAGAAAATAGAGTGGACAATCCATCTGTCAATTATCTTGGGGCACTAAGTTTGAAGTGTTTGAAAACCTATGCACGGCTTATGGGGAAAGTGCCATATACTCGACTCCCTTCACATATGTGTGTGGGCAAATCCTATGTCATCTAACCTCATGTATCTCTACGACTGAAGGGTTTGCAACCGCAGGCGGGGCCTGCATGAATAAGGCCATATGCACCACTTGGGAAACACCACTGTGGGGAAACCATCCTTCAACTAACATCTTGTTCACTGAGAAGGGTTTGAAACTATGCGGAGCCTTTGCTGAAAGTGCCACGTACAGAACTCGGTGGAAACAACACTGTGGTGAAACGATCTTTCAACGAACATCTCGTTTCAAGCCATAACTCTGTGAAAAAGTTTGCGGGGTATCTGCCGACAGTGCCATATATTCAACTCGGTGAAACTGCACTTTGCAGGAAGGAAGGCTCTTTCAAGTAACATCTGGTATCACGAAGTCAGAAGGGTTTGAAAACCTATGTGGGTAATGATGAGGAAAGTGACACATACTGGATACTGTGAGAAAATACCGTGGACAATCCATCTTTCAACTAGCTCGTGTCACTAAGTTGGAAGTGTTTGCAAACCTAGGCGCGGCTTATGCAGAAAGTGCCGTATACTCGACGCTTTGAAAAAAAGCACTCTGGACGAAGATTCTTTCATGAGTATGTAGTTTCAGAAAACTAAAGCAGTTTGACAAGCAACGCATGACCTACACGGAAAGTGCCATATACGCAACTCTGTGAAACAACGCTCTGAGGAAATGATCCTTCACCTAACATCTGGTTTCATTAAGTTGTGTTTGAATGCAAATGTTGGCCTAGAAGAATAGAACCATGTACTCAATACCGTGAAACAACAATGTGGTGAAACCATCTTCCGACCACCATCTGCTTTCACTACGTTAGATGTGATTGAAACACCTTACAGGGAGGAACACTTAAAGTGCCGTAAACTCCACTCTGTCGAACACTGCTGTGGTGAAACATACCTTCAACCAACCTCCGTTTCATCGAGTGACAACGGTTTGAAAAGCTATGCGGGACCCACAGGACAAGTGCCATATACTCAACACTGTGAAACAACACTGTGGAGAAACCCTATTTCAACCAAAACTTCGTTTCACTAAATTAGAAGTCTTTGAAACTCTATGAGCGACAGAGACGGAAAGGGCCATCTATTCAACTCTGTAACCAACAATACTGTGGTGAAAGAAACTTCAACTAACACTTGGTTTCACTGAGAGAACTCTTTGAAGACATAGGCAGGCCTACCCTGTGTCATACATTCATCTCTGTGAATCGACACATGGTGAAACCATCCTTCAGCTAGCATCACGTTTCACCCTGAAGTGTCTGAAAAGTTATGCGCGGGGCTATGCCGACGGTGCCATGCACTCAATTCTGTGAAATTGGACTTTGCGAAAACCACCTTTCAGCGAACATCATGTATCGTTACGTTGGAAGGTTTGAAAACATGCGCAGCTTATAGGAAATGCCAGAGAGTCAACTCTGAAAAACCACTGGTGAGAAACTGTCACCGAACATCTGCTTTCACGTCGTTAAAATAGTTTGAAAACTTAGGCATGACTTACAAGGAAACTGCCATCTACCCAAATCTGTTAAGTAACAATCTGGTGAAGTTGTCTTTCAATTAACATCGATCTGGTTTATATGAGTGGCAACTCTGGAAAACTCTCTGGGGTCAACATGGTAAGTGCGTTTGTAGGCACTGGCTTTGACAACCTATGCAGCTCCTGGCCGGAAAAACCAATACACTTCATTCACTGTGCGAAACAAAACTATGGGGAAATCATCTCGGTACGAACAACTGCTTTCACTACGTTAGAGCTTGTCCAAAACCATGGCGGGCCCTAGGCAAAAAGTGCCATATACGCAATTCTGTCAAACAACACTGGGGAATCCATCTTCCCACTAACCTCTGGTTTCACTAAGTTACCGGAGTTTGAACAGCCCGGCAGGGAATTGTGCGGAATGTGCCATATACTCAACTCCCTGAAACAACAGTATGCTGAAGCTCTCTTTCACCATTTGGTTTCAGAAACTTAAAGTAATTTCAACACCTAAGCATGACTTCCATGGAACGTGCCATATGCGCAACTGTTGAAACAACACTGTGGTGAAGCCACGTTTCACCTGAAACCTGCTTCCACTAGAGCTACAAATGTTTGAACACACGTGCGGGGCCCAGGCCGATAGTGCCATTTACTACCTTCTGTGAAATATGCTGGGTGAAACATTCCCTCAACTAACATCGGATTTCACCCAGTGAGAACTATTGGAAAACCTACTCAGAGAGTGCAGTAGACGCAACTCTATGAAAGGCCGGGGAGGTTATCGTTCTGTCACCTTGTCGTGTGGTGAGAAGGGTTTGAAACGTTATGCGAACTCTATGAGGAAAGTGCCTTGTCCTCAACTTTGTGAAACAGCACTGTGGCGAAGGCGTCGTCCCTCTAGCATCTGATCTCAGAATTGGTGGAAAAGGAACGGCGGGTCTACAGGCAACGTGCCATATATTCCACTCTGTAAAACAGCACTGTGGGGAAGGGAAATCTTTCCCCTAAAGCTTCCTTTCACCAAGCTACAAACGTTGCAATGCACATGTGGGGCCTAGGCAGATAGTGCCATAGGCTGCATTCTCTGAAAATAACTGTGGGTGGAACATTCTTTCAAGTAACATTTGATTTCGCTAAGTGAGAACTCATTGGAACACCTATGCAAGGCCTACAGGACAAGGGTCGTATACTCATCTCTGTGAAACAACAGGGGGAGAAAGCGTCTTTCAAGTAGCATCCCGTTTCACAAGGTTAGAAGTCTTTGAATAGCTACGCGGAGCCTAGGCCAATAGTGCCAACTACTCAAACCTGTCACCCTACAGCCTGCAACAACCAAATTTCCACTACCATCTTCCTTCACGAAGGTAGAAGTGTTTGCAAACCTATGCGGGGAATGATGCGGAAAATGACCTTTAATCGACCCTGTGAGAGACTACTGTGGACAAACCATCTTTCAAGTGACAACTTGTGTCACTAAGGGAGACGCCTTTGAAAACCCTTGCGCGGCTTAGGAGGATAGTGTCATATACACAACTCTGTGAACCAACAGGGTGGAGAAGGAATCTTTCGCCTACCATCTGGTTTCACAAAGTTAAAATGTTTGAAAACCTATGCACGATCTACGTGGCAAGTTCCCTATACTCCACTCTGAAACACTCGGGGGAAATACTCTTTCACCTTAGAGCGTCTTTCACGAAGTGTGCAATGTTTGGATACACACGCGGGGCCTAGGCGGATAGTGTCATATACTCCACTCTGTGAAACAACGTTGCGGTGCAACAATCTTCCAACTGCCATCTGGTTTCACCGAGTGAGAACTCACTGAAAACCTAGGCACGGCTCATAATGTCAAACTGCCCTTTGTGGCAACCATCTTTCCAACTAACAGCTTCCATCCCTACATTAGAAGCGTTTCAAAACCTATGCGGGGAACGATGTGGAAAGTGACCCATAGTCGACGCTGTGAGGGAGTACTCTGGACAAACCACCTTGCAAGTAACTTCTTGTTCCACCAAGATAGAAGAGTCTGGAAATCTAAGCACGGACTAGACGGGAAGTGCGAGATGCTCAACTCTGGGAAAACACACTGTGCTGAAAACATCTTTCAACTAGCACCTGATTTCAGTCAGTCACCACCGTTTGAAAACTTAGGCAGGGTCTACGCGGCAAGTGACAAAGAACCTGTGAAACGACAAAGCGAAGAAACTCTCTTTCAAGTAACACATCGCTTCACTACATTAGAAGTGGTGGACAAACTATGCGGGTCATGTGCCGACAGAACCGTACGCTCAACTCTGTCGAAGTGCACTTGGCGAAAACCATCTTTCAACTTACATCTTGTATCCCTACGTTAGAAGGGTTTGACAAGCCAGGCAGGGAACAACGAGGAAAGGGACATACACACGACCCTGTGAGAGAATACCGTGGACAAACCATCTCTCAACTAACATCTTGTATCACTAAGTCAAAAATGCGTGAAAAAGCAGGCGGGGCCGATAACGACAGGGCCGTATACTCAATTCTGCCAAACAACAAAGTGAGGAAACCATCCTCCAACTAACATCCTGTTTGACGTAGAAAACTTAGAAAATGTATGCTGGAAACGACGTGGAAGGTGACATATAGCAGCCACTGTGAAAGAATCCTGTGGAGAAAGCGTTTTTCCACTGTCATCATGTGTCACTAAGTTACAAGTGTTTCACTCTTTCAGCTCACACCTTGTTCACTACGTTATAAATGTTGGAAAACCCATGGAGGGCTTATGCGGAAAGTGCCTTGTATGTAACTCTGTGAAAAAAACAGTGTGGCAAAACCGTCGTTAAGAAAGATCTCGTTTCACAAAATTAGAAGAGTTTGAAACCCTATGCGGGGCGTACAGGGAAAGCGCTAGACACTCACCTCAGGGATACAAACACTTGGGGAAACAACCTTTCACTGAACGTCTGGTTACACTAAATTACAAGCGTTGAAAAACACATGCGGGGCCGAAGTGGAGAGTGCCGTACACTCCTTTCTGGGAAAGAACATTGGGAGGAAACCGTCGTTCACGGTCTACCCCGGGTCTCACTAAGTGAAACGTGTTTGGAAACCTATGTGAAGCCTACACGGAAAGTGCCATCACCTTGCGAAAAGCTTGTGGGGAAACGTTGTTTCAACTATCATCTAGTTTCACTAAGTTAAAATGGCTTCACAGCTATGCGGGATCTATGCGGAAAGGGCCATATAGGCAACTCTGAGATAGACCACTGTGTGGAACCCATCCTCCAACTCATCTCTCGCTTCACTAAGTTAGAGGTGTTTGAAAACCACGCGGGGCCTACGCCGAAAGTGTCTCATACTCACCTCGGGACACAAGTCTATCTGGGAAGCATCTTTCTGCTGAGATCTGGTTGCACTCAGTAACAAGTGTTTGAAAACGCACGCAGGGCGTAGCAGGATGGTGCCATACACTCACCTCTGGGAAACTACACTGTGGGGAAGCCGCCTTTCAACTACCGTCTGGGTTCGCTGAGATAGGAGTGTTTGAAAACCTAGGAGAAGCCTAACGGCTAAGTGCCACATACTCAACTGTGGGAAACAACAGTGTGCTGAAACGATCTTTCAGCTAACATCTGGCCTCACGAATTGAAAACGGTTTGAAAACTATTCGGGGTCTAGGCGGAAAGTGCCAGGTACTCAGCTCTGTGACACAAGAGCTTGGGGAACCATCTTCCAACTAACATATTTCACTAAGTTAGAAGTCTTTGAAAACCGGGCGGAGACTACACCAAAAGTGTCATACAGTCACCTCTGTGAGTCACTGTGGGGAAGCCATGTTTCCAATAACGTCTCTCTTCACGAGGTTGGAAGTATTTGAACACCCGTGCAGGGCCGGCGTCAAAAGTGCCACATAGTCAACTCTGAAACAACACTGTGGGGTTTCCACGTTTCAATTAACCTCTTCTTGTTCCACTCAGAAGTGTTTGCAAACCTATGCCGGTACTACGCGGGAAGTGCTATAGGCTCAACTCTGTAAAACTCACTGTGGTGAAGCCACAGGCTTCACCCCACAGCCAAAGGGCATCTGGGTTCACTTGTTGGAAGTATGTGAAAACCTATGGGGGCTTATGCGGAAAGTGCCCTATGCTCAAGTGTGTCAAGCAGCTTTTGGGGAGACCACCTTTCAACTAACATCTTGTTTCACCGTGTTAGAAGTGTTTCAAACACTCTCCTAGGAACCATGAGAAAAGTGACGTATACTCGACACAGCCAAATCGTACTGTGGGGAGAAACGGTCTTCCAACTCACATCTGCTGTCGCCAAGTTAAAAGGGTTGGAAAACTTCTGCAGGGCCTATGCGCAAGGGCCGTGTACTCCATTCTGTGAAACGACGCTGTAGGGAAACAATCTTGCGACTAACATCTGGTTTCACTGTGAACTGTCTGAAAACCTACAAAGTGCCATATAGTCAACTGTGTGAAAGAGCACTCTGGGTAAAAGGTCTTGTGACCACCTGATTTAGGACGTTAGAAGCATTTGCAAAACTACGCCGGGATGAATGCAGAAAGTGCCATATACTCAACTCTGTCAAGCTGCACTTTGGCGAAACCATCTTTCAACTAACACCTTGTGTCGCTACCATAGAAACATGTTTGAAAACCTATGGAGGGAATGATGTGGAAAGGGTCATATATACGCAGCTCTGTCCAACCGGGCTTTGGGGAAACCACCTTTCAAGTGACATTTGATTCAACTAAATTGGAAGTGTCTGAAAGCTCCTGTGTGGTCCAGACTGAAAGGGCCTCCCACTCTATGAAAGAACACTGTGGGGAAAACGTCTTTCAACGTTCTCTTTCACTAAGTCAGAAGTGTTGGAAACCCCATGCGGGGATCGATGGGGAAAGTGACGTTGTGAGAGAGTACTGGGAAGAAACCATCTTTCAACTGGCATCTCGTCTCACTGAGAACTGTTTGAAAACATATGCACGGCCTACAAAGTGTACTAGAGTCAACTGTGTGAAAGAACACAGTGGGGAAAAATCATCTTTTAACTAACAGCTCGTTTCGCTCAGTTGGAAGTGTTTGAAGACCTATGTGGGGATCGAGGGGGAAGGTTACATACACCAGCCACTGTGAAAAGAACACTGTGCAGAAACCTTCTTTCAACTGATATCCTGTTTCACCTGGTTAGAAGTGTTTGAAGAACTCCGTGGGGGCTTATGCAGAAAGTGCCATGTACTCTGTCAAGTCCCTGCACGTTGGGACACCCTTTTGTGGAGAAACCGTCCTTCAACCACCATGTTAGAGTTATTATGTTATGTCTGAGTTACGTTCTGTTACAGTTACGTCATGTTATGTTATGTTATGTTATGTTATGTTATGTTTTCATGTTACGTTCTGTTATAGCTATTTGAAAACTTTATGCGGGGTCTATGTATAAAGTGCCATACACTCTGGCAAATAACACTGTGCGGAAACCGTCTTTCAACCAAAATCCTATTTCACTACATTAGAAGTGTTGGAAAACCCATGTGGAGTCGACACCAAAAGTGCCATGTACTCAACCTTGTGAAACAAATGTGTGGTGAAACTATCATCTGCTTCCACTGTTAGAAGTACTTGAAGACCCACGCAGGGCCAACAACGAAAGTGCCATCTACAAAACTGTATGAAGAAACACTGTGGGGAAACAGCTTGCCACTAAAATCTTATTCCAATCAGATGAAATTGTTTGAAAACCTATGCGGAGCTTATAATGAAAGTGCCGTACACTCATCTCTGTGAAACAACAGCTTATCTGAGAGTTTTATACTCAACTCTATGGAAGAAGACGGTGGGGAAACCTTTCACCTAACATGTGGTTTCTCGAAGCTAGACGTGTGAAAACCAGGTTGCGGCCTATGCAGAAAGTGCCTTACACTCAAACCTGTGAAAGCACAGTGTGCGGAACCATCTTTCAACAAACTTTCGGTTTCACTAATTTGGAAGTGATGGAAAACTTATGATCGGTTAACTATGAGACAAGTTGCCATATAGTCAACTCTGTGAAACAACACTCTGGTGTGAACCTCTTTCAACGACCGTCTGATTTCACTAATTTAGAAGGGTTTGAAAACCCACGCAGGCAGCAATGGGGAATGTACGATTACTCAACTCTGTGCCACAACAGTGTGGTGAAACCATCCTTCATAACATCTTGCTTCCCTGCCAGGTGTTGTCACCATTTGCAGGGAATTTTGACGAGAGTGACTTATACTCTATTGTGTAAAAAATGTGGAAAAATGGTCTTTCAACCGACATCCTCTTTCACGAACGAAGTGTTTGAAAACCCATGCTGGGCTTTTGAGGAAACTGCCTTAGAGCCACTCTGTGGGGAATCCATCTTCCAACTAATCTCTTGCTTCACTCTAATGAAGCATAATGGGGCTCGAAAACCATAATGGGGCTACAGTGCAAGCGCCACTTACTCGACTCTGTGAAACAGCACGGTCGGGAAACAATCTGTCTCTTAATATCAGTTGCAAGTGTTTGAAAACAGATGCGGGGCCTATGCACGAGGATCATGCCATGCCTTCAACGTTGTGAAATAACACTGTGGGGAAACCACCTTTCCACTACCATCTCGTTCCTCTTAGAACGGTTTGAAAACCTATGAGAAGCCTAAAAACTAAGGGGCATACACTCAACTGTGTGAAACAACGACGTGGTGAAAAGATCTTTCAAATAACATCTGGTTTCCATCATTGAGAATTGAAGACTATTGGGGGTTATGCGGAAAGGGTCATATACTCAAATCTGTGATACAACATGTGGGGAAACCATCTTTCAATCAACATCTTGTATAACTAAACTGGAAGCGTTAGAAAACCCTTGGGGAGCCTATGCCGAAAGTGCCATATACTCACTCACCTCTGTCAGCCTGCACTTTGCGGAAACCATCTTGAGAGTAATATCCTGTAGCACCAAGTTAGGAAGGAGCTTTTGAAAAACTATGCGGGTAAAAGGCAGGAAGTACAAGATACTGACAACTGTGGAACAACACTGTGAGAAACCGTCTTTCAACTCAATTCTTCTTTCATTTAGGTTAGAAGTGTTTGAAAACCTATGCGCGGCGTATGGGGAAAGTGCCATTCTTTCAACTAATATCTGATTTCGCCCAGGGTGAACTCTTTTGGAAACCTATGCACAGCCTACACGGTAAGTGCCATATACTGAACTCTGTGAAACAACCCTGTGGGGAAACGATCTTTCAACTAACATTTCGTTTCCCTAAGTTAGAAGTGTTTGAAAAGCTCTGCGGGACCTATGCAGAATTGCCCTATACTCCACTCTCAAACTGAACTCTTAGGGAAGCATTTTTCAGCTAACATCTTTATGAAACTACGTGAGGAGCATTGTAAAACCTGTGTGGGGAACGATGTGGAAAGTGACATATACTGTGGGACCCTGTGAGAAAATAGAGTGGACAATCCATCTGTCAATTATCTTGGGGCACTAAGTTTGAAGTGTTTGAAAACCTATGCACGGCTTATGGGGAAAGTGCCATATACTCGACTCCCTTCACATATGTGTGTGGGCAAATCCTATGTCATCTAACCTCATGTATCTCTACGACTGAAGGGTTTGCAACCGCAGGCGGGGCCTGCATGAATAAGGCCATATGCACCACTTGGGAAACACCACTGTGGGGAAACCATCCTTCAACTAACATCTTGTTCACTGAGAAGGGTTTGAAACTATGCGGAGCCTTTGCTGAAAGTGCCACGTACAGAACTCGGTGGAAACAACACTGTGGTGAAACGATCTTTCAACGAACATCTCGTTTCAAGCCATAACTCTGTGAAAAAGTTTGCGGGGTATCTGCCGACAGTGCCATATATTCAACTCGGTGAAACTGCACTTTGCAGGAAGGAAGGCTCTTTCAAGTAACATCTGGTATCACGAAGTCAGAAGGGTTTGAAAACCTATGTGGGTAATGATGAGGAAAGTGACACATACTGGATACTGTGAGAAAATACCGTGGACAATCCATCTTTCAACTAGCTCGTGTCACTAAGTTGGAAGTGTTTGCAAACCTAGGCGCGGCTTATGCAGAAAGTGCCGTATACTCGACGCTTTGAAAAAAAGCACTCTGGACGAAGATTCTTTCATGAGTATGTAGTTTCAGAAAACTAAAGCAGTTTGACAAGCAACGCATGACCTACACGGAAAGTGCCATATACGCAACTCTGTGAAACAACGCTCTGAGGAAATGATCCTTCACCTAACATCTGGTTTCATTAAGTTGTGTTTGAATGCAAATGTTGGCCTAGAAGAATAGAACCATGTACTCAATACCGTGAAACAACAATGTGGTGAAACCATCTTCCGACCACCATCTGCTTTCACTATGTTAGATGTGATTGAAACACCTTACAGGGAGGAACACTTAAAGTGCCGTAAACTCCACTCTGTCGAACACTGCTGTGGTGAAACATACCTTCAACCAACCTCCGTTTCATCGAGTGACAACGGTTTGAAAAGCTATGCGGGACCCACAGGACAAGTGCCATATACTCAACACTGTGAAACAACACTGTGGAGAAACCCTATTTCAACCAAAACTTCGTTTCACTAAATTAGAAGTCTTTGAAACTCTATGAGCGACAGAGACGGAAAGGGCCATCTATTCAACTCTGTAACCAACAATACTGTGGTGAAAGAAACTTCAACTAACACTTGGTTTCACTGAGAGAACTCTTTGAAGACATAGGCAGGCCTACCCTGTGTCATACATTCATCTCTGTGAATCGACACATGGTGAAACCATCCTTCAGCTAGCATCACGTTTCACCCTGAAGTGTCTGAAAAGTTATGCGCGGGGCTATGCCGACGGTGCCATGCACTCAATTCTGTGAAATTGGACTTTGCGAAAACCACCTTTCAGCGAACATCATGTATCGTTACGTTGGAAGGTTTGAAAACATGCGCAGCTTATAGGAAATGCCAGAGAGTCAACTCTGAAAAACCACTGGTGAGAAACTGTCACCGAACATCTGCTTTCACGTCGTTAAAATAGTTTGAAAACTTAGGCATGACTTACAAGGAAACTGCCATCTACCCAAATCTGTTAAGTAACAATCTGGTGAAGTTGTCTTTCAATTAACATCGATCTGGTTTATATGAGTGGCAACTCTGGAAAACTCTCTGGGGTCAACATGGTAAGTGCGTTTGTAGGCACTGGCTTTGACAACCTATGCAGCTCCTGGCCGGAAAAACCAATACACTTCATTCACTGTGCGAAACAAAACTATGGGGAAATCATCTCGGTACGAACAACTGCTTTCACTACGTTAGAGCTTGTCCAAAACCATGGCAGGCCCTAGGCAAAAAGTGCCATATACGCAATTCTGTCAAACAACACTGGGGAATCCATCTTCCCACTAACCTCTGGTTTCACTAAGTTACCGGAGTTTGAACAGCCCGGCAGGGAATTGTGCGGAATGTGCCATATACTCAACTCCCTGAAACAACAGTATGCTGAAGCTCTCTTTCACCATTTGGTTTCAGAAACTTAAAGTAATTTCAACACCTAAGCATGACTTCCATGGAACGTGCCATATGCGCAACTGTTGAAACAACACTGTGGTGAAGCCACGTTTCACCTGAAACCTGCTTCCACTAGAGCTACAGATGTTTGAACACACGTGCGGGGCCCAGGCCGATAGTGCCATTTACTACCTTCTGTGAAATATGCTGGGTGAAACATTCCCTCAACTAACATCGGATTTCACCCAGTGAGAACTATTGGAAAACCTACTCAGAGAGTGCAGTAGACGCAACTCTATGAAAGGCCGGGGAGGTTATCGTTCTGTCACCTTGTCGTATGGTGAGAAGGGTTTGAAACGTTATGCGAACTCTATGAGGAAAGTGCCTTGTCCTCAACTTTGTGAAACAGCACTGTGGCGAAGGCGTCGTCCCTCTAGCATCTGATCTCAGAATTGGTGGAAAAGGAACGGCGGGTCTACAGGCAACGTGCCATATATTCCACTCTGTAAAACAGCACTGTGGGGAAGGGAAATCTTTCCCCTAAAGCTTCCTTTCACCAAGCTACAAACGTTGCAATGCACATGTGGGGCCTAGGCAGATAGTGCCATAGGCTGCATTCTCTGAAAATAACTGTGGGTGGAACATTCTTTCAAGTAACATTTGATTTCGCTAAGTGAGAACTCATTGGAACACCTATGCAAGGCCTACAGGACAAGGGTCGTATACTCATCTCTGTGAAACAACAGGGGGAGAAAGCGTCTTTCAAGTAGCATCCCGTTTCACAAGGTTAGAAGTCTTTGAATAGCTACGCGGAGCCTAGGCCAATAGTGCCAACTACTCAAACCTGTCACCCTACAGCCTGCAACAACCAAATTTCCACTACCATCTTCCTTCACGAAGGTAGAAGGGTTTGCAAACCTATGCGGGGAATGATGCGGAAAATGACCTTTAATCGACCCTGTGAGAGACTACTGTGGACAAACCATCTTTCAAGTGACAACTTGTGTCACTAAGGGAGACGCCTTTGAAAACCCTTGCGCGGCTTAGGAGGATAGTGTCATATACACAACTCTGTGAACCAACAGGGTGGAGAAGGAATCTTTCGCCTACCATCTGGTTTCACAAAGTTAAAATGTTTGAAAACCTATGCACGATCTACGTGGCAAGTTCCCTATACTCCACTCTGAAACACTCGGGGGAAATACTCTTTCACCTTAGAGCGTCTTTCACGAAGTGTGCAATGTTTGGATACACACGCGGGGCCTAGGCGGATAGTGTCATATACTCCACTCTGTGAAACAACGTTGCGGTGCAACAATCTTCCAACTGCCATCTGGTTTCACCGAGTGAGAACTCACTGAAAACCTAGGCACGGCTCATAATGTCAAACTGCACTTTGTGGCAACCATCTTTCCAACTAACAGCTTCCATCCCTACATTAGAAGCGTTTCAAAACCTATGCGGGGAACGATGTGGAAAGTGACCCATAGTCGACGCTGTGAGAGAGTACTCTGGACAAACCACCTTGCAAGTAACTTCTTGTTCCACCAAGATAGAAGAGTCTGGAAATCTAAGCACGGACTAGACGGGAAGTGCGAGATGCTCAACTCTGGGAAAACACACTGTGCTGAAAACATCTTTCAACTAGCACCTGATTTCAGTCAGTCACCACCGTTTGAAAACTTAGGCAGGGTCTACGCGGCAAGTGACAAAGAACCTGTGAAACGACAAAGCGAAGAAACTCTCTTTCAAGTAACACATCGCTTCACTACATTAGAAGTGGTGGACAAACTATGCGGGTCATGTGCCGACAGAACCGTACGCTCAACTCTGTCGAAGTGCACTTGGCGAAAACCATCTTTCAACTTACATCTTGTATCCCTACGTTAGAAGGGTTTGACAAGCCAGGCAGGGAACAACGAGGAAAGGGACATACACACGACCCTGTGAGAGAATACCGTGGACAAACCATCTCTCAACTAACATCTTGTATCACTAAGTCAAAAATGCGTGAAAAAGCAGGCGGGGCCGATAACGACAGGGCCGTATACTCAATTCTGCCAAACAACAAAGTGAGGAAACCATCCTCCAACTAACATCCTGTTTGACGTAGAAAACTTAGAAAATGTATGCTGGAAACGACGTGGAAGGTGACATATAGCAGCCACTGTGAAAGAATCCTGTGGAGAAAGCGTTTTTCCACTGTCATCATGTGTCACTAAGTTACAAGTGTTTCACTCTTTCAGCTCACACCTTGTTCACTACGTTATAAATGTTGGAAAACCCATGGAGGGCTTATGCGGAAAGTGCCTTGTATGTAACTCTGTGAAAAAAACAGTGTGGCAAAACCGTCGTTAAGAAAGATCTCGTTTCACAAAATTAGAAGAGTTTGAAACCCTATGCGGGGCGTACAGGGAAAGCGCTAGACACTCACCTCAGGGATACAAACACTTGGGGAAACAACCTTTCACTGAACGTCTGGTTACACTAAATTACAAGCGTTGAAAAACACATGCGGGGCCGAAGTGGAGAGTGCCGTACACTCCTTTCCGGGAAAGAACATTGGGAGGAAACCGTCGTTCACGGTCTACCCCGGGTCTCACTAAGTGAAACGTGTTTGGAAACCTATGTGAAGCCTACACGGAAAGTGCCATCACCTTGCGAAAAGCTTGTGGGGAAACGTTGTTTCAACTATCATCTAGTTTCACTAAGTTAAAATGGCTTCACAGCTATGCGGGATCTATGCGGAAAGGGCCATATAGGCAACTCTGAGATAGACCACTGTGTGGAACCCATCCTCCAACTCATCTCTCGCTTCACTAAGAGGTGTTTGAAAACCACGCGGGGCCTACGCCGAAAGTGTCTCATACTCACCTCGGGACACAAGTCTATCTGGGAAGCATCTTTCTGCTGAGATCTGGTTGCACTCAGTAACAAGTGTTTGAAAACGCACGCAGGGCGTAGCAGGATGGTGCCATACACTCACCTCTGGGAAACTACACTGTGGGGAAGCCGCCTTTCAACTACCGTCTGGGTTCGCTGAGATAGGAGTGTTTGAAAACCTAGGAGAAGCCTAACGGCTAAGTGCCACATACTCAACTGTGGGAAACAACAGTGTGCTGAAACGATCTTTCAGCTAACATCTGGCCTCACGAATTGAAAACGGTTTGAAAACTATTCGGGGTCTAGGCGGAAAGTGCCAGGTACTCAGCTCTGTGACACAAGAGCTTGGGGAACCATCTTCCAACTAACATATTTCACTAAGTTAGAAGTCTTTGAAAACCGGGCGGAGACTACACCAAAAGTGTCATACAGTCACCTCTGTGAGTCACTGTGGGGAAGCCATGTTTCCAATAACGTCTCTCTTCACGAGGTTGGAAGTATTTGAACACCCGTGCAGGGCCGGCGTCAAAAGTGCCACATAGTCAACTCTGAAACAACACTGTGGGGTTTCCACGTTTCAATTAACCTCTTCTTGTTCCACTCAGAAGTGTTTGCAAACCTATGCCGGTACTACGCGGGAAGTGCTATAGGCTCAACTCTGTAAAACTCACTGTGGTGAAGCCACAGGCTTCACCCCACAGCCAAAGGGCATCTGGGTTCACTTGTTGGAAGTATGTGAAAACCTATGGGGGCTTATGCGGAAAGTGCCCTATGCTCAAGTGTGTCAAGCAGCTTTTGGGGAGACCACCTTTCAACTAACATCTTGTTTCACCGTGTTAGAAGTGTTTCAAACACTCTCCTAGGAACCATGAGAAAAGTGACGTATACTCGACACAGCCAAATCGTACTGTGGAGAAACGGTCTTCCAACTCACATCTGCTGTCGCCAAGTTAAAAGGGTTGGAAAACTTCTGCAGGGCCTATGCGCAAGGGCCGTGTACTCCATTCTGTGAAACGACGCTGTAGGGAAACAATCTTGCGACTAACATCTGGTTTCACTGTGAACTGTCTGAAAACCTACAAAGTGCCATATAGTCAACTGTGTGAAAGAGCACTCTGGGTAAAAGGTCTTGTGACCACCTGATTTAGGACGTTAGAAGCATTTGCAAAACTACGCCGGGATGAATGCAGAAAGTGCCATATACTCAACTCTGTCAAGCTGCACTTTGGCGAAACCATCTTTCAACTAACACCTTGTGTCGCTACCATAGAAACATGTTTGAAAACCTATGGAGGGAATGATGTGGAAAGGGTCATATATACGCAGCTCTGTCCAACCGGGCTTTGGGGAAACCACCTTTCAAGTGACATTTGATTCAACTAAATTGGAAGTGTCTGAAAGCTCCTGTGTGGTCCAGACTGAAAGGGCCTCCCACTCTATGAAAGAACACTGTGGGGAAAACGTCTTTCAACGTTCTCTTTCACTAAGTCAGAAGTGTTGGAAACCCCATGCGGGGATCGATGGGGAAAGTGACGTTGTGAGAGAGTACTGGGAAGAAACCATCTTTCAACTGGCATCTCGTCTCACTGAGAACTGTTTGAAAACATATGCACGGCCTACAAAGTGTACTAGAGTCAACTGTGTGAAAGAACACAGTGGGGAAAAATCATCTTTTAACTAACAGCTCGTTTCGCTCAGTTGGAAGTGTTTGAAGACCTATGTGGGGATCGAGGGGGAAGGTTACATACACCAGCCACTGTGAAAAGAACACTGTGCAGAAACCTTCTTTCAACTGATATCCTGTTTCACCTGGTTAGAAGTGTTTGAAGAACTCCGTGGGGGCTTATGCAGAAAGTGCCATGTACTCTGTCAAGTCCCTGCACGTTGGGACACCCTTTTGTGGAGAAACCGTCCTTCAACCACCATGTTAGAGTTATTATGTTATGTCTGAGTTACGTTCTGTTACAGTTACGTCATGTTATGTTATGTTATGTTATGTTATGTTATGTTTTCATGTTACGTTCTGTTATAGCTATTTGAAAACTTTATGCGGGGTCTATGTATAAAGTGCCATACACTCTGGCAAATAACACTGTGCGGAAACCGTCTTTCAACCAAAATCCTATTTCACTACATTAGAAGTGTTGGAAAACCCATGTGGAGTCGACACCAAAAGTGCCATGTACTCAACCTTGTGAAACAAATGTGTGGTGAAACTATCATCTGCTTCCACTGTTAGAAGTACTTGAAGACCCACGCAGGGCCAACAACGAAAGTGCCATCTACAAAACTGTATGAAGAAACACTGTGGGGAAACAGCTTGCCACTAAAATCTTATTCCAATCAGATGAAATTGTTTGAAAACCTATGCGGAGCTTATAATGAAAGTGCCGTACACTCATCTCTGTGAAACAACAGCTTATCTGAGAGTTTTATACTCAACTCTATGGAAGAAGACGGTGGGGAAACCTTTCACCTAACACGTGGTTTCTCGAAGCTAGACGTGTGAAAACCAGGTTGCGGCCTATGCAGAAAGTGCCTTACACTCAAACCTGTGAAAGCACAGTGTGCGGAACCATCTTTCAACAAACTTTCGGTTTCACTAATTTGGAAGTGATGGAAAACTTATGATCGGTTAACTATGAGACAAGTTGCCATATAGTCAACTCTGTGAAACAACACTCTGGTGTGAACCTCTTTCAACGACCGTCTGATTTCACTAATTTAGAAGGGTTTGAAAACCCACGCAGGCAGCAATGGGGAATGTACGATTACTCAACTCTGTGCCACAACAGTGTGGTGAAACCATCCTTCATAACATCTTGCTTCCCTGCCAGGTGTTGTCACCATTTGCAGGGAATTTTGACGAGAGTGACTTATACTCTATTGTGTAAAAAATGTGGAAAAATGGTCTTTCAACCGACATCCTCTTTCACGAACGAAGTGTTTGAAAACCCATGCTGGGCTTTTGAGGAAACTGCCTTAGAGCCACTCTGTGGGGAATCCATCTTCCAACTAATCTCTTGCTTCACTCTAATGAAGCATAATGGGGCTCGAAAACCATAATGGGGCTACAGTGCAAGCGCCACTTACTCGACTCTGTGAAACAGCACGGTCGGGAAACAATCTGTCTCTTAATATCAGTTGCAAGTGTTTGAAAACAGATGCGGGGCCTATGCACGAGGATCATGCCATGCCTTCAACGTTGTGAAATAACACTGTGGGGAAACCACCTTTCCACTACCATCTCGTTCCTCTTAGAACGGTTTGAAAACCTATGAGAAGCCTAAAAACTAAGGGGCATACACTCAACTGTGTGAAACAACGACGTGGTGAAAAGATCTTTCAAATAACATCTGGTTTCCATCATTGAGAATTGAAGACTATTGGGGGTTATGCGGAAAGGGTCATATACTCAAATCTGTGACACAACATGTGGGGAAACCATCTTTCAATCAACATCTTGTATAACTAAACTGGAAGCGTTAGAAAACCCTTGGGGAGCCTATGCCGAAAGTGCCATATACTCACTCACCTCTGTCAGCCTGCACTTTGCGGAAACCATCTTGAGAGTAATATCCTGTAGCACCAAGTTAGGAAGGAGCTTTTGAAAAACTATGCGGGTAAAAGGCAGGAAGTACAAGATACTGACAACTGTGGAACAACACTGTGAGAAACCGTCTTTCAACTCAATTCTTCTTTCATTTAGGTTAGAAGTGTTTGAAAACCTATGCGCGGCGTATGGGGAAAGTGCCATTCTTTCAACTAATATCTGATTTCGCCCAGGGTGAACTCTTTTGGAAACCTATGCACAGCCTACACGGTAAGTGCCATATACTGAACTCTGTGAAACAACCCTGTGGGGAAACGATCTTTCAACTAACATTTCGTTTCCCTAAGTTAGAAGTGTTTGAAAAGCTCTGCGGGACCTATGCAGAATTGCCCTATACTCCACTCTCAAACTGAACTCTTAGGGAAGCATTTTTCAGCTAACATCTTTATGAAACTACGTGAGGAGCATTGTAAAACCTGTGTGGGGAACGATGTGGAAAGTGACATATACTGTGGGACCCTGTGAGAAAATAGAGTGGACAATCCATCTGTCAATTATCTTGGGGCACTAAGTCTGAAGTGTTTGAAAACCTATGCACGGCTTATGGGGAAAGTGCCATATACTCGACTCCCTTCACATATGTGTGTGGGCAAATCCTATGTCATCTAACCTCATGTATCTCTACGACTGAAGGGTTTGCAACCGCAGGCGGGGCCTGCATGAATAAGGCCATATGCACCACTTGGGAAACACCACTGTGGGGAAACCATCCTTCAACTAACATCTTGTTCACTGAGAAGGGTTTGAAACTATGCGGAGCCTTTGCTGAAAGTGCCACGTACAGAACTCGGTGGAAACAACACTGTGGTGAAACGATCTTTCAACGAACATCTCGTTTCAAGCCATAACTCTGTGAAAAAGTTTGCGGGGTATCTGCCGACAGTGCCATATATTCAACTCGGTGAAACTGCACTTTGCAGGAAGGAAGGCTCTTTCAAGTAACATCTGGTATCACGAAGTCAGAAGGGTTTGAAAACCTATGTGGGTAATGATGAGGAAAGTGACACATACTGGATACTGTGAGAAAATACCGTGGACAATCCATCTTTCAACTAGCTCGTGTCACTAAGTTGGAAGTGTTTGCAAACCTAGGCGCGGCTTATGCAGAAAGTGCCGTATACTCGACGCTTTGAAAAAAAAGCACTCTGGACGAAGATTCTTTCATGAGTATGTAGTTTCAGAAAACTAAAGCAGTTTGACAAGCAACGCATGACCTACACGGAAAGTGCCATATACGCAACTCTGTGAAACAACGCTCTGAGGAAATGATCCTTCACCTAACATCTGGTTTCATTAAGTTGTGTTTGAATGCAAATGTTGGCCTAGAAGAATAGAACCATGTACTCAATACCGTGAAACAACAATGTGGTGAAACCATCTTCCGACCACCATCTGCTTTCACTACGTTAGATGTGATTGAAACACCTTACAGGGAGGAACACTTAAAGTGCCGTAAACTCCGCTCTGTCGAACACTGCTGTGGTGAAACATACCTTCAACCAACCTCCGTTTCATCGAGTGACAACGGTTTGAAAAGCTATGCGGGACCCACAGGACAAGTGCCATATACTCAACACTGTGAAACAACACTGTGGAGAAACCCTATTTCAACCAAAACTTCGTTTCACTAAATTAGAAGTCTTTGAAACTCTATGAGCGACAGAGACGGAAAGGGCCATCTATTCAACTCTGTAACCAACAATACTGTGGTGAAAGAAACTTCAACTAACACTTGGTTTCACTGAGAGAACTCTTTGAAGACATAGGCAGGCCTACCCTGTGTCATACATTCATCTCTGTGAATCGACACATGGTGAAACCATCCTTCAGCTAGCATCACGTTTCACCCTGAAGTGTCTGAAAAGTTATGCGCGGGGCTATGCCGACGGTGCCATGCACTCAATTCTGTGAAATTGGACTTTGCGAAAACCACCTTTCAGCGAACATCATGTATCGTTACGTTGGAAGGTTTGAAAACATGCGCAGCTTATAGGAAATGCCAGAGAGTCAACTCTGAAAAACCACTGGTGAGAAACTGTCACCGAACATCTGCTTTCACGTCGTTAAAATAGTTTGAAAACTTAGGCATGACTTACAAGGAAACTGCCATCTACCCAAATCTGTTAAGTAACAATCTGGTGAAGTTGTCTTTCAATTAACATCGATCTGGTTTATATGAGTGGCAACTCTGGAAAACTCTCTGGGGTCAACATGGTAAGTGCGTTTGTAGGCACTGGCTTTGACAACCTATGCAGCTCCTGGCCGGAAAAACCAATACACTTCATTCACTGTGCGAAACAAAACTATGGGGAAATCATCTCGGTACGAACAACTGCTTTCACTACGTTAGAGCTTGTCCAAAACCATGGCGGGCCCTAGGCAAAAAGTGCCATATACGCAATTCTGTCAAACAACACTGGGGAATCCATCTTCCCACTAACCTCTGGTTTCACTAAGTTACCGGAGTTTGAACAGCCCGGCAGGGAATTGTGCGGAATGTGCCATATACTCAACTCCCTGAAACAACAGTATGCTGAAGCTCTCTTTCACCATTTGGTTTCAGAAACTTAAAGTAATTTCAACACCTAAGCATGACTTCCATGGAACGTGCCATATGCGCAACTGTTGAAACAACACTGTGGTGAAGCCACGTTTCACCTGAAACCTGCTTCCACTAGAGCTACAAATGTTTGAACACACGTGCGGGGCCCAGGCCGATAGTGCCATTTACTACCTTCTGTGAAATATGCTGGGTGAAACATTCCCTCAACTAACATCGGATTTCACCCAGTGAGAACTATTGGAAAACCTACTCAGAGAGTGCAGTAGACGCAACTCTATGAAAGGCCGGGGAGGTTATCGTTCTGTCACCTTGTCGTATGGTGAGAAGGGTTTGAAACGTTATGCGAACTCTATGAGGAAAGTGCCTTGTCCTCAACTTTGTGAAACAGCACTGTGGCGAAGGCGTCGTCCCTCTAGCATCTGATCTCAGAATTGGTGGAAAAGGAACGGCGGGTCTACAGGCAACGTGCCATATATTCCACTCTGTAAAACAGCACTGTGGGGAAGGGAAATCTTTCCCCTAAAGCTTCCTTTCACCAAGCTACAAACGTTGCAATGCACATGTGGGGCCTAGGCAGATAGTGCCATAGGCTGCATTCTCTGAAAATAACTGTGGGTGGAACATTCTTTCAAGTAACATTTGATTTCGCTAAGTGAGAACTCATTGGAACACCTATGCAAGGCCTACAGGACAAGGGTCGTATACTCATCTCTGTGAAACAACAGGGGGAGAAAGCGTCTTTCAAGTAGCATCCCGTTTCACAAGGTTAGAAGTCTTTGAATAGCTACGCGGAGCCTAGGCCAATAGTGCCAACTACTCAAACCTGTCACCCTACAGCCTGCAACAACCAAATTTCCACTACCATCTTCCTTCACGAAGGTAGAAGGGTTTGCAAACCTATGCGGGGAATGATGCGGAAAATGACCTTTAATCGACCCTGTGAGAGACTACTGTGGACAAACCATCTTTCAAGTGACAACTTGTGTCACTAAGGGAGACGCCTTTGAAAACCCTTGCGCGGCTTAGGAGGATAGTGTCATATACACAACTCTGTGAACCAACAGGGTGGAGAAGGAATCTTTCGCCTACCATCTGGTTTCACAAAGTTAAAATGTTTGAAAACCTATGCACGATCTACGTGGCAAGTTCCCTATACTCCACTCTGAAACACTCGGGGGAAATACTCTTTCACCTTAGAGCGTCTTTCACGAAGTGTGCAATGTTTGGATACACACGCGGGGCCTAGGCGGATAGTGTCATATACTCCACTCTGTGAAACAACGTTGCGGTGCAACAATCTTCCAACTGCCATCTGGTTTCACCGAGTGAGAACTCACTGAAAACCTAGGCACGGCTCATAATGTCAAACTGCACTTTGTGGCAACCATCTTTCCAACTAACAGCTTCCATCCCTACATTAGAAGCGTTTCAAAACCTATGCGGGGAACGATGTGGAAAGTGACCCATAGTCGACGCTGTGAGGGAGTACTCTGGACAAACCACCTTGCAAGTAACTTCTTGTTCCACCAAGATAGAAGAGTCTGGAAATCTAAGCACGGACTAGACGGGAAGTGCGAGATGCTCAACTCTGGGAAAACACACTGTGCTGAAAACATCTTTCAACTAGCACCTGATTTCAGTCAGTCACCACCGTTTGAAAACTTAGGCAGGGTCTACGCGGCAAGTGACAAAGAACCTGTGAAACGACAAAGCGAAGAAACTCTCTTTCAAGTAACACATCGCTTCACTACATTAGAAGTGGTGGACAAACTATGCGGGTCATGTGCCGACAGAACCGTACGCTCAACTCTGTCGAAGTGCACTTGGCGAAAACCATCTTTCAAGTTACATCTTGTATCCCTACGTTAGAAGGGTTTGACAAGCCAGGCAGGGAACAACGAGGAAAGGGACATACACACGACCCTGTGAGAGAATACCGTGGACAAACCATCTCTCAACTAACATCTTGTATCACTAAGTCAAAAATGCGTGAAAAAGCAGGCGGGGCCGATAACGACAGGGCCGTATACTCAATTCTGCCAAACAACAAAGTGAGGAAACCATCCTCCAACTAACATCCTGTTTGACGTAGAAAACTTAGAAAATGTATGCTGGAAACGACGTGGAAGGTGACATATAGCAGCCACTGTGAAAGAATCCTGTGGAGAAAGCGTTTTTCCACTGTCATCATGTGTCACTAAGTTACAAGTGTTTCACTCTTTCAGCTCACACCTTGTTCACTACGTTATAAATGTTGGAAAACCCATGGAGGGCTTATGCGGAAAGTGCCTTGTATGTAACTCTGTGAAAAAAACAGTGTGGCAAAACCGTCGTTAAGAAAGATCTCGTTTCACAAAATTAGAAGAGTTTGAAACCCTATGCGGGGCGTACAGGGAAAGCGCTAGACACTCACCTCAGGGATACAAACACTTGGGGAAACAACCTTTCACTGAACGTCTGGTTACACTAAATTACAAGCGTTGAAAAACACATGCGGGGCCGAAGTGGAGAGTGCCGTACACTCCTTTCTGGGAAAGAACATTGGGAGGAAACCGTCGTTCACGGTCTACCCCGGGTCTCACTAAGTGAAACGTGTTTGGAAACCTATGTGAAGCCTACACGGAAAGTGCCATCACCTTGCGAAAAGCTTGTGGGGAAACGTTGTTTCAACTATCATCTAGTTTCACTAAGTTAAAATGGCTTCACAGCTATGCGGGATCTATGCGGAAAGGGCCATATAGGCAACTCTGAGATAGACCACTGTGTGGAACCCATCCTCCAACTCATCTCTCGCTTCACTAAGTTAGAGGTGTTTGAAAACCACGCGGGGCCTACGCCGAAAGTGTCTCATACTCACCTCGGGACACAAGTCTATCTGGGAAGCATCTTTCTGCTGAGATCTGGTTGCACTCAGTAACAAGTGTTTGAAAACGCACGCAGGGCGTAGCAGGATGGTGCCATACACTCACCTCTGGGAAACTACACTGTGGGGAAGCCGCCTTTCAACTACCGTCTGGGTTCGCTGAGATAGGAGTGTTTGAAAACCTAGGAGAAGCCTAACGGCTAAGTGCCACATACTCAACTGTGGGAAACAACAGTGTGCTGAAACGATCTTTCAGCTAACATCTGGCCTCACGAATTGAAAACGGTTTGAAAACTATTCGGGGTCTAGGCGGAAAGTGCCAGGTACTCAGCTCTGTGACACAAGAGCTTGGGGAACCATCTTCCAACTAACATATTTCACTAAGTTAGAAGTCTTTGAAAACCGGGCGGAGACTACACCAAAAGTGTCATACAGTCACCTCTGTGAGTCACTGTGGGGAAGCCATTTTTCCAATAACGTCTCTCTTCACGAGGTTGGAAGTATTTGAACACCCGTGCAGGGCCGGCGTCAAAAGTGCCACATAGTCAACTCTGAAACAACACTGTGGGGTTTCCACGTTTCAATTAACCTCTTCTTGTTCCACTCAGAAGTGTTTGCAAACCTATGCCGGTACTACGCGGGAAGTGCTATAGGCTCAACTCTGTAAAACTCACTGTGGTGAAGCCACAGGCTTCACCCCACAGCCAAAGGGCATCTGGGTTCACTTGTTGGAAGTATGTGAAAACCTATGGGGGCTTATGCGGAAAGTGCCCTATGCTCAAGTGTGTCAAGCAGCTTTTGGGGAAACCACCTTTCAACTAACATCTTGTTTCACCGTGTTAGAAGTGTTTCAAACACTCTCCTAGGAACCATGAGAAAAGTGACGTATACTCGACACAGCCAAATCGTACTGTGGGGAGAAACGGTCTTCCAACTCACATCTGCTGTCGCCAAGTTAAAAGGGTTGGAAAACTTCTGCAGGGCCTATGCGCAAGGGCCGTGTACTCCATTCTGTGAAACGACGCTGTAGGGAAACAATCTTGCGACTAACATCTGGTTTCACTGTGAACTGTCTGAAAACCTACAAAGTGCCATATAGTCAACTGTGTGAAAGAGCACTCTGGGTAAAAGGTCTTGTGACCACCTGATTTAGGACGTTAGAAGCATTTGCAAAACTACGCCGGGATGAATGCAGAAAGTGCCATATACTCAACTCTGTCAAGCTGCACTTTGGCGAAACCATCTTTCAACTAACACCTTGTGTCGCTACCATAGAAACATGTTTGAAAACCTATGGAGGGAATGATGTGGAAAGGGTCATATATACGCAGCTCTGTCCAACCGGGCTTTGGGGAAACCACCTTTCAAGTGACATTTGATTCAACTAAATTGGAAGTGTCTGAAAGCTCCTGTGTGGTCCAGACTGAAAGGGCCTCCCACTCTATGAAAGAACACTGTGGGGAAAACGTCTTTCAACGTTCTCTTTCACTAAGTCAGAAGTGTTGGAAACCCCATGCGGGGATCGATGGGGAAAGTGACGTTGTGAGAGAGTACTGGGAAGAAACCATCTTTCAACTGGCATCTCGTCTCACTGAGAACTGTTTGAAAACATATGCACGGCCTACAAAGTGTACTAGAGTCAACTGTGTGAAAGAACACAGTGGGGAAAAATCATCTTTTAACTAACAGCTCGTTTCGCTCAGTTGGAAGTGTTTGAAGACCTATGTGGGGATCGAGGGGGAAGGTTACATACACCAGCCACTGTGAAAAGAACACTGTGCAGAAACCTTCTTTCAACTGATATCCTGTTTCACCTGGTTAGAAGTGTTTGAAGAACTCCGTGGGGGCTTATGCAGAAAGTGCCATGTACTCTGTCAAGTCCCTGCACGTTGGGACACCCTTTTGTGGAGAAACCGTCCTTCAACCACCATGTTAGAGTTATTATGTTATGTCTGAGTTACGTTCTGTTACAGTTACGTCATGTTATGTTATGTTATGTTATGTTATGTTATGTTATGTTATGTTATGTTTTCATGTTACGTTCTGTTATAGCTATTTGAAAACTTTATGCGGGGTCTATGTATAAAGTGCCATACACTCTGGCAAATAACACTGTGCGGAAACCGTCTTTCAACCAAAATCCTATTTCACTACATTAGAAGTGTTGGAAAACCCATGTGGAGTCAACACCAAAAGTGCCATGTACTCAACCTTGTGAAACAACTGTGTGGTGAAACTATCATCTGCTTCCACTGTTAGAAGTACTTGAAGACCCACGCAGGGCCAACAACGAAAGTGCCGTCTACAAAACTGTATGAAGAAACACTGCGGGGAAACAGCTTGCCACTAAAATCTTATTCCAATCAGATGAAATTGTTTGAAAACCTATGCGGAGCTTATAATGAAAGTGCCGTACACTCATCTCTGTGAAACAACAGCTTATCTGAGAGTTTTATACTCAACTCTATGGAAGAAGACGGTGGGGAAACCTTTCACCTAACATGTGGTTTCTCGAAGCTAGACGTGTGAAAACCAGGTTGCGGCCTAGGCAGAAAGTGCCTTACACTCAAATCTGTGAAAGCAGAGTGTGCGGAACCATCTTTCAACAAACTTTCGGTTTCACTAATTTGGAAGTGATGGAAAACTTATGATCGGTTAACTATGAGACAAGTTGCCATATAGTCAACTCTGTGAAACAACACTCTGGTGTGAACCTCTTTCAACGACCGTCTGATTTCACTAATTTAGAAGGGTTTGAAAACCCACGCAGGCAGCAATGGGGAATGTACGATTACTCAACTCTGTGCCACAACAGTGTGGTGAAACCATCCTTCATAACATCTTGCTTCCCTGCCAGGTGTTGTCACCATTTGCAGGGAATTTTGACGAGAGTGACTTATACTCTATTGTGTAAAAAAATGTGGAAAAATGGTCTTTCAACCGACATCCTCTTTCACGAACGAAGTGTTTGAAAACCCGTGCTGGGCTTTTGAGGAAACTGCCTTAGAGCCACTCTGTGGGGAATCCATCTTCCAACTAATCTCTTGCTTCACTCTAATGAAGCATAATGGGGCTCGAAAACCATAATGGGGCTACAGTGCAAGCGCCACTTACTCGACTCTGTGAAACAGCACGGTCGGGAAACAATCTGTCTCTTAATATCAGTTGCAAGTGTTTGAAAACAGATGCGGGGCCTATGCACGAGGATCATGCCATGCCTTCAACGTTGTGAAATAACACTGTGGGGAAACCACCTTTCCACTACCATCTCGTTCCTCTTAGAACGGTTTGAAAACCTATGAGAAGCCTAAAAACTAAGGGCCATACACTCAACTGTGTGAAACAACGACGTGGTGAAAAGATCTTTCAAATAACATCTGGTTTCCATCATTGAGAATTGAAGACTATTGGGGGTTATGCGGAAAGGGTCATATACTCAAATCTGTGACACAACATGTGGGGAAACCATCTTTCAATCAACATCTTGTATAACTAAACTGGAAGCGTTAGAAAACCCATGGGGAGCCTATGCCGAAAGTGCCATATACTCACTCACCTCTGTCAGCCTGCACTTTGCGGAAACCATCTTGAGAGTAATATCCTGTAGCACCAAGTTAGGAAGGAGCGTTTGAAAAACTATGCGGGTAAAAGGCAGGAAGTACAAGATACTGACAACTGTGGAACAACACTGTGAGAAACCGTCTTTCAACTCAATTCTTCTTTCATTTAGGTTAGAAGTGTTTGAAAACCTATGCGCGGCGTATGGGGAAAGTGCCATTCTTTCAACTAATATCTGATTTCGCCCAGGGTGAACTCTTTTGGAAACCTATGCACAGCCTACACGGTAAGTGCCATATACTGAACTCTGTGAAACAACCCTGTGGGGAAACGATCTTTCAACTAACATTTCGTTTCCCTAAGTTAGAAGTGTTTGAAAAGCTCTGCGGGACCTATGCAGAATTGCCCTATACTCCACTCTCAAACTGAACTCTTAGGGAAGCATTTTTCAGCTAACATCTTTATGAAACTACGTGAGGAGCATTGTAAAACCTGTGTGGGGAACGATGTGGAAAGTGACATATACTGTGGGACCCTGTGAGAAAATAGAGTGGACAATCCATCTATCAATTATCTTGGGGCACTAAGTTTGAAGTGTTTGAAAACCTATGCACGGCTTATGGGGAAAGTGCCATATACTCGACTCCCTTCACATATGTGTGTGGGCAAATCCTATGTCATCTAACCTCATGTATCTCTACGACTGAAGGGTTTGCAACCGCAGGCGGGGCCTGCATGAATAAGGCCATATGCACCACTTGGGAAACACCACTGTGGGGAAACCATCCTTCAACTAACATCTTGTTCACTGAGAAGGGTGTGAAACTATGCGGAGCCTTTGCTGAAAGTGCCACGTACAGAACTCGGTGGAAACAACACTGTGGTGAAACGATCTTTCAACGAACATCTCGTTTCAAGCCATAACTCTGTGAAAAAGTTTGCGGGGTATCTGCCGACAGTGCCATATATTCAACTCGGTGAAACTGCACTTTGCAGGAAGGAAGGCTCTTTCAAGTAACATCTGGTATCACGAAGTCAGAAGGGTTTGAAAACCTATGTGGGTAATGATGAGGAAAGTGACACATACTGGATACTGTGAGAAAATACCGTGGACAATCCATCTTTCAACTAGCTCGTGTCACTAAGTTGGAAGTGTTTGCAAACCTAGGCGCGGCTTATGCAGAAAGTGCCGTATACTCGACGCTTTGAAAAAAAAGCACTCTGGACGAAGATTCTTTCATGAGTATGTAGTTTCAGAAAACTAAAGCAGTTTGACAAGCAACGCATGACCTACACGGAAAGTGCCATATACGCAACTCTGTGAAACAACGCTCTGAGGAAATGATCCTTCACCTAACATCTGGTTTCATTAAGTTGTGTTTGAATGCAAATGTTGGCCTAGAAGAATAGAACCATGTACTCACTACCGTGAAACAACAATGTGGTGAAACCATCTTCCGACCACCATCTGCTTTCACTACGTTAGATGTGATTGAAACACCTTACAGGGAGGAACACTTAAAGTGCCGTAAACTCCGCTCTGTCGAACACTGCTGTGGTGAAACATACCTTCAACCAACCTCCGTTTCATCGAGTGACAACGGTTTGAAAAGCTATGCGGGACCCACAGGACAAGTGCCATATACTCAACACTGTGAAACAACACTGTGGAGAAACCCTATTTCAACCAAAACTTCGTTTCACTAAATTAGAAGTCTTTGAAACTCTATGAGCGACAGAGACGGAAAGGGCCATCTATTCAACTCTGTAACCAACAATACTGTGGTGAAAGAAACTTCAACTAACACTTGGTTTCACTGAGAGAACTCTTTGAAGACATAGGCAGGCCTACCCTGTGTCATACATTCATCTCTGTGAATCGACACATGGTGAAACCATCCTTCAGCTAGCATCACGTTTCACCCTGAAGTGTCTGAAAAGTTATGCGCGGGGCTATGCCGACGGTGCCATGCACTCAATTCTGTGAAATTGGACTTTGCGAAAACCACCTTTCAGCGAACATCATGTATCGTTACGTTGGAAGGTTTGAAAACATGCGCAGCTTATAGGAAATGCCAGAGAGTCAACTCTGAAAAACCACTGGTGAGAAACTGTCACCGAACATCTGCTTTCACGTCGTTAAAATAGTTTGAAAACTTAGGCATGACTTACAAGGAAACTGCCATCTACCCAAATCTGTTAAGTAACAATCTGGTGAAGTTGTCTTTCAATTAACATCGATCTGGTTTATATGAGTGGCAACTCTGGAAAACTCTCTGGGGTCAACATGGTAAGTGCGTTTGTAGGCACTGGCTTTGACAACCTATGCAGCTCCTGGCCGGAAAAACCAATACACTTCATTCACTGTGCGAAACAAAACTATGGGGAAATCATCTCGGTACGAACAACTGCTTTCACTACGTTAGAGCTTGTCCAAAACCATGGCGGGCCCTAGGCAAAAAGTGCCATATACGCAATTCTGTCAAACAACACTGGGGAATCCATCTTCCCACTAACCTCTGGTTTCACTAAGTTACCGGAGTTTGAACAGCCCGGCAGGGAATTGTGCGGAATGTGCCATATACTCAACTCCCTGAAACAACAGTATGCTGAAGCTCTCTTTCACCATTTGGTTTCAGAAACTTAAAGTAATTTCAACACCTAAGCATGACTTCCATGGAACGTGCCATATGCGCAACTGTTGAAACAACACTGTGGTGAAGCCACGTTTCACCTGAAACCTGCTTCCACTAGAGCTACAGATGTTTGAACACACGTGCGGGGCCCAGGCCGATAGTGCCATTTACTACCTTCTGTGAAATATGCTGGGTGAAACATTCCCTCAACTAACATCGGATTTCACCCAGTGAGAACTATTGGAAAACCTACTCAGAGAGTGCAGTAGACGCAACTCTATGAAAGGCCGGGGAGGTTATCGTTCTGTCACCTTGTCGTATGGTGAGAAGGGTTTGAAACGTTATGCGAACTCTATGAGGAAAGTGCCTTGTCCTCAACTTTGTGAAACAGCACTGTGGCGAAGGCGTCGTCCCTCTAGCATCTGATCTCAGAATTGGTGGAAAAGGAACGGCGGGTCTACAGGCAACGTGCCATATATTCCACTCTGTAAAACAGCACTGTGGGGAAGGGAAATCTTTCCCCTAAAGCTTCCTTTCACCAAGCTACAAACGTTGCAATGCACATGTGGGGCCTAGGCAGATAGTGCCATAGGCTGCATTCTCTGAAAATAACTGTGGGTGGAACATTCTTTCAAGTAACATTTGATTTCGCTAAGTGAGAACTCATTGGAAAACCTATGCAGGGCCTACAGGACAAGGGTCGTATACTCATCTCTGTGAAACAACAGGGGGAGAAAGCGTCTTTCAAGTAGCATCCCGTTTCACAAGGTTAGAAGTCTTTGAATAGCTACGCGGAGCCTAGGCCAATAGTGCCAACTACTCAAACCTGTCACCCTACAGCCTGCAACAACCAAATTTCCACTACCATCTTCCTTCACGAAGGTAGAAGGGTTTGCAAACCTATGCGGGCAATGATGCGGAAAATGACCTTTAATCGACCCTGTGAGAGACTACTGTGGACAAACCATCTTTCAAGTGACAACTTGTGTCACTAAGGGAGACGCCTTTGAAAACCCTTGCGCGGCTTAGGAGGATAGTGTCATATACACAACTCTGTGAACCAACAGGGTGGAGAAGGAATCTTTCGCCTACCATCTGGTTTCACAAAGTTAAAATGTTTGAAAACCTATGCACGATCTACGTGGCAAGTTCCCTATACTCCACTCTGAAACACTCGGGGGAAATACTCTTTCACCTTAGAGCGTCTTTCACGAAGTGTGCAATGTTTGGATACACACCCGGGGCCTAGGCGGATAGTGTCATATACTCCACTCTGTGAAACAACGTTGCGGTGCAACAATCTTCCAACTGCCATCTGGTTTCACCGAGTGAGAACTCACTGAAAACCTAGGCACGGCTCATAATGTCAAACTGCCCTTTGTGGCAACCATCTTTCCAACTAACAGCTTCCATCCCTACATTAGAAGCGTTTCAAAACCTATGCGGGGAACGATGCGCAAAGTGACCCATAGTCGACGCTGTGAGAGAGTACTCTGGACAAACCACCTTGCAAGTAACTTCTTGTTCCACCAAGATAGAAGAGTCTGGAAATCTAAGCACGGACTAGACGGGAAGTGCGAGATGCTCAACTCTGGGAAAACACACTGTGCTGAAAACATCTTTCAACTAGCACCTGATTTCAGTCAGTCACCACCGTTTGAAAACTTAGGCAGGGTCTACGCGGCAAGTGACAAAGAACCTATGAAACGACAAAGCGAAGAAACTCTCTTTCAAGTAACACATCGCTTCACTACATTAGAAGTGGTGGACAATCTATGCGGGTCATGTGCCGACAGAACCGTACGCTCAACTCTGTCGAAGTGCACTTGGCGAAAACCATCTTTCAACTTACATCTTGTATCCCTACGTTAGAAGGGTTTGACAAGCCAGGCAGGGAACAACGAGGAAAGGGACATACACACGACCCTGTGAGAGAATACCGTGGACAAACCATCTCTCAACTAACATCTTGTATCACTAAGTCAAAAATGCGTGAAAAAGCACGCGGGGCCGATAACGACAGGGCCGTATACTCAATTCTGCCAAACAACAAAGTGAGGAA
The DNA here is from genome assembly GCF_024362965.1 of Panthera pardus. NCBI lineage: Eukaryota > Metazoa > Chordata > Mammalia > Carnivora > Felidae > Panthera > Panthera pardus. The sequence goes on along the minus strand of NW_026526809.1, from coordinate 236,300 downwards.
ACCATCCTCCAACTAACATCCTGTTTGACGTAGAAAACTTAGAAAATGTATGCTGGAAACGACGTGGAAGGTGACATATAGCAGCCACTGTGAAAGAATCCTGTGGAGAAAGCGTTTTTCCACTGTCATCATGTGTCACTAAGTTACAAGTGTTTCACTCTTTCAGCTCACACCTTGTTCACTACGTTATAAATGTTGGAAAACCCATGGAGGGCTTATGCGGAAAGTGCCTTGTATGTAACTCTGTGAAAAAAAAACAGTGTGGCAAAACCGTCGTTAAGAAAGATCTCGTTTCACAAAGTTAGAAGAGTTTGAAACCCTATGCGGGGCGTACAGGGAAAGCGCTAGACACTCACCTCAGGGATACAAACACTTGGGGAAACAACCTTTCACTGAACGTCTGGTTACACTAAATTACAAGCGTTGAAAAACACATGCGGGGCCGAAGTGGAGAGTGCCGTACACTCCTTTCTGGGAAAGAACATTGGGAGGAAACCGTCGTTCACGGTCTACCCCGGGTCTCACTAAGTGAAACGTGTTTGGAAACCTATGTGAAGCCTACACGGAAAGTGCCATCACCTTGCGAAAAGCTTGTGGGGCAACGTTGTTTCAACTATCATCTAGTTTCACTAAGTTAAAATGGCTTCACAGCTATGCGGGATCTGTGCGGAAAGGGCCATATAGGCAACTCTGAGATAGACCACTGTGTGGAACCCATCCTCCAACTCATCTCTCGCTTCACTAAGTTAGAGGTGTTTGAAAACCACGCGGGGCCTACGCCGAAAGTGTCTCATACTCACCTCGGGACACAAGTCTATCTGGGAAGCATCTTTCTGCTGAGATCTGGTTGCACTCAGTAACAAGTGTTTGAAAACGCACGCAGGGCGTAGCAGGATGGTGCCATACACTCACCTCTGGGAAACTACACTGTGGGGAAGCCGCCTTTCAACTACCGTCTGGGTTCGCTGAGATAGGAGTGTTTGAAAACCTAGGAGAAGCCTAACGGCTAAGTGCCACATACTCAACTGTGGGAAACAACAGTGTGCTGAAACGATCTTTCAGCTAACATCTGGCCTCACGAATTGAAAACGGTTTGAAAACTATTCGGGGTCTAGGCGGAAAGTGCCAGGTACTCAGCTCTGTGACACAAGAGCTTGGGGAACCATCTTCCAACTAACATATTTCACTAAGTTAGAAGTCTTTGAAAACCGGGCGGAGACTACACCAAAAGTGTCATACAGTCACCTCTGTGAGTCACTGTGGGGAAGCCATGTTTCCAATAACGTCTCTCTTCACGAGGTTGGAAGTATTTGAACACCCGTGCAGGGCCGGCGTCAAAAGTGCCACATAGTCAACTCTGAAACAACACTGTGGGGTTTCCACGTTTCAATTAACCTCTTCTTGTTCCACTCAGAAGTGTTTGCAAACCTATGCCGGTACTACGCGGGAAGTGCTATAGGCTCAACTCTGTAAAACTCACTGTGGTGAAGCCACAGGCTTCACCCCACAGCCAAAGGGCATCTGGGTTCACTTGTTGGAAGTATGTGAAAACCTATGGGGGCTTATGCGGAAAGTGCCCTATGCTCAAGTGTGTCAAGCAGCTTTTGGGGAGACCACCTTTCAACTAACATCTTGTTTCACCGTGTTAGAAGTGTTTCAAACACTCTCCTAGGAACCATGAGAAAAGTGACGTATACTCGACACAGCCAAATCGTACTGTGGGGAGAAACGGTCTTCCAACTCACATCTGCTGTCGCCAAGTTAAAAGGGTTGGAAAACTTCTGCAGGGCCTATGCGCAAGGGCCGTGTACTCCATTCTGTGAAACGACGCTGTAGGGAAACAATCTTGCGACTAACATCTGGTTTCACTGTGAACTGTCTGAAAACCTACAAAGTGCCATATAGTCAACTGTGTGAAAGAGCACTCTGGGTAAAAGGTCTTGTGACCACCTGATTTAGGACGTTAGAAGCATTTGCAAAACTACGCCGGGATGAATGCAGAAAGTGCCATATACTCAACTCTGTCAAGCTGCACTTTGGCGAAACCATCTTTCAACTAACACCTTGTGTCGCTACCATAGAAACATGTTTGAAAACCTATGGAGGGAATGATGTGGAAAGGGTCATATATACGCAGCTCTGTCCAACCGGGCTTTGGGGAAACCACCTTTCAAGTGACATTTGATTCAACTAAATTGGAAGTGTCTGAAAGCTCCTGTGTGGTCCAGACTGAAAGGGCCTCCCACTCTATGAAAGAACACTGTGGGGAAAACGTCTTTCAACGTTCTCTTTCACTAAGTCAGAAGTGTTGGAAACCCCATGCGGGGATCGATGGGGAAAGTGACGTTGTGAGAGAGTACTGGGAAGAAACCATCTTTCAACTGGCATCTCGTCTCACTGAGAACTGTTTGAAAACATATGCACGGCCTACAAAGTGTACTAGAGTCAACTGTGTGAAAGAACACAGTGGGGAAAAATCATCTTTTAACTAACAGCTCGTTTCGCTCAGTTGGAAGTGTTTGAAGACCTATGTGGGGATCGAGGGGGAAGGTTACACACACCAGCCACTGTGAAAAGAACACTGTGCAGAAACCTTCTTTCAACTGATATCCTGTTTCACCTGGTTAGAAGTGTTTGAAGAACTCCGTGGGGGCTTATGCAGAAAGTGCCATGTACTCTGTCAAGTCCCTGCACGTTGGGACACCCTTTTGTGGAGAAACCGTCCTTCAACCACCATGTTAGAGTTATTATGTTATGTCTGAGTTACGTTATGTTACAGTTACGTCATGTTATGTTATGTTATGTTATGTTATGTTATGTTTTCATGTTACGTTCTGTTATAGCTATTTGAAAACTTTATGCGGGGTCTATGTATAAAGTGCCATACACTCTGGCAAATAACACTGTGCGGAAACCGTCTTTCAACCAAAATCCTATTTCACTACATTAGAAGTGTTGGAAAACCCACGTGGAGTCGACACCAAAAGTGCCATGTACTCAACCTTGTGAAACAACTGTGTGGTGAAACTATCATCTGCTTCCACTGTTAGAAGTACTTGAAGACCCACGCAGGGCCAACAACGAAAGTGCCGTCTACAAAACTGTATGAAGAAACACTGCGGGGAAACAGCTTGCCACTAAAATCTTATTCCAATCAGATGAAATTGTTTGAAAACCTATGCGGAGCTTATAATGAAAGTGCCGTACACTCATCTCTGTGAAACAACAGCTTATCTGAGAGTTTTATACTCAACTCTATGGAAGAAGACGGTGGGGAAACCTTTCACCTAACATGTGGTTTCTCGAAGCTAGACGTGTGAAAACCAGGTTGCGGCCTATGCAGAAAGTGCCTTACACTCAAATCTGTGAAAGCAGAGTGTGCGGAACCATCTTTCAACAAACTTTCGGTTTCACTAATTTGGAAGTGATGGAAAACTTATGATCGGTTAACTATGAGACAAGTTGCCATATAGTCAACTCTGTGAAACAACACTCTGGTGTGAACCTCTTTCAACGACCGTCTGATTTCACTAATTTAGAAGGGTTTGAAAACCCACGCAGGCAGCAATGGGGAATGTACGATTACTCAACTCTGTGCCACGACAGTGTGGTGAAACCATCCTTCATAACATCTTGCTTCCCTGCCAGGTGTTGTCACCATTTGCAGGGAATTTTGACGAGAGTGACTTATACTCTATTGTGTAAAAAAATGTGGAAAAATGGTCTTTCAACCGACATCCTCTTTCACGAACGAAGTGTTTGAAAACCCGTGCTGGGCTTTTGAGGAAACTGCCTTAGAGCCACTCTGTGGGGAATCCATCTTCCAACTAATCTCTTGCTTCACTCTAATGAAGCATAATGGGGCTCGAAAACCATAATGGGGCTACAGTGCAAGCGCCACTTACTCGACTCTGTGAAACAGCACGGTCGGGAAACAATCTGTCTCTTAATATCAGTTGCAAGTGTTTGAAAACAGATGCGGGGCCTATGCACGAGGATCATGCCATGCCTTCAACGTTGTGAAATAACATTGTGGGGAAACCACCTTTCCACTACCATCTCGTTCCTCTTAGAACGGTTTGAAAACCTATGAGAAGCCTAAAAACTAAGGGCCATACACTCAACTGTGTGAAACAACGACGTGGTGAAAAGATCTTTCAAATAACATCTGGTTTCCATCATTGAGAATTGAAGACTATTGGGGGTTATGCGGAAAGGGTCATATACTCAAATCTGTGACACAACATGTGGGGAAACCATCTTTCAATCAACATCTTGTATAACTAAACTGGAAGCGTTAGAAAACCCATGGGGAGCCTATGCCGAAAGTGCCATATACTCACTCACCTCTGTCAGCCTGCACTTTGCGGAAACCATCTTGAGAGTAATATCCTGTAGCACCAAGTTAGGAAGGAGCGTTTGAAAAACTATGCGGGTAAAAGGCAGGAAGTACAAGATACTGACAACTGTGGAACAACACTGTGAGAAACCGTCTTTCAACTCAATTCTTCTTTCATTTAGGTTAGAAGTGTTTGAAAACCTATGCGCGGCGTATGGGGAAAGTGCCATTCTTTCAACTAATATCTGATTTCGCCCAGGGTGAACTCTTTTGGAAACCTATGCACAGCCTACACGGTAAGTGCCATATACTGAACTCTGTGAAACAACCCTGTGGGGAAACGATCTTTCAACTAACATTTCGTTTCCCTAAGTTAGAAGTGTTTGAAAAGCTCTGCGGGACCTATGCAGAATTGCCCTATACTCCACTCTCAAACTGAACTCTTAGGGAAGCATTTTTCAGCTAACATCTTTATGAAACTACGTGAGGAGCATTGTAAAACCTGTGTGGGGAACGATGTGGAAAGTGACATATACTGTGGGACCCTGTGAGAAAATAGAGTGGACAATCCATCTATCAATTATCTTGGGGCACTAAGTTTGAAGTGTTTGAAAACCTATGCACGGCTTATGGGGAAAGTGCCATATACTCGACTCCCTTCACATATGTGTGTGGGCAAATCCTATGTCATCTAACCTCATGTATCTCTACGACTGAAGGGTTTGCAACCGCAGGCGGGGCCTGCATGAATAAGGCCATATGCACCACTTGGGAAACACCACTGTGGGGAAACCATCCTTCAACTAACATCTTGTTCACTGAGAAGGGTGTGAAACTATGCGGAGCCTTTGCTGAAAGTGCCACGTACAGAACTCGGTGGAAACAACACTGTGGTGAAACGATCTTTCAACGAACATCTCGTTTCAAGCCATAACTCTGTGAAAAAGTTTGCGGGGTATCTGCCGACAGTGCCATATATTCAACTCGGTGAAACTGCACTTTGCAGGAAGGAAGGCTCTTTCAAGTAACATCTGGTATCACGAAGTCAGAAGGGTTTGAAAACCTATGTGGGTAATGATGAGGAAAGTGACACATACTGGATACTGTGAGAAAATACCGTGGACAATCCATCTTTCAACTAGCTCGTGTCACTAAGTTGGAAGTGTTTGCAAACCTAGGCGCGGCTTATGCAGAAAGTGCCGTATACTCGACGCTTTGAAAAAAAGCACTCTGGACGAAGATTCTTTCATGAGTATGTAGTTTCAGAAAACTAAAGCAGTTTGACAAGCAACGCATGACCTACACGGAAAGTGCCATATACGCAACTCTGTGAAACAACGCTCTGAGGAAATGATCCTTCACCTAACATCTGGTTTCATTAAGTTGTGTTTGAATGCAAATGTTGGCCTAGAAGAATAGAACCATGTACTCAATACCGTGAAACAACAATGTGGTGAAACCATCTTCCGACCACCATCTGCTTTCACTACGTTAGATGTGATTGAAACACCTTACAGGGAGGAACACTTAAAGTGCCGTAAACTCCGCTCTGTCGAACACTGCTGTGGTGAAACATACCTTCAACCAACCTCCGTTTCATCGAGTGACAACGGTTTGAAAAGCTATGCGGGACCCACAGGACAAGTGCCATATACTCAACACTGTGAAACAACACTGTGGAGAAACCCTATTTCAACCAAAACTTCGTTTCACTAAATTAGAAGTCTTTGAAACTCTATGAGCGACAGAGACGGAAAGGGCCATCTATTCAACTCTGTAACCAACAATACTGTGGTGAAAGAAACTTCAACTAACACTTGGTTTCACTGAGAGAACTCTTTGAAGACATAGGCAGGCCTACCCTGTGTCATACATTCATCTCTGTGAATCGACACATGGTGAAACCATCCTTCAGCTAGCATCACGTTTCACCCTGAAGTGTCTGAAAAGTTATGCGCGGGGCTATGCCGACGGTGCCATGCACTCAATTCTGTGAAATTGGACTTTGCGAAAACCACCTTTCAGCGAACATCATGTATCGTTACGTTGGAAGGTTTGAAAACATGCGCAGCTTATAGGAAATGCCAGAGAGTCAACTCTGAAAAACCACTGGTGAGAAACTGTCACCGAACATCTGCTTTCACGTCGTTAAAATAGTTTGAAAACTTAGGCATGACTTACAAGGAAACTGCCATCTACCCAAATCTGTTAAGTAACAATCTGGTGAAGTTGTCTTTCAATTAACATCGATCTGGTTTATATGAGTGGCAACTCTGGAAAACTCTCTGGGGTCAACATGGTAAGTGCGTTTGTAGGCACTGGCTTTGACAACCTATGCAGCTCCTGGCCGGAAAAACCAATACACTTCATTCACTGTGCGAAACAAAACTATGGGGAAATCATCTCGGTACGAACAACTGCTTTCACTACGTTAGAGCTTGTCCAAAACCATGGCGGGCCCTAGGCAAAAAGTGCCATATACGCAATTCTGTCAAACAACACTGGGGAATCCATCTTCCCACTAACCTCTGGTTTCACTAAGTTACCGGAGTTTGAACAGCCCGGCAGGGAATTGTGCGGAATGTGCCATATACTCAACTCCCTGAAACAACAGTATGCTGAAGCTCTCTTTCACCATTTGGTTTCAGAAACTTAAAGTAATTTCAACACCTAAGCATGACTTCCATGGAACGTGCCATATGCGCAACTGTTGAAACAACACTGTGGTGAAGCCACGTTTCACCTGAAACCTGCTTCCACTAGAGCTACAAATGTTTGAACACACGTGCGGGGCCCAGGCCGATAGTGCCATTTACTGCCTTCTGTGAAATATGCTGGGTGAAACATTCCCTCAACTAACATCGGATTTCACCCAGTGAGAACTATTGGAAAACCTACTCAGAGAGTGCAGTAGACGCAACTCTATGAAAGGCCGGGGAGGTTATCGTTCTGTCACCTTGTCGTATGGTGAGAAGGGTTTGAAACGTTATGCGAACTCTATGAGGAAAGTGCCTTGTCCTCAACTTTGTGAAACAGCACTGTGGCGAAGGCGTCGTCCCTCTAGCATCTGATCTCAGAATTGGTGGAAAAGGAACGGCGGGTCTACAGGCAACGTGCCATATATTCCACTCTGTAAAACAGCACTGTGGGGAAGGGAAATCTTTCCCCTAAAGCTTCCTTTCACCAAGCTACAAACGTTGCAATGCACATGTGGGGCCTAGGCAGATAGTGCCATAGGCTGCATTCTCTGAAAATAACTGTGGGTGGAACATTCTTTCAAGTAACATTTGATTTCGCTAAGTGAGAACTCATTGGAACACCTATGCAAGGCCTACAGGACAAGGGTCGTATACTCATCTCTGTGAAACAACAGGGGGAGAAAGCGTCTTTCAAGTAGCATCCCGTTTCACAAGGTTAGAAGTCTTTGAATAGCTACGCGGAGCCTAGGCCAATAGTGCCAACTACTCAAACCTGTCACCCTACAGCCTGCAACAACCAAATTTCCACTACCATCTTCCTTCACGAAGGTAGAAGGGTTTGCAAACCTATGCGGGGAATGATGCGGAAAATGACCTTTAATCGACCCTGTGAGAGACTACTGTGGACAAACCATCTTTCAAGTGACAACTTGTGTCACTAAGGGAGACGCCTTTGAAAACCCTTGCGCGGCTTAGGAGGATAGTGTCATATACACAACTCTGTGAACCAACAGGGTGGAGAAGGAATCTTTCGCCTACCATCTGGTTTCACAAAGTTAAAATGTTTGAAAACCTATGCACGATCTACGTGGCAAGTTCCCTATACTCCACTCTGAAACACTCGGGGGAAATACTCTTTCACCTTAGAGCGTCTTTCACGAAGTGTGCAATGTTTGGATACACACGCGGGGCCTAGGTGGATAGTGTCATATACTCCACTCTGTGAAACAACGTTGCGGTGCAACAATCTTCCAACTGCCATCTGGTTTCACCGAGTGAGAACTCACTGAAAACCTAGGCACGGCTCATAATGTCAAACTGCCCTTTGTGGCAACCATCTTTCCAACTAACAGCTTCCATCCCTACATTAGAAGCGTTTCAAAACCTATGCGGGGAACGATGCGGAAAGTGACCCATAGTCGACGCTGTGAGAGAGTACTCTGGACAAACCACCTTGCAAGTAACTTCTTGTTCCACCAAGATAGAAGAGTCTGGAAATCTAAGCACGGACTAGACGGGAAGTGCGAGATGCTCAACTCTGGGAAAACACACTGTGCTGAAAACATCTTTCAACTAGCACCTGATTTCAGTCAGTCACCACCGTTTGAAAACTTAGGCAGGGTCTACGCGGCAAGTGACAAAGAACCTATGAAACGACAAAGCGAAGAAACTCTCTTTCAAGTAACACATCGCTTCACTACATTAGAAGTGGTGGACAATCTATGCGGGTCATGTGCCGACAGAACCGTACGCTCAACTCTGTCGAAGTGCACTTGGCGAAAACCATCTTTCAACTTACATCTTGTATCCCTACGTTAGAAGGGTTTGACAAGCCAGGCAGGGAACAACGAGGAAAGGGACATACACACGACCCTGTGAGAGAATACCGTGGACAAACCATCTCTCAACTAACATCTTGTATCACTAAGTCAAAAATGCGTGAAAAAGCACGCGGGGGCCGATAACGACAGGGCCGTATACTCAATTCTGCCAAACAACAAAGTGAGGAAACCATCCTCCAACTAACATCCTGTTTGACGTAGAAAACTTAGAAAATGTATGCTGGAAACGACGTGGAAGGTGACATATAGCAGCCACTGTGAAAGAATCCTGTGGAGAAAGCGTTTTTCCACTGTCATCATGTGTCACTAAGTTACAAGTGTTTCACTCTTTCAGCTCACACCTTGTTCACTACGTTATAAATGTTGGAAAACCCATGGAGGGCTTATGCGGAAAGTGCCTTGTATGTAACTCTGTGAAAAAAAACAGTGTGGCAAAACCGTCGTTAAGAAAGATCTCGTTTCACAAAATTAGAAGAGTTTGAAACCCTATGCGGGGCGTACAGGGAAAGCGCTAGACACTCACCTCAGGGATACAAACACTTGGGGAAACAACCTTTCACTGAACGTCTGGTTACACTAAATTACAAGCGTTGAAAAACACATGCGGGGCCGAAGTGGAGAGTGCCGTACACTCCTTTCTGGGAAAGAACATTGGGAGGAAACCGTCGTTCACGGTCTACCCCGGGTCTCACTAAGTGAAACGTGTTTGGAAACCTATGTGAAGCCTACACGGAAAGTGCCATCACCTTGCGAAAAGCTTGTGGGGCAACGTTGTTTCAACTATCATCTAGTTTCACTAAGTTAAAATGGCTTCACAGCTATGCGGGATCTGTGCGGAAAGGGCCATATAGGCAACTCTGAGATAGACCACTGTGTGGAACCCATCCTCCAACTCATCTCTCGCTTCACTAAGTTAGAGGTGTTTGAAAACCACGCGGGGCCTACGCCGAAAGTGTCTCATACTCACCTCGGGACACAAGTCTATCTGGGAAGCATCTTTCTGCTGAGATCTGGTTGCACTCAGTAACAAGTGTTTGAAAACGCACGCAGGGCGTAGCAGGATGGTGCCATACACTCACCTCTGGGAAACTACACTGTGGGGAAGCCGCCTTTCAACTACCGTCTGGGTTCGCTGAGATAGGAGGGTTTGAAAACCTAGGAGAAGCCTAACGGCTAAGTGCCACATACTCAACTGTGGGAAACAACAGTGTGCTGAAACGATCTTTCAGCTAACATCTGGCCTCACGAATTGAAAACGGTTTGAAAACTATTCGGGGTCTAGGCGGAAAGTGCCAGGTACTCAGCTCTGTGACACAAGAGCTTGGGGAACCATCTTCCAACTAACATATTTCACTAAGTTAGAAGTCTTTGAAAACCGGGCGGAGACTACACCAAAAGTGTCATACAGTCACCTCTGTGAGTCACTGTGGGGAAGCCATGTTTCCAATAACGTCTCTCTTCACGAGGTTGGAAGTATTTGAACACCCGTGCAGGGCCGGCGTCAAAAGTGCCACATAGTCAACTCTGAAACAACACTGTGGGGTTTCCACGTTTCAATTAACCTCTTCTTGTTCCACTCAGAAGTGTTTGCAAACCTATGCCGGTACTACGCGGGAAGTGCTATAGGCTCAACTCTGTAAAACTCACTGTGGTGAAGCCACAGGCTTCACCCCACAGCCAAAGGGCATCTGGGTTCACTTGTTGGAAGTATGTGAAAACCTATGGGGGCTTATGCGGAAAGTGCCCTATGCTCAAGTGTGTCAAGCAGCTTTTGGGGAGACCACCTTTCAACTAACATCTTGTTTCACCGTGTTAGAAGTGTTTCAAACACTCTCCTAGGAACCATGAGAAAAGTGACGTATACTCGACACAGCCAAATCGTACTGTGGGGAGAAACGGTCTTCCAACTCACATCTGCTGTCGCCAAGTTAAAAGGGTTGGAAAACTTCTGCAGGGCCTATGCGCAAGGGCCGTGTACTCCATTCTGTGAAACGACGCTGTAGGGAAACAATCTTGCGACTAACATCTGGTTTCACTGTGAACTGTCTGAAAACCTACAAAGTGCCATATAGTCAACTGTGTGAAAGAGCACTCTGGGTAAAAGGTCTTGTGACCACCTGATTTAGGACGTTAGAAGCATTTGCAAAACTACGCCGGGATGAATGCAGAAAGTGCCATATACTCAACTCTGTCAAGCTGCACTTTGGCGAAACCATCTTTCAACTAACACCTTGTGTCGCTACCATAGAAACATGTTTGAAAACCTATGGAGGGAATGATGTGGAAAGGGTCATATATACGCAGCTCTGTCCAACCGGGCTTTGGGGAAACCACCTTTCAAGTGACATTTGATTCAACTAAATTGGAAGTGTCTGAAAGCTCCTGTGTGGTCCAGACTGAAAGGGCCTCCCACTCTATGAAAGAACACTGTGGGGAAAACGTCTTTCAACGTTCTCTTTCACTAAGTCAGAAGTGTTGGAAACCCCATGCGGGGATCGATGGGGAAAGTGACGTTGTGAGAGAGTACTGGGAAGAAACCATCTTTCAACTGGCATCTCGTCTCACTGAGAACTGTTTGAAAACATATGCACGGCCTACAAAGTGTACTAGAGTCAACTGTGTGAAAGAACACAGTGGGGAAAAATCATCTTTTAACTAACAGCTCGTTTCGCTCAGTTGGAAGTGTTTGAAGACCTATGTGGGGATCGAGGGGGAAGGTTACACACACCAGCCACTGTGAAAAGAACACTGTGCAGAAACCTTCTTTCAACTGATATCCTGTTTCACCTGGTTAGAAGTGTTTGAAGAACTCCGTGGGGGCTTATGCAGAAAGTGCCATGTACTCTGTCAAGTCCCTGCACGTTGGGACACCCTTTTGTGGAGAAACCGTCCTTCAACCACCATGTTAGAGTTATTATGTTATGTCTGAGTTACGTTATGTTACAGTTACGTCATGTTATGTTATGTTATGTTATGTTATGTTATGTTATGTTATGTTTTCATGTTACGTTCTGTTATAGCTATTTGAAAACTTTATGCGGGGTCTATGTATAAAGTGCCATACACTCTGGCAAATAACACTGTGCGGAAACCGTCTTTCAACCAAAATCCTATTTCACTACATTAGAAGTGTTGGAAAACCCACGTGGAGTCGACACCAAAAGTGCCATGTACTCAACCTTGTGAAACAACTGTGTGGTGAAACTATCATCTGCTTCCACTGTTAGAAGTACTTGAAGACCCACGCAGGGCCAACAACGAAAGTGCCGTCTACAAAACTGTATGAAGAAACACTGCGGGGAAACAGCTTGCCACTAAAATCTTATTCCAATCAGATGAAATTGTTTGAAAACCTATGCGGAGCTTATAATGAAAGTGCCGTACACTCATCTCTGTGAAACAACAGCTTATCTGAGAGTTTTATACTCAACTCTATGGAAGAAGACGGTGGGGAAACCTTTCACCTAACATGTGGTTTCTCGAAGCTAGACGTGTGAAAACCAGGTTGCGGCCTATGCAGAAAGTGCCTTACACTCAAATCTGTGAAAGCAGAGTGTGCGGAACCATCTTTCAACAAACTTTCGGTTTCACTAATTTGGAAGTGATGGAAAACTTATGATCGGTTAACTATGAGACAAGTTGCCATATAGTCAACTCTGTGAAACAACACTCTGGTGTGAACCTCTTTCAACGACCGTCTGATTTCACTAATTTAGAAGGGTTTGAAAACCCACGCAGGCAGCAATGGGGAATGTACGATTACTCAACTCTGTGCCACAACAGTGTGGTGAAACCATCCTTCATAACATCTTGCTTCCCTGCCAGGTGTTGTCACCATTTGCAGGGAATTTTGACGAGAGTGACTTATACTCTATTGTGTAAAAAAATGTGGAAAAATGGTCTTTCAACCGACATCCTCTTTCACGAACGAAGTGTTTGAAAACCCATGCTGGGCTTTTGAGGAAACTGCCTTAGAGCCACTCTGTGGGGAATCCATCTTCCAACTAATCTCTTGCTTCGCTCTAATGAAGCATAATGGGGCTCGAAAACCATAATGGGGCTACAGTGCACGCGCCACTTACTCGACTCTGTGAAACAGCACGGTCGGGAAACAATCTGTCTCTTAATATCAGTTGCAAGTGTTTGAAAACAGATGCGGGGCCTATGCACGAGGATCATGCCATGCCTTCAACGTTGTGAAATAACACTGTGGGGAAACCACCTTTCCACTACCATCTCGTTCCTCTTAGAACGGTTTGAAAACCTATGAGAAGCCTAAAAACTAAGGGCCATACACTCAACTGTGTGAAACAACGACGTGGTGAAAAGATCTTTCAAATAACATCTGGTTTCCATCATTGAGAATTGAAGACTATTGGGGGTTATGCGGAAAGGGTCATATACTCAAATCTGTGACACAACATGTGGGGAAACCATCTTTCAATCAACATCTTGTATAACTAAACTGGAAGCGTTAGAAAACCCATGGGGAGCCTATGCCGAAAGTGCCATATACTCACTCACCTCTGTCAGCCTGCACTTTGCGGAAACCATCTTGAGAGTAATATCCTGTAGCACCAAGTTAGGAAGGAGCGTTTGAAAAACTATGCGGGTAAAAGGCAGGAAGTACAAGATACTGACAACTGTGGAACAACACTGTGAGAAACCGTCTTTCAACTCAATTCTTCTTTCATTTAGGTTAGAAGTGTTTGAAAACCTATGCGCGGCGTATGGGGAAAGTGCCATTCTTTCAACTAATATCTGATTTCGCCCAGGGTGAACTCTTTTGGAAACCTATGCACAGCCTACACGGTAAGTGCCATATACTGAACTCTGTGAAACAACCCTGTGGGGAAACGATCTTTCAACTAACATTTCGTTTCCCTAAGTTAGAAGTGTTTGAAAAGCTCTGCGGGACCTATGCAGAATTGCCCTATACTCCACTCTCAAACTGAACTCTTAGGGAAGCATTTTTCAGCTAACATCTTTATGAAACTACGTGAGGAGCATTGTAAAACCTGTGTGGGGAACGATGTGGAAAGTGACATATACTGTGGGACCCTGTGAGAAAATAGAGTGGACAATCCATCTATCAATTATCTTGGGGCACTAAGTTTGAAGTGTTTGAAAACCTATGCACGGCTTATGGGGAAAGTGCCATATACTCGACTCCCTTCACATATGTGTGTGGGCAAATCCTATGTCATCTAACCTCATGTATCTCTACGACTGAAGGGTTTGCAACCGCAGGCGGGGCCTGCATGAATAAGGCCATATGCACCACTTGGGAAACACCACTGTGGGGAAACCATCCTTCAACTAACATCTTGTTCACTGAGAAGGGTGTGAAACTATGCGGAGCCTTTGCTGAAAGTGCCACGTACAGAACTCGGTGGAAACAACACTGTGGTGAAACGATCTTTCAACGAACATCTCGTTTCAAGCCATAACTCTGTGAAAAAGTTTGCGGGGTATCTGCCGACAGTGCCATATATTCAACTCGGTGAAACTGCACTTTGCAGGAAGGAAGGCTCTTTCAAGTAACATCTGGTATCACGAAGTCAGAAGGGTTTGAAAACCTATGTGGGTAATGATGAGGAAAGTGACACATACTGGATACTGTGAGAAAATACCGTGGACAATCCATCTTTCAACTAGCTCGTGTCACTAAGTTGGAAGTGTTTGCAAACCTAGGCGCGGCTTATGCAGAAAGTGCCGTATACTCGACGCTTTGAAAAAAAGCACTCTGGACGAAGATTCTTTCATGAGTATGTAGTTTCAGAAAACTAAAGCAGTTTGACAAGCAACGCATGACCTACACGGAAAGTGCCATATACGCAACTCTGTGAAACAACGCTCTGAGGAAATGATCCTTCACCTAACATCTGGTTTCATTAAGTTGTGTTTGAATGCAAATGTTGGCCTAGAAGAATAGAACCATGTACTCACTACCGTGAAACAACAATGTGGTGAAACCATCTTCCGACCACCATCTGCTTTCACTACGTTAGATGTGATTGAAACACCTTACAGGGAGGAACACTTAAAGTGCCGTAAACTCCGCTCTGTCGAACACTGCTGTGGTGAAACATACCTTCAACCAACCTCCGTTTCATCGAGTGACAACGGTTTGAAAAGCTATGCGGGACCCACAGGACAAGTGCCATATACTCAACACTGTGAAACAACACTGTGGAGAAACCCTATTTCAACCAAAACTTCGTTTCACTAAATTAGAAGTCTTTGAAACTCTATGAGCGACAGAGACGGAAAGGGCCATCTATTCAACTCTGTAACCAACAATACTGTGGTGAAAGAAACTTCAACTAACACTTGGTTTCACTGAGAGAACTCTTTGAAGACATAGGCAGGCCTACCCTGTGTCATACATTCATCTCTGTGAATCGACACATGGTGAAACCATCCTTCAGCTAGCATCACGTTTCACCCTGAAGTGTCTGAAAAGTTATGCGCGGGGCTATGCCGACGGTGCCATGCACTCAATTCTGTGAAATTGGACTTTGCGAAAACCACCTTTCAGCGAACATCATGTATCGTTACGTTGGAAGGTTTGAAAACATGCGCAGCTTATAGGAAATGCCAGAGAGTCAACTCTGAAAAACCACTGGTGAGAAACTGTCACCGAACATCTGCTTTCACGTCGTTAAAATAGTTTGAAAACTTAGGCATGACTTACAAGGAAACTGCCATCTACCCAAATCTGTTAAGTAACAATCTGGTGAAGTTGTCTTTCAATTAACATCGATCTGGTTTATATGAGTGGCAACTCTGGAAAACTCTCTGGGGTCAACATGGTAAGTGCGTTTGTAGGCACTGGCTTTGACAACCTATGCAGCTCCTGGCCGGAAAAACCAATACACTTCATTCACTGTGCGAAACAAAACTATGGGGAAATCATCTCGGTACGAACAACTGCTTTCACTACGTTAGAGCTTGTCCAAAACCATGGCGGGCCCTAGGCAAAAAGTGCCATATACGCAATTCTGTCAAACAACACTGGGGAATCCATCTTCCCACTAACCTCTGGTTTCACTAAGTTACCGGAGTTTGAACAGCCCGGCAGGGAATTGTGCGGAATGTGCCATATACTCAACTCCCTGAAACAACAGTATGCTGAAGCTCTCTTTCACCATTTGGTTTCAGAAACTTAAAGTAATTTCAACACCTAAGCATGACTTCCATGGAACGTGCCATATGCGCAACTGTTGAAACAACACTGTGGTGAAGCCACGTTTCACCTGAAACCTGCTTCCACTAGAGCTACAAATGTTTGAACACACGTGCGGGGCCCAGGCCGATAGTGCCATTTACTACCTTCTGTGAAATATGCTGGGTGAAACATTCCCTCAACTAACATCGGATTTCACCCAGTGAGAACTATTGGAAAACCTACTCAGAGAGTGCAGTAGACGCAACTCTATGAAAGGCCGGGGAGGTTATCGTTCTGTCACCTTGTCGTGTGGTGAGAAGGGTTTGAAACGTTATGCGAACTCTATGAGGAAAGTGCCTTGTCCTCAACTTTGTGAAACAGCACTGTGGCGAAGGCGTCGTCCCTCTAGCATCTGATCTCAGAATTGGTGGAAAAGGAACGGCGGGTCTACAGGCAACGTGCCATATATTCCACTCTGTAAAACAGCACTGTGGGGAAGGGAAATCTTTCCCCTAAAGCTTCCTTTCACCAAGCTACAAACGTTGCAATGCACATGTGGGGCCTAGGCAGATAGTGCCATAGGCTGCATTCTCTGAAAATAACTGTGGGTGGAACATTCTTTCAAGTAACATTTGATTTCGCTAAGTGAGAACTCATTGGAACACCTATGCAAGGCCTACAGGACAAGGGTCGTATACTCATCTCTGTGAAACAACAGGGGGAGAAAGCGTCTTTCAAGTAGCATCCCGTTTCACAAGGTTAGAAGTCTTTGAATAGCTACGCGGAGCCTAGGCCAATAGTGCCAACTACTCAAACCTGTCACCCTACAGCCTGCAACAACCAAATTTCCACTACCATCTTCCTTCACGAAGGTAGAAGTGTTTGCAAACCTATGCGGGGAATGATGCGGAAAATGACCTTTAATCGACCCTGTGAGAGACTACTGTGGACAAACCATCTTTCAAGTGACAACTTGTGTCACTAAGGGAGACGCCTTTGAAAACCCTTGCGCGGCTTAGGAGGATAGTGTCATATACACAACTCTGTGAACCAACAGGGTGGAGAAGGAATCTTTCGCCTACCATCTGGTTTCACAAAGTTAAAATGTTTGAAAACCTATGCACGATCTACGTGGCAAGTTCCCTATACTCCACTCTGAAACACTCGGGGGAAATACTCTTTCACCTTAGAGCGTCTTTCACGAAGTGTGCAATGTTTGGATACACACGCGGGGCCTAGGCGGATAGTGTCATATACTCCACTCTGTGAAACAACGTTGCGGTGCAACAATCTTCCAACTGCCATCTGGTTTCACCGAGTGAGAACTCACTGAAAACCTAGGCACGGCTCATAATGTCAAACTGCCCTTTGTGGCAACCATCTTTCCAACTAACAGCTTCCATCCCTACATTAGAAGCGTTTCAAAACCTATGCGGGGAACGATGCGCAAAGTGACCCATAGTCGACGCTGTGAGAGAGTACTCTGGACAAACCACCTTGCAAGTAACTTCTTGTTCCACCAAGATAGAAGAGTCTGGAAATCTAAGCACGGACTAGACGGGAAGTGCGAGATGCTCAACTCTGGGAAAACACACTGTGCTGAAAACATCTTTCAACTAGCACCTGATTTCAGTCAGTCACCACCGTTTGAAAACTTAGGCAGGGTCTACGCGGCAAGTGACAAAGAACCTATGAAACGACAAAGCGAAGAAACTCTCTTTCAAGTAACACATCGCTTCACTACATTAGAAGTGGTGGACAATCTATGCGGGTCATGTGCCGACAGAACCGTACGCTCAACTCTGTCGAAGTGCACTTGGCGAAAACCATCTTTCAACTTACATCTTGTATCCCTACGTTAGAAGGGTTTGACAAGCCAGGCAGGGAACAACGAGGAAAGGGACATACACACGACCCTGTGAGAGAATACCGTGGACAAACCATCTCTCAACTAACATCTTGTATCACTAAGTCAAAAATGCGTGAAAAAGCACGCGGGGCCGATAACGACAGGGCCGTATACTCAATTCTGCCAAACAACAAAGTGAGGAAACCATCCTCCAACTAACATCCTGTTTGACGTAGAAAACTTAGAAAATGTATGCTGGAAACGACGTGGAAGGTGACATATAGCAGCCACTGTGAAAGAATCCTGTGGAGAAAGCGTTTTTCCACTGTCATCATGTGTCACTAAGTTACAAGTGTTTCACTCTTTCAGCTCACACCTTGTTCACTACGTTATAAATGTTGGAAAACCCATGGAGGGCTTATGCGGAAAGTGCCTTGTATGTAACTCTGTGAAAAAAAACAGTGTGGCAAAACCGTCGTTAAGAAAGATCTCGTTTCACAAAATTAGAAGAGTTTGAAACCCTATGCGGGGCGTACAGGGAAAGCGCTAGACACTCACCTCAGGGATACAAACACTTGGGGAAACAACCTTTCACTGAACGTCTGGTTACACTAAATTACAAGCGTTGAAAAACACATGCGGGGCCGAAGTGGAGAGTGCCGTACACTCCTTTCTGGGAAAGAACATTGGGAGGAAACCGTCGTTCACGGTCTACCCCGGGTCTCACTAAGTGAAACGTGTTTGGAAACCTATGTGAAGCCTACACGGAAAGTGCCATCACCTTGCGAAAAGCTTGTGGGGCAACGTTGTTTCAACTATCATCTAGTTTCACTAAGTTAAAATGGCTTCACAGCTATGCGGGATCTGTGCGGAAAGGGCCATATAGGCAACTCTGAGATAGACCACTGTGTGGAACCCATCCTCCAACTCATCTCTCGCTTCACTAAGTTAGAGGTGTTTGAAAACCACGCGGGGCCTACGCCGAAAGTGTCTCATACTCACCTCGGGACACAAGTCTATCTGGGAAGCATCTTTCTGCTGAGATCTGGTTGCACTCAGTAACAAGTGTTTGAAAACGCACGCAGGGCGTAGCAGGATGGTGCCATACACTCACCTCTGGGAAACTACACTGTGGGGAAGCCGCCTTTCAACTACCGTCTGGGTTCGCTGAGATAGGAGGGTTTGAAAACCTAGGAGAAGCCTAACGGCTAAGTGCCACATACTCAACTGTGGGAAACAACAGTGTGCTGAAACGATCTTTCAGCTAACATCTGGCCTCACGAATTGAAAACGGTTTGAAAACTATTCGGGGTCTAGGCGGAAAGTGCCAGGTACTCAGCTCTGTGACACAAGAGCTTGGGGAACCATCTTCCAACTAACATATTTCACTAAGTTAGAAGTCTTTGAAAACCGGGCGGAGACTACACCAAAAGTGTCATACAGTCACCTCTGTGAGTCACTGTGGGGAAGCCATGTTTCCAATAACGTCTCTCTTCACGAGGTTGGAAGTATTTGAACACCCGTGCAGGGCCGGCGTCAAAAGTGCCACATAGTCAACTCTGAAACAACACTGTGGGGTTTCCACGTTTCAATTAACCTCTTCTTGTTCCACTCAGAAGTGTTTGCAAACCTATGCCGGTACTACGCGGGAAGTGCTATAGGCTCAACTCTGTAAAACTCACTGTGGTGAAGCCACAGGCTTCACCCCACAGCCAAAGGGCATCTGGGTTCACTTGTTGGAAGTATGTGAAAACCTATGGGGGCTTATGCGGAAAGTGCCCTATGCTCAAGTGTGTCAAGCAGCTTTTGGGGAAACCACCTTTCAACTAACATCTTGTTTCACCGTGTTAGAAGTGTTTCAAACACTCTCCTAGGAACCATGAGAAAAGTGACGTATACTCGACACAGCCAAATCGTACTGTGGGGAGAAACGGTCTTCCAACTCACATCTGCTGTCGCCAAGTTAAAAGGGTTGGAAAACTTCTGCAGGGCCTATGCGCAAGGGCCGTGTACTCCATTCTGTGAAACGACGCTGTAGGGAAACAATCTTGCGACTAACATCTGGTTTCACTGTGAACTGTCTGAAAACCTACAAAGTGCCATATAGTCAACTGTGTGAAAGAGCACTCTGGGTAAAAGGTCTTGTGACCACCTGATTTAGGACGTTAGAAGCATTTGCAAAACTACGCCGGGATGAATGCAGAAAGTGCCATATACTCAACTCTGTCAAGCTGCACTTTGGCGAAACCATCTTTCAACTAACACCTTGTGTCGCTACCATAGAAACATGTTTGAAAACCTATGGAGGGAATGATGTGGAAAGGGTCATATATACGCAGCTCTGTCCAACCGGGCTTTGGGGAAACCACCTTTCAAGTGACATTTGATTCAACTAAATTGGAAGTGTCTGAAAGCTCCTGTGTGGTCCAGACTGAAAGGGCCTCCCACTCTATGAAAGAACACTGTGGGGAAAACGTCTTTCAACGTTCTCTTTCACTAAGTCAGAAGTGTTGGAAACCCCATGCGGGGATCGATGGGGAAAGTGACGTTGTGAGAGAGTACTGGGAAGAAACCATCTTTCAACTGGCATCTCGTCTCACTGAGAACTGTTTGAAAACATATGCACGGCCTACAAAGTGTACTAGAGTCAACTGTGTGAAAGAACACAGTGGGGAAAAATCATCTTTTAACTAACAGCTCGTTTCGCTCAGTTGGAAGTGTTTGAAGACCTATGTGGGGATCGAGGGGGAAGGTTACACACACCAGCCACTGTGAAAAGAACACTGTGCAGAAACCTTCTTTCAACTGATATCCTGTTTCACCTGGTTAGAAGTGTTTGAAGAACTCCGTGGGGGCTTATGCAGAAAGTGCCATGTACTCTGTCAAGTCCCTGCACGTTGGGACACCCTTTTGTGGAGAAACCGTCCTTCAACCACCATGTTAGAGTTATTATGTTATGTCTGAGTTACGTTATGTTACAGTTACGTCATGTTATGTTATGTTATGTTATGTTATGTTATGTTATGTTATGTTTTCATGTTACGTTCTGTTATAGCTATTTGAAAACTTTATGCGGGGTCTATGTATAAAGTGCCATACACTCTGGCAAATAACACTGTGCGGAAACCGTCTTTCAACCAAAATCCTATTTCACTACATTAGAAGTGTTGGAAAACCCACGTGGAGTCGACACCAAAAGTGCCATGTACTCAACCTTGTGAAACAACTGTGTGGTGAAACTATCATCTGCTTCCACTGTTAGAAGTACTTGAAGACCCACGCAGGGCCAACAACGAAAGTGCCGTCTACAAAACTGTATGAAGAAACACTGCGGGGAAACAGCTTGCCACTAAAATCTTATTCCAATCAGATGAAATTGTTTGAAAACCTATGCGGAGCTTATAATGAAAGTGCCGTACACTCATCTCTGTGAAACCACAGCTTATCTGAGAGTTTTATACTCAACTCTATGGAAGAAGACGGTGGGGAAACCTTTCACCTAACATGTGGTTTCTCGAAGCTAGACGTGTGAAAACCAGGTTGCGGCCTATGCAGAAAGTGCCTTACACTCAAATCTGTGAAAGCAGAGTGTGCGGAACCATCTTTCAACAAACTTTCGGTTTCACTAATTTGGAAGTGATGGAAAACTTATGATCGGTTAACTATGAGACAAGTTGCCATATAGTCAACTCTGTGAAACAACACTCTGGTGTGAACCTCTTTCAACGACCGTCTGATTTCACTAATTTAGAAGGGTTTGAAAACCCACGCAGGCAGCAATGGGGAATGTACGATTACTCAACTCTGTGCCACAACAGTGTGGTGAAACCATCCTTCATAACATCTTGCTTCCCTGCCAGGTGTTGTCACCATTTGCAGGGAATTTTGACGAGAGTGACTTATACTCTATTGTGTAAAAAAATGTGGAAAAATGGTCTTTCAACCGACATCCTCTTTCACGAACGAAGTGTTTGAAAACCCATGCTGGGCTTTTGAGGAAACTGCCTTAGAGCCACTCTGTGGGGAATCCATCTTCCAACTAATCTCTTGCTTCGCTCTAATGAAGCATAATGGGGCTCGAAAACCATAATGGGGCTACAGTGCACGCGCCACTTACTCGACTCTGTGAAACAGCACGGTCGGGAAACAATCTGTCTCTTAATATCAGTTGCAAGTGTTTGAAAACAGATGCGGGGCCTATGCACGAGGATCATGCCATGCCTTCAACGTTGTGAAATAACACTGTGGGGAAACCACCTTTCCACTACCATCTCGTTCCTCTTAGAACGGTTTGAAAACCTATGAGAAGCCTAAAAACTAAGGGCCATACACTCAACTGTGTGAAACAACGACGTGGTGAAAAGATCTTTCAAATAACATCTGGTTTCCATCATTGAGAATTGAAGACTATTGGGGGTTATGCGGAAAGGGTCATATACTCAAATCTGTGACACAACATGTGGGGAAACCATCTTTCAATCAACATCTTGTATAACTAAACTGGAAGCGTTAGAAAACCCATGGGGAGCCTATGCCGAAAGTGCCATATACTCACTCACCTCTGTCAGCCTGCACTTTGCGGAAACCATCTTGAGAGTAATATCCTGTAGCACCAAGTTAGGAAGGAGCGTTTGAAAAACTATGCGGGTAAAAGGCAGGAAGTACAAGATACTGACAACTGTGGAACAACACTGTGAGAAACCGTCTTTCAACTCAATTCTTCTTTCATTTAGGTTAGAAGTGTTTGAAAACCTATGCGCGGCGTATGGGGAAAGTGCCATTCTTTCAACTAATATCTGATTTCGCCCAGGGTGAACTCTTTTGGAAACCTATGCACAGCCTACACGGTAAGTGCCATATACTGAACTCTGTGAAACAACCCTGTGGGGAAACGATCTTTCAACTAACATTTCGTTTCCCTAAGTTAGAAGTGTTTGAAAAGCTCTGCGGGACCTATGCAGAATTGCCCTATACTCCACTCTCAAACTGAACTCTTAGGGAAGCATTTTTCAGCTAACATCTTTATGAAACTACGTGAGGAGCATTGTAAAACCTGTGTGGGGAACGATGTGGAAAGTGACATATACTGTGGGACCCTGTGAGAAAATAGAGTGGACAATCCATCTATCAATTATCTTGGGGCACTAAGTTTGAAGTGTTTGAAAACCTATGCACGGCTTATGGGGAAAGTGCCATATACTCGACTCCCTTCACATATGTGTGTGGGCAAATCCTATGTCATCTAACCTCATGTATCTCTACGACTGAAGGGTTTGCAACCGCAGGCGGGGCCTGCATGAATAAGGCCATATGCACCACTTGGGAAACACCACTGTGGGGAAACCATCCTTCAACTAACATCTTGTTCACTGAGAAGGGTGTGAAACTATGCGGAGCCTTTGCTGAAAGTGCCACGTACAGAACTCGGTGGAAACAACACTGTGGTGAAACGATCTTTCAACGAACATCTCGTTTCAAGCCATAACTCTGTGAAAAAGTTTGCGGGGTATCTGCCGACAGTGCCATATATTCAACTCGGTGAAACTGCACTTTGCAGGAAGGAAGGCTCTTTCAAGTAACATCTGGTATCACGAAGTCAGAAGGGTTTGAAAACCTATGTGGGTAATGATGAGGAAAGTGACACATACTGGATACTGTGAGAAAATACCGTGGACAATCCATCTTTCAACTAGCTCGTGTCACTAAGTTGGAAGTGTTTGCAAACCTAGGCGCGGCTTATGCAGAAAGTGCCGTATACTCGACGCTTTGAAAAAAAGCACTCTGGACGAAGATTCTTTCATGAGTATGTAGTTTCAGAAAACTAAAGCAGTTTGACAAGCAACGCATGACCTACACGGAAAGTGCCATATACGCAACTCTGTGAAACAACGCTCTGAGGAAATGATCCTTCACCTAACATCTGGTTTCATTAAGTTGTGTTTGAATGCAAATGTTGGCCTAGAAGAATAGAACCATGTACTCACTACCGTGAAACAACAATGTGGTGAAACCATCTTCCGACCACCATCTGCTTTCACTACGTTAGATGTGATTGAAACACCTTACAGGGAGGAACACTTAAAGTGCCGTAAACTCCGCTCTGTCGAACACTGCTGTGGTGAAACATACCTTCAACCAACCTCCGTTTCATCGAGTGACAACGGTTTGAAAAGCTATGCGGGACCCACAGGACAAGTGCCATATACTCAACACTGTGAAACAACACTGTGGAGAAACCCTATTTCAACCAAAACTTCGTTTCACTAAATTAGAAGTCTTTGAAACTCTATGAGCGACAGAGACGGAAAGGGCCATCTATTCAACTCTGTAACCAACAATACTGTGGTGAAAGAAACTTCAACTAACACTTGGTTTCACTGAGAGAACTCTTTGAAGACATAGGCAGGCCTACCCTGTGTCATACATTCATCTCTGTGAATCGACACATGGTGAAACCATCCTTCAGCTAGCATCACGTTTCACCCTGAAGTGTCTGAAAAGTTATGCGCGGGGCTATGCCGACGGTGCCATGCACTCAATTCTGTGAAATTGGACTTTGCGAAAACCACCTTTCAGCGAACATCATGTATCGTTACGTTGGAAGGTTTGAAAACATGCGCAGCTTATAGGAAATGCCAGAGAGTCAACTCTGAAAAACCACTGGTGAGAAACTGTCACCGAACATCTGCTTTCACGTCGTTAAAATAGTTTGAAAACTTAGGCATGACTTACAAGGAAACTGCCATCTACCCAAATCTGTTAAGTAACAATCTGGTGAAGTTGTCTTTCAATTAACATCGATCTGGTTTATATGAGTGGCAACTCTGGAAAACTCTCTGGGGTCAACATGGTAAGTGCGTTTGTAGGCACTGGCTTTGACAACCTATGCAGCTCCTGGCCGGAAAAACCAATACACTTCATTCACTGTGCGAAACAAAACTATGGGGAAATCATCTCGGTACGAACAACCGCTTTCACTACGTTAGAGCTTGTCCAAAACCATGGCGGGCCCTAGGCAAAAAGTGCCATATACGCAATTCTGTCAAACAACACTGGGGAATCCATCTTCCCACTAACCTCTGGTTTCACTAAGTTACCGGAGTTTGAACAGCCCGGCAGGGAATTGTGCGGAATGTGCCATATACTCAACTCCCTGAAACAACAGTATGCTGAAGCTCTCTTTCACCATTTGGTTTCAGAAACTTAAAGTAATTTCAACACCTAAGCATGACTTCCATGGAACGTGCCATATGCGCAACTGTTGAAACAACACTGTGGTGAAGCCACGTTTCACCTGAAACCTGCTTCCACTAGAGCTACAAATGTTTGAACACACGTGCGGGGCCCAGGCCGATAGTGCCATTTACTACCTTCTGTGAAATATGCTGGGTGAAACATTCCCTCAACTAACATCGGATTTCACCCAGTGAGAACTATTGGAAAACCTACTCAGAGAGTGCAGTAGACGCAACTCTATGAAAGGCCGGGGAGGTTATCGTTCTGTCACCTTGTCGTGTGGTGAGAAGGGTTTGAAACGTTATGCGAACTCTATGAGGAAAGTGCCTTGTCCTCAACTTTGTGAAACAGCACTGTGGCGAAGGCGTCGTCCCTCTAGCATCTGATCTCAGAATTGGTGGAAAAGGAACGGCGGGTCTACAGGCAACGTGCCATATATTCCACTCTGTAAAACAGCACTGTGGGGAAGGGAAATCTTTCCCCTAAAGCTTCCTTTCACCAAGCTACAAACGTTGCAATGCACATGTGGGGCCTAGGCAGATAGTGCCATAGGCTGCATTCTCTGAAAATAACTGTGGGTGGAACATTCTTTCAAGTAACATTTGATTTCGCTAAGTGAGAACTCATTGGAACACCTATGCAAGGCCTACAGGACAAGGGTCGTATACTCATCTCTGTGAAACAACAGGGGGAGAAAGCGTCTTTCAAGTAGCATCCCGTTTCACAAGGTTAGAAGTCTTTGAATAGCTACGCGGAGCCTAGGCCAATAGTGCCAACTACTCAAACCTGTCACCCTACAGCCTGCAACAACCAAATTTCCACTACCATCTTCCTTCACGAAGGTAGAAGTGTTTGCAAACCTATGCGGGGAATGATGCGGAAAATGACCTTTAATCGACCCTGTGAGAGACTACTGTGGACAAACCATCTTTCAAGTGACAACTTGTGTCACTAAGGGAGACGCCTTTGAAAACCCTTGCGCGGCTTAGGAGGATAGTGTCATATACACAACTCTGTGAACCAACAGGGTGGAGAAGGAATCTTTCGCCTACCATCTGGTTTCACAAAGTTAAAATGTTTGAAAACCTATGCACGATCTACGTGGCAAGTTCCCTATACTCCACTCTGAAACACTCGGGGGAAATACTCTTTCACCTTAGAGCGTCTTTCACGAAGTGTGCAATGTTTGGATACACACGCGGGGCCTAGGCGGATAGTGTCATATACTCCACTCTGTGAAACAACGTTGCGGTGCAACAATCTTCCAACTGCCATCTGGTTTCACCGAGTGAGAACTCACTGAAAACCTAGGCACGGCTCATAATGTCAAACTGCCCTTTGTGGCAACCATCTTTCCAACTAACAGCTTCCATCCCTACATTAGAAGCGTTTCAAAACCTATGCGGGGAACGATGCGCAAAGTGACCCATAGTCGACGCTGTGAGAGAGTACTCTGGACAAACCACCTTGCAAGTAACTTCTTGTTCCACCAAGATAGAAGAGTCTGGAAATCTAAGCACGGACTAGACGGGAAGTGCGAGATGCTCAACTCTGGGAAAACACACTGTGCTGAAAACATCTTTCAACTAGCACCTGATTTCAGTCAGTCACCACCGTTTGAAAACTTAGGCAGGGTCTACGCGGCAAGTGACAAAGAACCTATGAAACGACAAAGCGAAGAAACTCTCTTTCAAGTAACACATCGCTTCACTACATTAGAAGTGGTGGACAATCTATGCGGGTCATGTGCCGACAGAACCGTACGCTCAACTCTGTCGAAGTGCACTTGGCGAAAACCATCTTTCAACTTACATCTTGTATCCCTACGTTAGAAGGGTTTGACAAGCCAGGCAGGGAACAACGAGGAAAGGGACATACACACGACCCTGTGAGAGAATACCGTGGACAAACCATCTCTCAACTAACATCTTGTATCACTAAGTCAAAAATGCGTGAAAAAGCACGCGGGGCCGATAACGACAGGGCCGTATACTCA
Source organism: Panthera pardus (assembly GCF_024362965.1). Taxonomy (NCBI): domain Eukaryota; kingdom Metazoa; phylum Chordata; class Mammalia; order Carnivora; family Felidae; genus Panthera; species Panthera pardus. The sequence goes on along the minus strand of NW_026526809.1, from coordinate 209,169 downwards.
ATTCTGCCAAACAACAAAGTGAGGAAACCATCCTCCAACTAACATCCTGTTTGACGTAGAAAACTTAGAAAATGTATGCTGGAAACGACGTGGAAGGTGACATATAGCAGCCACTGTGAAAGAATCCTGTGGAGAAAGCGTTTTTCCACTGTCATCATGTGTCACTAAGTTACAAGTGTTTCACTCTTTCAGCTCACACCTTGTTCACTACGTTATAAATGTTGGAAAACCCATGGAGGGCTTATGCGGAAAGTGCCTTGTATGTAACTCTGTGAAAAAAACAGTGTGGCAAAACCGTCGTTAAGAAAGATCTCGTTTCACAAAATTAGAAGAGTTTGAAACCCTATGCGGGGCGTACAGGGAAAGCGCTAGACACTCACCTCAGGGATACAAACACTTGGGGAAACAACCTTTCACTGAACGTCTGGTTACACTAAATTACAAGCGTTGAAAAACACATGCGGGGCCGAAGTGGAGAGTGCCGTACACTCCTTTCCGGGAAAGAACATTGGGAGGAAACCGTCGTTCACGGTCTACCCCGGGTCTCACTAAGTGAAACGTGTTTGGAAACCTATGTGAAGCCTACACGGAAAGTGCCATCACCTTGCGAAAAGCTTGTGGGGCAACGTTGTTTCAACTATCATCTAGTTTCACTAAGTTAAAATGGCTTCACAGCTATGCGGGATCTATGCGGAAAGGGCCATATAGGCAACTCTGAGATAGACCACTGTGTGGAACCCATCCTCCAACTCATCTCTCGCTTCACTAAGTTAGAGGTGTTTGAAAACCACGCGGGGCCTACGCCGAAAGTGTCTCATACTCACCTCGGGACACAAGTCTATCTGGGAAGCATCTTTCTGCTGAGATCTGGTTGCACTCAGTAACAAGTGTTTGAAAACGCACGCAGGGCGTAGCAGGATGGTGCCATACACTCACCTCTGGGAAACTACACTGTGGGGAAGCCGCCTTTCAACTACCGTCTGGGTTCGCTGAGATAGGAGGGTTTGAAAACCTAGGAGAAGCCTAACGGCTAAGTGCCACATACTCAACTGTGGGAAACAACAGTGTGCTGAAACGATCTTTCAGCTAACATCTGGCCTCACGAATTGAAAACGGTTTGAAAACTATTCGGGGTCTAGGCGGAAAGTGCCAGGTACTCAGCTCTGTGACACAAGAGCTTGGGGAACCATCTTCCAACTAACATATTTCACTAAGTTAGAAGTCTTTGAAAACCGGGCGGAGACTACACCAAAAGTGTCATACAGTCACCTCTGTGAGTCACTGTGGGGAAGCCATGTTTCCAATAACGTCTCTCTTCACGAGGTTGGAAGTATTTGAACACCCGTGCAGGGCCGGCGTCAAAAGTGCCACATAGTCAACTCTGAAACAACACTGTGGGGTTTCCACGTTTCAATTAACCTCTTCTTGTTCCACTCAGAAGTGTTTGCAAACCTATGCCGGTACTACGCGGGAAGTGCTATAGGCTCAACTCTGTAAAACTCACTGTGGTGAAGCCACAGGCTTCACCCCACAGCCAAAGGGCATCTGGGTTCACTTGTTGGAAGTATGTGAAAACCTATGGGGGCTTATGCGGAAAGTGCCCTATGCTCAAGTGTGTCAAGCAGCTTTTGGGGAAACCACCTTTCAACTAACATCTTGTTTCACCGTGTTAGAAGTGTTTCAAACACTCTCCTAGGAACCATGAGAAAAGTGACGTATACTCGACACAGCCAAATCGTACTGTGGGGAGAAACGGTCTTCCAACTCACATCTGCTGTCGCCAAGTTAAAAGGGTTGGAAAACTTCTGCAGGGCCTATGCGCAAGGGCCGTGTACTCCATTCTGTGAAACGACGCTGTAGGGAAACAATCTTGCGACTAACATCTGGTTTCACTGTGAACTGTCTGAAAACCTACAAAGTGCCATATAGTCAACTGTGTGAAAGAGCACTCTGGGTAAAAGGTCTTGTGACCACCTGATTTAGGACGTTAGAAGCATTTGCAAAACTACGCCGGGATGAATGCAGAAAGTGCCATATACTCAACTCTGTCAAGCTGCACTTTGGCGAAACCATCTTTCAACTAACACCTTGTGTCGCTACCATAGAAACATGTTTGAAAACCTATGGAGGGAATGATGTGGAAAGGGTCATATATACGCAGCTCTGTCCAACCGGGCTTTGGGGAAACCACCTTTCAAGTGACATTTGATTCAACTAAATTGGAAGTGTCTGAAAGCTCCTGTGTGGTCCAGACTGAAAGGGCCTCCCACTCTATGAAAGAACACTGTGGGGAAAACGTCTTTCAACGTTCTCTTTCACTAAGTCAGAAGTGTTGGAAACCCCATGCGGGGATCGATGGGGAAAGTGACGTTGTGAGAGAGTACTGGGAAGAAACCATCTTTCAACTGGCATCTCGTCTCACTGAGAACTGTTTGAAAACATATGCACGGCCTACAAAGTGTACTAGAGTCAACTGTGTGAAAGAACACAGTGGGGAAAAATCATCTTTTAACTAACAGCTCGTTTCGCTCAGTTGGAAGTGTTTGAAGACCTATGTGGGGATCGAGGGGGAAGGTTACATACACCAGCCACTGTGAAAAGAACACTGTGCAGAAACCTTCTTTCAACTGATATCCTGTTTCACCTGGTTAGAAGTGTTTGAAGAACTCCGTGGGGGCTTATGCAGAAAGTGCCATGTACTCTGTCAAGTCCCTGCACGTTGGGACACCCTTTTGTGGAGAAACCGTCCTTCAACCACCATGTTAGAGTTATTATGTTATGTCTGAGTTACGTTCTGTTACAGTTACGTCATGTTATGTTATGTTATGTTATGTTATGTTATGTTAGGTTTTCATGTTACGTTCTGTTATAGCTATTTGAAAACTTTATGCGGGGTCTATGTATAAAGTGCCATACACTCTGGCAAATAACACTGTGCGGAAACCGTCTTTCAACCAAAATCCTATTTCACTACATTAGAAGTGTTGGAAAACCCACGTGGAGTCGACACCAAAAGTGCCATGTACTCAACCTTGTGAAACAACTGTGTGGTGAAACTATCATCTGCTTCCACTGTTAGAAGTACTTGAAGACCCACGCAGGGCCAACAACGAAAGTGCCGTCTACAAAACTGTATGAAGAAACACTGCGGGGAAACAGCTTGCCACTAAAATCTTATTCCAATCAGATGAAATTGTTTGAAAACCTATGCGGAGCTTATAATGAAAGTGCCGTACACTCATCTCTGTGAAACAACAGCTTATCTGAGAGTTTTATACTCAACTCTATGGAAGAAGACGGTGGGGAAACCTTTCACCTAACATGTGGTTTCTCGAAGCTAGACGTGTGAAAACCAGGTTGCGGCCTATGCAGAAAGTGCCTTACACTCAAACCTGTGAAAGCAGAGTGTGCGGAACCATCTTTCAACAAACTTTCGGTTTCACTAATTTGGAAGTGATGGAAAACTTATGATCGGTTAACTATGAGACAAGTTGCCATATAGTCAACTCTGTGAAACAACACTCTGGTGTGAACCTCTTTCAACGACCGTCTGATTTCACTAATTTAGAAGGGTTTGAAAACCCACGCAGGCAGCAATGGGGAATGTACGATTACTCAACTCTGTGCCACAACAGTGTGGTGAAACCATCCTTCATAACATCTTGCTTCCCTGCCAGGTGTTGTCACCCTTTGCAGGGAATTTTGACGAGAGTGACTTATACTCTATTGTGTAAAAAAATGTGGAAAAATGGTCTTTCAACCGACATCCTCTTTCACGAACGAAGTGTTTGAAAACCCATGCTGGGCTTTTGAGGAAACTGCCTTAGAGCCACTCTGTGGGGAATCCATCTTCCAACTAATCTCTTGCTTCACTCTAATGAAGCATAATGGGGCTCGAAAACCATAATGGGGCTACAGTGCAAGCGCCACTTACTCGACTCTGTGAAACAGCACGGTCGGGAAACAATCTGTCTCTTAATATCAGTTGCAAGTGTTTGAAAACAGATGCGGGGCCTATGCACGAGGATCATGCCATGCCTTCAACGTTGTGAAATAACACTGTGGGGAAACCACCTTTCCACTACCATCTCGTTCCTCTTAGGACGGTTTGAAAACCTATGAGAAGCCTAAAAACTAAGGGCCATACACTCAACTGTGTGAAACAACGACGTGGTGAAAAGATCTTTCAAATAACATCTGGTTTCCATCATTGAGAATTGAAGACTATTGGGGGTTATGCGGAAAGGGTCATATACTCAAATCTGTGACACAACATGTGGGGAAACCATCTTTCAATCAACATCTTGTATAACTAAACTGGAAGCGTTAGAAAACCCATGGGGAGCCTATGCCGAAAGTGCCATATACTCACTCACCTCTGTCAGCCTGCACTTTGCGGAAACCATCTTGAGAGTAATATCCTGTAGCACCAAGTTAGGAAGGAGCGTTTGAAAAACTATGCGGGTAAAAGGCAGGAAGTACAAGATACTGACAACTGTGGAACAACACTGTGAGAAACCGTCTTTCAACTCAATTCTTCTTTCATTTAGGTTAGAAGTGTTTGAAAACCTATGCGCGGCGTATGGGGAAAGTGCCATTCTTTCAACTAATATCTGATTTCGCCCAGGGTGAACTCTTTTGGAAACCTATGCACAGCCTACACGGTAAGTGCCATATACTGAACTCTGTGAAACAACCCTGTGGGGAAACGATCTTTCAACTAACATTTCGTTTCCCTAAGTTAGAAGTGTTTGAAAAGCTCTGCGGGACCTATGCAGAATTGCCCTATACTCCACTCTCAAACTGAACTCTTAGGGAAGCATTTTTCAGCTAACATCTTTATGAAACTACGTGAGGAGCATTGTAAAACCTGTGTGGGGAACGATGTGGAAAGTGACATATACTGTGGGACCCTGTGAGAAAATAGAGTGGACAATCCATCTATCAATTATCTTGGGGCACTAAGTTTGAAGTGTTTGAAAACCTATGCACGGCTTATGGGGAAAGTGCCATATACTCGACTCCCTTCACATATGTGTGTGGGCAAATCCTATGTCATCTAACCTCATGTATCTCTACGACTGAAGGGTTTGCAACCGCAGGCGGGGCCTGCATGATTAAGGCCATATGCACCACTTGGGAAACACCACTGTGGGGAAACCATCCTTCAACTAACATCTTGTTCACTGAGAAGGGTTTGAAACTATGCGGAGCCTTTGCTGAAAGTGCCACGTACAGAACTCGGTGGAAACAACACTGTGGTGAAACGATCTTTCAACGAACATCTCGTTTCAAGCCATAACTCTGTGAAAAAGTTTGCGGGGTATCTGCCGACAGTGCCATATATTCAACTCGGTGAAACTGCACTTTGCAGGAAGGAAGGCTCTTTCAAGTAACATCTGGTATCACGAAGTCAGAAGGGTTTGAAAACCTATGTGGGTAATGATGAGGAAAGTGACACATACTGGATACTGTGAGAAAATACCGTGGACAATCCATCTTTCAACTAGCTCGTGTCACTAAGTTGGAAGTGTTTGCAAACCTAGGCGCGGCTTATGCAGAAAGTGCCGTATACTCGACGCTTTGAAAAAAAGCACTCTGGACGAAGATTCTTTCATGAGTATGTAGTTTCAGAAAACTAAAGCAGTTTGACAAGCAACGCATGACCTACACGGAAAGTGCCATATACGCAACTCTGTGAAACAACGCTCTGAGGAAATGATCCTTCACCTAACATCTGGTTTCATTAAGTTGTGTTTGAATGCAAATGTTGGCCTAGAAGAATAGAACCATGTACTCAATACCGTGAAACAACAATGTGGTGAAACCATCTTCCGACCACCATCTGCTTTCACTACGTTAGATGTGATTGAAACACCTTACAGGGAGGAACACTTAAAGTGCCGTAAACTCCGCTCTGTCGAACACTGCTGTGGTGAAACATACCTTCAACCAACCTCCGTTTCATCGAGTGACAACGGTTTGAAAAGCTATGCGGGACCCACAGGACAAGTGCCATATACTCAACACTGTGAAACAACACTGTGGAGAAACCCTATTTCAACCAAAACTTCGTTTCACTAAATTAGAAGTCTTTGAAACTCTATGAGCGACAGAGACGGAAAGGGCCATCTATTCAACTCTGTAACCAACAATACTGTGGTGAAAGAAACTTCAACTAACACTTGGTTTCACTGAGAGAACTCTTTGAAGACATAGGCAGGCCTACCCTGTGTCATACATTCATCTCTGTGAATCGACACATGGTGAAACCATCCTTCAGCTAGCATCACGTTTCACCCTGAAGTGTCTGAAAAGTTATGCGCGGGGCTATGCCGACGGTGCCATGCACTCAATTCTGTGAAATTGGACTTTGCGAAAACCACCTTTCAGCGAACATCATGTATCGTTACGTTGGAAGGTTTGAAAACATGCGCAGCTTATAGGAAATGCCAGAGAGTCAACTCTGAAAAACCACTGGTGAGAAACTGTCACCGAACATCTGCTTTCACGTCGTTAAAATAGTTTGAAAACTTAGGCATGACTTACAAGGAAACTGCCATCTACCCAAATCTGTTAAGTAACAATCTGGTGAAGTTGTCTTTCAATTAACATCGATCTGGTTTATATGAGTGGCAACTCTGGAAAACTCTCTGGGGTCAACATGGTAAGTGCGTTTGTAGGCACTGGCTTTGACAACCTATGCAGCTCCTGGCCGGAAAAACCAATACACTTCATTCACTGTGCGAAACAAAACTATGGGGAAATCATCTCGGTACGAACAACCGCTTTCACTACGTTAGAGCTTGTCCAAAACCATGGCGGGCCCTAGGCAAAAAGTGCCATATACGCAATTCTGTCAAACAACACTGGGGAATCCATCTTCCCACTAACCTCTGGTTTCACTAAGTTACCGGAGTTTGAACAGCCCGGCAGGGAATTGTGCGGAATGTGCCATATACTCAACTCCCTGAAACAACAGTATGCTGAAGCTCTCTTTCACCATTTGGTTTCAGAAACTTAAAGTAATTTCAACACCTAAGCATGACTTCCATGGAACGTGCCATATGCGCAACTGTTGAAACAACACTGTGGTGAAGCCACGTTTCACCTGAAACCTGCTTCCACTAGAGCTACAAATGTTTGAACACACGTGCGGGGCCCAGGCCGATAGTGCCATTTACTACCTTCTGTGAAATATGCTGGGTGAAACATTCCCTCAACTAACATCGGATTTCACCCAGTGAGAACTATTGGAAAACCTACTCAGAGAGTGCAGTAGACGCAACTCTATGAAAGGCCGGGGAGGTTATCGTTCTGTCACCTTGTCGTATGGTGAGAAGGGTTTGAAACGTTATGCGAACTCTATGAGGAAAGTGCCTTGTCCTCAACTTTGTGAAACAGCACTGTGGCGAAGGCGTCGTCCCTCTAGCATCTGATCTCAGAATTGGTGGAAAAGGAACGGCGGGTCTACAGGCAACGTGCCATATATTCCACTCTGTAAAACAGCACTGTGGGGAAGGGAAATCTTTCCCCTAAAGCTTCCTTTCACCAAGCTACAAACGTTGCAATGCACATGTGGGGCCTAGGCAGATAGTGCCATAGGCTGCATTCTCTGAAAATAACTGTGGGTGGAACATTCTTTCAAGTAACATTTGATTTCGCTAAGTGAGAACTCATTGGAACACCTATGCAAGGCCTACAGGACAAGGGTCGTATACTCATCTCTGTGAAACAACAGGGGGAGAAAGCGTCTTTCAAGTAGCATCCCGTTTCACAAGGTTAGAAGTCTTTGAATAGCTACGCGGAGCCTAGGCCAATAGTGCCAACTACTCAAACCTGTCACCCTACAGCCTGCAACAACCAAATTTCCACTACCATCTTCCTTCACGAAGGTAGAAGTGTTTGCAAACCTATGCGGGGAATGATGCGGAAAATGACCTTTAATCGACCCTGTGAGAGACTACTGTGGACAAACCATCTTTCAAGTGACAACTTGTGTCACTAAGGGAGACGCCTTTGAAAACCCTTGCGCGGCTTAGGAGGATAGTGTCATATACACAACTCTGTGAACCAACAGGGTGGAGAAGGAATCTTTCGCCTACCATCTGGTTTCACAAAGTTAAAATGTTTGAAAACCTATGCACGATCTACGTGGCAAGTTCCCTATACTCCACTCTGAAACACTCGGGGGAAATACTCTTTCACCTTAGAGCGTCTTTCACGAAGTGTGCAATGTTTGGATACACACGCGGGGCCTAGGCGGATAGTGTCATATACTCCACTCTGTGAAACAACGTTGCGGTGCAACAATCTTCCAACTGCCATCTGGTTTCACCGAGTGAGAACTCACTGAAAACCTAGGCACGGCTCATAATGTCAAACTGCCCTTTGTGGCAACCATCTTTCCAACTAACAGCTTCCATCCCTACATTAGAAGCGTTTCAAAACCTATGCGGGGAACGATGTGGAAAGTGACCCATAGTCGACGCTGTGAGAGAGTACTCTGGACAAACCACCTTGCAAGTAACTTCTTGTTCCACCAAGATAGAAGAGTCTGGAAATCTAAGCACGGACTAGACGGGAAGTGCGAGATGCTCAACTCTGGGAAAACACACTGTGCTGAAAACATCTTTCAACTAGCACCTGATTTCAGTCAGTCACCACCGTTTGAAAACTTAGGCAGGGTCTACGCGGCAAGTGACAAAGAACCTATGAAACGACAAAGCGAAGAAACTCTCTTTCAAGTAACACATCGCTTCACTACATTAGAAGTGGTGGACAATCTATGCGGGTCATGTGCCGACAGAACCGTACGCTCAACTCTGTCGCTCATCACTTGGCGAAAACCATCTTTCAACTTACATCTTGTATCCCTACGTTAGAAGGGTTTGACAAGCCAGGCAGGGAACAACGAGGAAAGGGACATACACACGACCCTGTGAGAGAATACCGTGGACAAACCATCTCTCAACTAACATCTTGTATCACTAAGTCAAAAATGCGTGAAAAAGCACGCGGGGCCGATAACGACAGGGCCGTATACTCAATTCTGCCAAACAACAAAGTGAGGAAACCATCCTCCAACTAACATCCTGTTTGACGTAGAAAACTTAGAAAATGTATGCTGGAAACGACGTGGAAGGTGACATATAGCAGCCACTGTGAAAGAATCCTGTGGAGAAAGCGTTTTTCCACTGTCATCATGTGTCACTAAGTTACAAGTGTTTCACTCTTTCAGCTCACACCTTGTTCACTACGTTATAAATGTTGGAAAACCCATGGAGGGCTTATGCGGAAAGTGCCTTGTATGTAACTCTGTGAAAAAAACAGTGTGGCAAAACCGTCGTTAAGAAAGATCTCGTTTCACAAAATTAGAAGAGTTTGAAACCCTATGCGGGGCGTACAGGGAAAGCGCTAGACACTCACCTCAGGGATACAAACACTTGGGGAAACAACCTTTCACTGAACGTCTGGTTACACTAAATTACAAGCGTTGAAAAACACATGCGGGGCCGAAGTGGAGAGTGCCGTACACTCCTTTCTGGGAAAGAACATTGGGAGGAAACCGTCGTTCACGGTCTACCCCGGGTCTCACTAAGTGAAACGTGTTTGGAAACCTATGTGAAGCCTACACGGAAAGTGCCATCACCTTGCGAAAAGCTTGTGGGGAAACGTTGTTTCAACTATCATCTAGTTTCACTAAGTTAAAATGGCTTCACAGCTATGCGGGATCTATGCGGAAAGGGCCATATAGGCAACTCTGAGATAGACCACTGTGTGGAACCCATCCTCCAACTCATCTCTCGCTTCACTAAGTTAGAGGTGTTTGAAAACCACGCGGGGCCTACGCCGAAAGTGTCTCATACTCACCTCGGGACACAAGTCTATCTGGGAAGCATCTTTCTGCTGAGATCTGGTTGCACTCAGTAACAAGTGTTTGAAAACGCACGCAGGGCGTAGCAGGATGGTGCCATACACTCACCTCTGGGAAACTACACTGTGGGGAAGCCGCCTTTCAACTACCGTCTGGGTTCGCTGAGATAGGAGTGTTTGAAAACCTAGGAGAAGCCTAACGGCTAAGTGCCACATACTCAACTGTGGGAAACAACAGTGTGCTGAAACGATCTTTCAGCTAACATCTGGCCTCACGAATTGAAAACGGTTTGAAAACTATTCGGGGTCTAGGCGGAAAGTGCCAGGTACTCAGCTCTGTGACACAAGAGCTTGGGGAACCATCTTCCAACTAACATATTTCACTAAGTTAGAAGTCTTTGAAAACCGGGCGGAGACTACACCAAAAGTGTCATACAGTCACCTCTGTGAGTCACTGTGGGGAAGCCATGTTTCCAATAACGTCTCTCTTCACGAGGTTGGAAGTATTTGAACACCCGTGCAGGGCCGGCGTCAAAAGTGCCACATAGTCAACTCTGAAACAACACTGTGGGGTTTCCACGTTTCAATTAACCTCTTCTTGTTCCACTCAGAAGTGTTTGCAAACCTATGCCGGTACTACGCGGGAAGTGCTATAGGCTCAACTCTGTAAAACTCACTGTGGTGAAGCCACAGGCTTCACCCCACAGCCAAAGGGCATCTGGGTTCACTTGTTGGAAGTATGTGAAAACCTATGGGGGCTTATGCGGAAAGTGCCCTATGCTCAAGTGTGTCAAGCAGCTTTTGGGGAGACCACCTTTCAACTAACATCTTGTTTCACCGTGTTAGAAGTGTTTCAAACACTCTCCTAGGAACCATGAGAAAAGTGACGTATACTCGACACAGCCAAATCGTACTGTGGGGAGAAACGGTCTTCCAACTCACATCTGCTGTCGCCAAGTTAAAAGGGTTGGAAAACTTCTGCAGGGCCTATGCGCAAGGGCCGTGTACTCCATTCTGTGAAACGACGCTGTAGGGAAACAATCTTGCGACTAACATCTGGTTTCACTGTGAACTGTCTGAAAACCTACAAAGTGCCATATAGTCAACTGTGTGAAAGAGCACTCTGGGTAAAAGGTCTTGTGACCACCTGATTTAGGACGTTAGAAGCATTTGCAAAACTACGCCGAGATGAATGCAGAAAGTGCCATATACTCAACTCTGTCAAGCTGCACTTTGGCGAAACCATCTTTCAACTAACACCTTGTGTCGCTACCATAGAAACATGTTTGAAAACCTATGGAGGGAATGATGTGGAAAGGGTCATATATACGCAGCTCTGTCCAACCGGGTTTTGGGGAAACCACCTTTCAAGTGACATTTGATTCAACTAAATTGGAAGTGTCTGAAAGCTCCTGTGTGGTCCAGACTGAAAGGGCCTCCCACTCTATGAAAGAACACTGTGGGGAAAACGTCTTTCAACGTTCTCTTTCACTAAGTCAGAAGTGTTGGAAACCCCATGCGGGGATCGATGGGGAAAGTGACGTTGTGAGAGAGTACTGGGAAGAAACCATCTTTCAACTGGCATCTCGTTTCACTGAGAACTGTTTGAAAACATATGCACGGCCTACAAAGTGTACTAGAGTCAACTGTGTGAAAGAACACAGTGGGGAAAAATCATCTTTTAACTAACAGCTCGTTTCGCTCAGTTGGAAGTGTTTGAAGACCTATGTGGGGATCGAGGGGGAAGGTTACATACACCAGCCACTGTGAAAAGAACACTGTGCAGAAACCTTCTTTCAACTGATATCCTGTTTCACCTGGTTAGAAGTGTTTGAAGAACTCCGTGGGGGCTTATGCAGAAAGTGCCATGTACTCTGTCAAGTCCCTGCACGTTGGGACACCCTTTTGTGGAGAAACCGTCCTTCAACCACCATGTTAGAGTTATTATGTTATGTCTGAGTTACGTTATGTTACAGTTACGTCATGTTATGTTATGTTATGTTATGTTATGTTATGTTATGTTTTCATGTTACGTTCTGTTATAGCTATTTGAAAACTTTATGCGGGGTCTATGTATAAAGTGCCATACACTCTGGCAAATAACACTGTGCGGAAACCGTCTTTCAACCAAAATCCTATTTCACTACATTAGAAGTGTTGGAAAACCCACGTGGAGTCGACACCAAAAGTGCCATGTACTCAACCTTGTGAAACAACTGTGTGGTGAAACTATCATCTGCTTCCACTGTTAGAAGTACTTGAAGACCCACGCAGGGCCAACAACGAAAGTGCCGTCTACAAAACTGTATGAAGAAACACTGCGGGGAAACAGCTTGCCACTAAAATCTTATTCCAATCAGATGAAATTGTTTGAAAACCTATGCGGAGCTTATAATGAAAGTGCCGTACACTCATCTCTGTGAAACAACAGCTTATCTGAGAGTTTTATACTCAACTCTATGGAAGAAGACGGTGGGGAAACCTTTCACCTAACATGTGGTTTCTCGAAGCTAGACGTGTGAAAACCAGGTTGCGGCCTATGCAGAAAGTGCCTTACACTCAAACCTGTGAAAGCAGAGTGTGCGGAACCATCTTTCAACAAACTTTCGGTTTCACTAATTTGGAAGTGATGGAAAACTTATGATCGGTTAACTATGAGACAAGTTGCCATATAGTCAACTCTGTGAAACAACACTCTGGTGTGAACCTCTTTCAACGACCGTCTGATTTCACTAATTTAGAAGGGTTTGAAAACCCACGCAGGCAGCAATGGGGAATGTACGATTACTCAACTCTGTGCCACAACAGTGTGGTGAAACCATCCTTCATAACATCTTGCTTCCCTGCCAGGTGTTGTCACCCTTTGCAGGGAATTTTGACGAGAGTGACTTATACTCTATTGTGTAAAAAAATGTGGAAAAATGGTCTTTCAACCGACATCCTCTTTCACGAACGAAGTGTTTGAAAACCCATGCTGGGCTTTTGAGGAAACTGCCTTAGAGCCACTCTGTGGGGAATCCATCTTCCAACTAATCTCTTGCTTCACTCTAATGAAGCATAATGGGGCTCGAAAACCATAATGGGGCTACAGTGCAAGCGCCACTTACTCGACTCTGTGAAACAGCACGGTCGGGAAACAATCTGTCTCTTAATATCAGTTGCAAGTGTTTGAAAACAGATGCGGGGCCTATGCACGAGGATCATGCCATGCCTTCAACGTTGTGAAATAACACTGTGGGGAAACCACCTTTCCACTACCATCTCGTTCCTCTTAGAACGGTTTGAAAACCTATGAGAAGCCTAAAAACTAAGGGCCATACACTCAACTGTGTGAAACAACGACGTGGTGAAAAGATCTTTCAAATAACATCTGGTTTCCATCATTGAGAATTGAAGACTATTGGGGGTTATGCGGAAAGGGTCATATACTCAAATCTGTGACACAACATGTGGGGAAACCATCTTTCAATCAACATCTTGTATAACTAAACTGGAAGCGTTAGAAAACCCATGGGGAGCCTATGCCGAAAGTGCCATATACTCACTCACCTCTGTCAGCCTGCACTTTGCGGAAACCATCTTGAGAGTAATATCCTGTAGCACCAAGTTAGGAAGGAGCGTTTGAAAAACTATGCGGGTAAAAGGCAGGAAGTACAAGATACTGACAACTGTGGAACAACACTGTGAGAAACCGTCTTTCAACTCAATTCTTCTTTCATTTAGGTTAGAAGTGTTTGAAAACCTATGCGCGGCATATGGGGAAAGTGCCATTCTTTCAACTAATATCTGATTTCGCCCAGGGTGAACTCTTTTGGAAACCTATGCACAGCCTACACGGTAAGTGCCATATACTGAACTCTGTGAAACAACCCTGTGGGGAAACGATCTTTCAACTAACATTTCGTTTCCCTAAGTTAGAAGTGTTTGAAAAGCTCTGCGGGACCTATGCAGAATTGCCCTATACTCCACTCTCAAACTGAACTCTTAGGGAAGCATTTTTCAGCTAACATCTTTATGAAACTACGTGAGGAGCATTGTAAAACCTGTGTGGGGAACGATGTGGAAAGTGACATATACTGTGGGACCCTGTGAGAAAATAGAGTGGACAATCCATCTGTCAATTATCTTGGGGCACTAAGTTTGAAGTGTTTGAAAACCTATGCACGGCTTATGGGGAAAGTGCCATATACTCGACTCCCTTCACATATGTGTGTGGGCAAATCCTATGTCATCTAACCTCATGTATCTCTACGACTGAAGGGTTTGCAACCGCAGGCGGGGCCTGCATGAATAAGGCCATATGCACCACTTGGGAAACACCACTGTGGGGAAACCATCCTTCAACTAACATCTTGTTCACTGAGAAGGGTGTGAAACTATGCGGAGCCTTTGCTGAAAGTGCCACGTACAGAACTCGGTGGAAACAACACTGTGGTGAAACGATCTTTCAACGAACATCTCGTTTCAAGCCATAACTCTGTGAAAAAGTTTGCGGGGTATCTGCCGACAGTGCCATATATTCAACTCGGTGAAACTGCACTTTGCAGGAAGGAAGGCTCTTTCAAGTAACATCTGGTATCACGAAGTCAGAAGGGTTTGAAAACCTATGTGGGTAATGATGAGGAAAGTGACACATACTGGATACTGTGAGAAAATACCGTGGACAATCCATCTTTCAACTAGCTCGTGTCACTAAGTTGGAAGTGTTTGCAAACCTAGGCGCGGCTTATGCAGAAAGTGCCGTATACTCGACGCTTTGAAAAAAAGCACTCTGGACGAAGATTCTTTCATGAGTATGTAGTTTCAGAAAATTAAAGCAGTTTGACAAGCAACGCATGACCTACACGGAAAGTGCCATATACGCAACTCTGTGAAACAACGCTCTGAGGAAATGATCCTTCACCTAACATCTGGTTTCATTAAGTTGTGTTTGAATGCAAATGTTGGCCTAGAAGAATAGAACCATGTACTCAATACCGTGAAACAACAATGTGGTGAAACCATCTTCCGACCACCATCTGCTTTCACTACGTTAGATGTGATTGAAACACCTTACAGGGAGGAGCACTTAAAGTGCCGTAAACTCCGCTCTGTCGAACACTGCTGTGGTGAAACATACCTTCAACCAACCTCCGTTTCATCGAGTGACAACGGTTTGAAAAGCTATGCGGGACCCACAGGACAAGTGCCATATACTCAACACTGTGAAACAACACTGTGGAGAAACCCTATTTCAACCAAAACTTCGTTTCACTAAATTAGAAGTCTTTGAAACTCTATGAGCGACAGAGACGGAAAGGGCCATCTATTCAACTCTGTAACCAACAATACTGTGGTGAAAGAAACTTCAACTAACACTTGGTTTCACTGAGAGAACTCTTTGAAGACATAGGCAGGCCTACCCTGTGTCATACATTCATCTCTGTGAATCGACACATGGTGAAACCATCCTTCAGCTAGCATCACGTTTCACCCTGAAGTGTCTGAAAAGTTATGCGCGGGGCTATGCCGACGGTGCCATGCACTCAATTCTGTGAAATTGGACTTTGCGAAAACCACCTTTCAGCGAACATCATGTATCGTTACGTTGGAAGGTTTGAAAACATGCGCAGCTTATAGGAAATGCCAGAGAGTCAACTCTGAAAAACCACTGGTGAGAAACTGTCACCGAACATCTGCTTTCACGTCGTTAAAATAGTTTGAAAACTTAGGCATGACTTACAAGGAAACTGCCATCTACCCAAATCTGTTAAGTAACAATCTGGTGAAGTTGTCTTTCAATTAACATCGATCTGGTTTATATGAGTGGCAACTCTGGAAAACTCTCTGGGGTCAACATGGTAAGTGCGTTTGTAGGCACTGGCTTTGACAACCTATGCAGCTCCTGGCCGGAAAAACCAATACACTTCATTCACTGTGCGAAACAAAACTATGGGGAAATCATCTCGGTACGAACAACTGCTTTCACTACGTTAGAGCTTGTCCAAAACCATGGCGGGCCCTAGGCAAAAAGTGCCATATACGCAATTCTGTCAAACAACACTGGGGAATCCATCTTCCCACTAACCTCTGGTTTCACTAAGTTACCGGAGTTTGAACAGCCCGGCAGGGAATTGTGCGGAATGTGCCATATACTCAACTCCCTGAAACAACAGTATGCTGAAGCTCTCTTTCACCATTTGGTTTCAGAAACTTAAAGTAATTTCAACACCTAAGCATGACTTCCATGGAACGTGCCATATGCGCAACTGTTGAAACAACACTGTGGTGAAGCCACGTTTCACCTGAAACCTGCTTCCACTAGAGCTACAAATGTTTGAACACACGTGCGGGGCCCAGGCCGATAGTGCCATTTACTACCTTCTGTGAAATATGCTGGGTGAAACATTCCCTCAACTAACATCGGATTTCACCCAGTGAGAACTATTGGAAAACCTACTCAGAGAGTGCAGTAGACGCAACTCTATGAAAGGCCGGGGAGGTTATCGTTCTGTCACCTTGTCGTGTGGTGAGAAGGGTTTGAAACGTTATGCGAACTCTATGAGGAAAGTGCCTTGTCCTCAACTTTGTGAAACAGCACTGTGGCGAAGGCGTCGTCCCTCTAGCATCTGATCTCAGAATTGGTGGAAAAGGAACGGCGGGTCTACAGGCAACGTGCCATATATTCCACTCTGTAAAACAGCACTGTGGGGAAGGGAAATCTTTCCCCTAAAGCTTCCTTTCACCAAGCTACAAACGTTGCAATGCACATGTGGGGCCTAGGCAGATAGTGCCATAGGCTGCATTCTCTGAAAATAACTGTGGGTGGAACATTCTTTCAAGTAACATTTGATTTCGCTAAGTGAGAACTCATTGGAACACCTATGCAAGGCCTACAGGACAAGGGTCGTATACTCATCTCTGTGAAACAACAGGGGGAGAAAGCGTCTTTCAAGTAGCATCCCGTTTCACAAGGTTAGAAGTCTTTGAATAGCTACGCGGAGCCTAGGCCAATAGTGCCAACTACTCAAACCTGTCACCCTACAGCCTGCAACAACCAAATTTCCACTACCATCTTCCTTCACGAAGGTAGAAGGGTTTGCAAACCTATGCGGGGAATGATGCGGAAAATGACCTTTAATCGACCCTGTGAGAGACTACTGTGGACAAACCATCTTTCAAGTGACAACTTGTGTCACTAAGGGAGACGCCTTTGAAAACCCTTGCGTGGCTTAGGAGGATAGTGTCATATACACAACTCTGTGAACCAACAGGGTGGAGAAGGAATCTTTCGCCTACCATCTGGTTTCACAAAGTTAAAATGTTTGAAAACCTATGCACGATCTACGTGGCAAGTTCCCTATACTCCACTCTGAAACACTCGGGGGAAATACTCTTTCACCTTAGAGCGTCTTTCACGAAGTGTGCAATGTTTGGATACACACGCGGGGCCTAGGCGGATAGTGTCATATACTCCACTCTGTGAAACAACGTTGCGGTGCAACAATCTTCCAACTGCCATCTGGTTTCACCGAGTGAGAACTCACTGAAAACCTAGGCACGGCTCATAATGTCAAACTGCCCTTTGTGGCAACCATCTTTCCAACTAACAGCTTCCATCCCTACATTAGAAGCGTTTCAAAACCTATGCGGGGAACGATGTGGAAAGTGACCCATAGTCGACGCTGTGAGAGAGTACTCTGGACAAACCACCTTGCAAGTAACTTCTTGTTCCACCAAGATAGAAGAGTCTGGAAATCTAAGCACGGACTAGACGGGAAGTGCGAGATGCTCAACTCTGGGAAAACACACTGTGCTGAAAACATCTTTCAACTAGCACCTGATTTCAGTCAGTCACCACCGTTTGAAAACTTAGGCAGGGTCTACGCGGCAAGTGACAAAGAACCTATGAAACGACAAAGCGAAGAAACTCTCTTTCAAGTAACACATCGCTTCACTACATTAGAAGTGGTGGACAAACTATGCGGGTCATGTGCCGACAGAACCGTACGCTCAACTCTGTCGAAGTGCACTTGGCGAAAACCATCTTTCAACTTACATCTTGTATCCCTACGTTAGAAGGGTTTGACAAGCCAGGCAGGGAACAACGAGGAAAGGGACATACACACGACCCTGTGAGAGAATACCGTGGACAAACCATCTCTCAACTAACATCTTGTATCACTAAGTCAAAAATGCGTGAAAAAGCAGGCGGGGCCGATAACGACAGGGCCGTATACTCAATTCTGCCAAACAACAAAGTGAGGAAACCATCCTCCAACTAACATCCTGTTTGACGTAGAAAACTTAGAAAATGTATGCTGGAAACGACGTGGAAGGTGACATATAGCAGCCACTGTGAAAGAATCCTGTGGAGAAAGCGTTTTTCCACTGTCATCATGTGTCACTAAGTTACAAGTGTTTCACTCTTTCAGCTCACACCTTGTTCACTACGTTATAAATGTTGGAAAACCCATGGAGGGCTTATGCGGAAAGTGCCTTGTATGTAACTCTGTGAAAAAAACAGTGTGGCAAAACCGTCGTTAAGAAAGATCTCGTTTCACAAAATTAGAAGAGTTTGAAACCCTATGCGGGGCGTACAGGGAAAGCGCTAGACACTCACCTCAGGGATACAAACACTTGGGGAAACAACCTTTCACTGAACGTCTGGTTACACTAAATTACAAGCGTTGAAAAACACATGCGGGGCCGAAGTGGAGAGTGCCGTACACTCCTTTCTGGGAAAGAACATTGGGAGGAAACCGTCGTTCACGGTCTACCCCGGGTCTCACTAAGTGAAACGTGTTTGGAAACCTATGTGAAGCCTACACGGAAAGTGCCATCACCTTGCGAAAAGCTTGTGGGGAAACGTTGTTTCAACTATCATCTAGTTTCACTAAGTTAAAATGGCTTCACAGCTATGCGGGATCTATGCGGGAAGGGCCATATAGGCAACTCTGAGATAGACCACTGTGTGGAACCCATCCTCCAACTCATCTCTCGCTTCACTAAGTTAGAGGTGTTTGAAAACCACGCGGGGCCTACGCCGAAAGTGTCTCATACTCACCTCGGGACACAAGTCTATCTGGGAAGCATCTTTCTGCTGAGATCTGGTTGCACTCAGTAACAAGTGTTTGAAAACGCACGCAGGGCGTAGCAGGATGGTGCCATACACTCACCTCTGGGAAACTACACTGTGGGGAAGCCGCCTTTCAACTACCGTCTGGGTTCGCTGAGATAGGAGTGTTTGAAAACCTAGGAGAAGCCTAACGGCTAAGTGCCACATACTCAACTGTGGGAAACAACAGTGTGCTGAAACGATCTTTCAGCTAACATCTGGCCTCACGAATTGAAAACGGTTTGAAAACTATTCGGGGTCTAGGCGGAAAGTGCCAGGTACTCAGCTCTGTGACACAAGAGCTTGGGGAACCATCTTCCAACTAACATATTTCACTAAGTTAGAAGTCTTTGAAAACCGGGCGGAGACTACACCAAAAGTGTCATACAGTCACCTCTGTGAGTCACTGTGGGGAAGCCATGTTTCCAATAACGTCTCTCTTCACGAGGTTGGAAGTATTTGAACACCCGTGCAGGGCCGGCGTCAAAAGTGCCACATAGTCAACTCTGAAACAACACTGTGGGGTTTCCACGTTTCAATTAACCTCTTCTTGTTCCACTCAGAAGTGTTTGCAAACCTATGCCGGTACTACGCGGGAAGTGCTATAGGCTCAACTCTGTAAAACTCACTGTGGTGAAGCCACAGGCTTCACCCCACAGCCAAAGGGCATCTGGGTTCACTTGTTGGAAGTATGTGAAAACCTATGGGGGCTTATGCGGAAAGTGCCCTATGCTCAAGTGTGTCAAGCAGCTTTTGGGGAGACCACCTTTCAACTAACATCTTGTTTCACCGTGTTAGAAGTGTTTCAAACACTCTCCTAGGAACCATGAGAAAAGTGACGTATACTCGACACAGCCAAATCGTACTGTGGGGAGAAACGGTCTTCCAACTCACATCTGCTGTCGCCAAGTTAAAAGGGTTGGAAAACTTCTGCAGGGCCTATGCGCAAGGGCCGTGTACTCCATTCTGTGAAACGACGCTGTAGGGAAACAATCTTGCGACTAACATCTGGTTTCACTGTGAACTGTCTGAAAACCTACAAAGTGCCATATAGTCAACTGTGTGAAAGAGCACTCTGGGTAAAAGGTCTTGTGACCACCTGATTTAGGACGTTAGAAGCATTTGCAAAACTACGCCGGGATGAATGCAGAAAGTGCCATATACTCAACTCTGTCAAGCTGCACTTTGGCGAAACCATCTTTCAACTAACACCTTGTGTCGCTACCATAGAAACATGTTTGAAAACCTATGGAGGGAATGATGTGGAAAGGGTCATATATACGCAGCTCTGTCCAACCGGGCTTTGGGGAAACCACCTTTCAAGTGACATTTGATTCAACTAAATTGGAAGTGTCTGAAAGCTCCTGTGTGGTCCAGACTGAAAGGGCCTCCCACTCTATGAAAGAACACTGTGGGGAAAACGTCTTTCAACGTTCTCTTTCACTAAGTCAGAAGTGTTGGAAACCCCATGCGGGGATCGATGGGGAAAGTGACGTTGTGAGAGAGTACTGGGAAGAAACCATCTTTCAACTGGCATCTCGTCTCACTGAGAACTGTTTGAAAACATATGCACGGCCTACAAAGTGTACTAGAGTCAACTGTGTGAAAGAACACAGTGGGGAAAAATCATCTTTTAACTAACAGCTCGTTTCGCTCAGTTGGAAGTGTTTGAAGACCTATGTGGGGATCGAGGGGGAAGGTTACATACACCAGCCACTGTGAAAAGAACACTGTGCAGAAACCTTCTTTCAACTGATATCCTGTTTCACCTGGTTAGAAGTGTTTGAAGAACTCCGTGGGGGCTTATGCAGAAAGTGCCATGTACTCTGTCAAGTCCCTGCACGTTGGGACACCCTTTTGTGGAGAAACCGTCCTTCAACCACCATGTTAGAGTTATTATGTTATGTCTGAGTTACGTTATGTTACAGTTACGTCATGTTATGTTATGTTATGTTATGTTA
The DNA here is from genome assembly GCF_024362965.1 of Panthera pardus. Taxonomy (NCBI): domain Eukaryota; kingdom Metazoa; phylum Chordata; class Mammalia; order Carnivora; family Felidae; genus Panthera; species Panthera pardus. Next base: position 188,235 of record NW_026526809.1, on the reverse strand, counting down.
TGTTTTCATGTTACGTTCTGTTATAGCTATTTGAAAACTTTATGCGGGGTCTATGTATAAAGTGCCATACACTCTGGCAAATAACACTGTGCGGAAACCGTCTTTCAACCAAAATCCTATTTCACTACATTAGAAGTGTTGGAAAACCCACGTGGAGTCGACACCAAAAGTGCCATGTACTCAACCTTGTGAAACAACTGTGTGGTGAAACTATCATCTGCTTCCACTGTTAGAAGTACTTGAAGACCCACGCAGGGCCAACAACGAAAGTGCCGTCTACAAAACTGTATGAAGAAACACTGCGGGGAAACAGCTTGCCACTAAAATCTTATTCCAATCAGATGAAATTGTTTGAAAACCTATGCGGAGCTTATAATGAAAGTGCCGTACACTCATCTCTGTGAAACAACAGCTTATCTGAGAGTTTTATACTCAACTCTATGGAAGAAGACGGTGGGGAAACCTTTCACCTAACATGTGGTTTCTCGAAGCTAGACGTGTGAAAACCAGGTTGCGGCCTATGCAGAAAGTGCCTTACACTCAAATCTGTGAAAGCAGAGTGTGCGGAACCATCTTTCAACAAACTTTCGGTTTCACTAATTTGGAAGTGATGGAAAACTTATGATCGGTTAACTATGAGACAAGTTGCCATATAGTCAACTCTGTGAAACAACACTCTGGTGTGAACCTCTTTCAACGACCGTCTGATTTCACTAATTTAGAAGGGTTTGAAAACCCACGCAGGCAGCAATGGGGAATGTATGATTACTCAACTCTGTGCCACAACAGTGTGGTGAAACCATCCTTCATAACATCTTGCTTCCCTGCCAGGTGTTGTCACCCTTGCAGGGAATTTTGACGAGAGTGACTTATACTCTATTGTGTAAAAAAATGTGGAAAAATGGTCTTTCAACCGACATCCTCTTTCACGAACGAAGTGTTTGAAAACCCATGCTGGGCTTTTGAGGAAACTGCCTTAGAGCCACTCTGTGGGGAATCCATCTTCCAACTAATCTCTTGCTTCACTCTAATGAAGCATAATGGGGCTCGAAAACCATAATGGGGCTACAGTGCAAGCGCCACTTACTCGACTCTGTGAAACAGCACGGTCGGGAAACAATCTGTCTCTTAATATCAGTTGCAAGTGTTTGAAAACAGATGCGGGGCCTATGCACGAGGATCATGCCATGCCTTCAACGTTGTGAAATAACACTGTGGGGAAACCACCTTTCCACTACCATCTCGTTCCTCTTAGAACGGTTTGAAAACCTATGAGAAGCCTAAAAACTAAGGGCCATACACTCAACTGTGTGAAACAACGACGTGGTGAAAAGATCTTTCAAATAACATCTGGTTTCCATCATTGAGAATTGAAGACTATTGGGGGTTATGCGGAAAGGGTCATATACTCAAATCTGTGACACAACATGTGGGGAAACCATCTTTCAATCAACATCTTGTATAACTAAACTGGAAGCGTTAGAAAACCCATGGGGAGCCTATGCCGAAAGTGCCATATACTCACTCACCTCTGTCAGCCTGCACTTTGCGGAAACCATCTTGAGAGTAATATCCTGTAGCACCAAGTTAGGAAGGAGCGTTTGAAAAACTATGCGGGTAAAAGGCAGGAAGTACAAGATACTGACAACTGTGGAACAACACTGTGAGAAACCGTCTTTCAACTCAATTCTTCTTTCATTTAGGTTAGAAGTGTTTGAAAACCTATGCGCGGCGTATGGGGAAAGTGCCATTCTTTCAACTAATATCTGATTTCGCCCAGGGTGAACTCTTTTGGAAACCTATGCACAGCCTACACGGTAAGTGCCATATACTGAACTCTGTGAAACAACCCTGTGGGGAAACGATCTTTCAACTAACATTTCGTTTCCCTAAGTTAGAAGTGTTTGAAAAGCTCTGCGGGACCTATGCAGAATTGCCCTATACTCCACTCTCAAACTGAACTCTTAGGGAAGCATTTTTCAGCTAACATCTTTATGAAACTACGTGAGGAGCATTGTAAAACCTGTGTGGGGAACGATGTGGAAAGTGACATAAACTGTGGGACCCTGTGAGAAAATAGAGTGGACAATCCATCTATCAATTATCTTGGGGCACTAAGTTTGAAGTGTTTGAAAACCTATGCACGGCTTATGGGGAAAGTGCCATATACTCGACTCCCTTCACATATGTGTGTGGGCAAATCCTATGTCATCTAACCTCATGTATCTCTACGACTGAAGGGTTTGCAACCGCAGGCGGGGCCTGCATGAATAAGGCCATATGCACCACTTGGGAAACACCACTGTGGGGAAACCATCCTTCAACTAACATCTTGTTCACTGAGAAGGGTTTGAAACTATGCGGAGCCTTTGCTGAAAGTGCCACGTACAGAACTCGGTGGAAACAACACTGTGGTGAAACGATCTTTCAACGAACATCTCGTTTCAAGCCATAACTCTGTGAAAAAGTTTGCGGGGTATCTGCCGACAGTGCCATATATTCAACTCGGTGAAACTGCACTTTGCAGGAAGGAAGGCTCTTTCAAGTAACATCTGGTATCACGAAGTCAGAAGGGTTTGAAAACCTATGTGGGTAATGATGAGGAAAGTGACACATACTGGATACTGTGAGAAAATACCGTGGACAATCCATCTTTCAACTAGCTCGTGTCACTAAGTTGGAAGTGTTTGCAAACCTAGGCGCGGCTTATGCAGAAAGTGCCGTATACTCGACGCTTTGAAAAAAAGCACTCTGGACGAAGATTCTTTCATGAGTATGTAGTTTCAGAAAACTAAAGCAGTTTGACAAGCAACGCATGACCTACACGGAAAGTGCCATATACGCAACTCTGTGAAACAACGCTCTGAGGAAATGATCCTTCACCTAACATCTGGTTTCATTAAGTTGTGTTTGAATGCAAATGTTGGCCTAGAAGAATAGAACCATGTACTCAATACCGTGAAACAACAATGTGGTGAAACCATCTTCCGACCACCATCTGCTTTCACTACGTTAGATGTGATTGAAACACCTTACAGGGAGGAACACTTAAAGTGCCGTAAACTCCGCTCTGTCGAACACTGCTGTGGTGAAACATACCTTCAACCAACCTCCGTTTCATCGAGTGACAACGGTTTGAAAAGCTATGCGGGACCCACAGGACAAGTGCCATATACTCAACACTGTGAAACAACACTGTGGAGAAACCCTATTTCAACCAAAACTTCGTTTCACTAAATTAGAAGTCTTTGAAACTCTATGAGCGACAGAGACGGAAAGGGCCATCTATTCAACTCTGTAACCAACAATACTGTGGTGAAAGAAACTTCAACTAACACTTGGTTTCACTGAGAGAACTCTTTGAAGACATAGGCAGGCCTACCCTGTGTCATACATTCATCTCTGTGAATCGACACATGGTGAAACCATCCTTCAGCTAGCATCACGTTTCACCCTGAAGTGTCTGAAAAGTTATGCGCGGGGCTATGCCGACGGTGCCATGCACTCAATTCTGTGAAATTGGACTTTGCGAAAACCACCTTTCAGCGAACATCATGTATCGTTACGTTGGAAGGTTTGAAAACATGCGCAGCTTATAGGAAATGCCAGAGAGTCAACTCTGAAAAACCACTGGTGAGAAACTGTCACCGAACATCTGCTTTCACGTCGTTAAAATAGTTTGAAAACTTAGGCATGACTTACAAGGAAACTGCCATCTACCCAAATCTGTTAAGTAACAATCTGGTGAAGTTGTCTTTCAATTAACATCGATCTGGTTTATATGAGTGGCAACTCTGGAAAACTCTCTGGGGTCAACATGGTAAGTGCGTTTGTAGGCACTGGCTTTGACAACCTATGCAGCTCCTGGCCGGAAAAACCAATACACTTCATTCACTGTGCGAAACAAAACTATGGGGAAATCATCTCGGTACGAACAACTGCTTTCACTACGTTAGAGCTTGTCCAAAACCATGGCGGGCCCTAGGCAAAAAGTGCCATATACGCAATTCTGTCAAACAACACTGGGGAATCCATCTTCCCACTAACCTCTGGTTTCACTAAGTTACCGGAGTTTGAACAGCCCGGCAGGGAATTGTGCGGAATGTGCCATATACTCAACTCCCTGAAACAACAGTATGCTGAAGCTCTCTTTCACCATTTGGTTTCAGAAACTTAAAGTAATTTCAACACCTAAGCATGACTTCCATGGAACGTGCCATATGCGCAACTGTTGAAACAACACTGTGGTGAAGCCACGTTTCACCTGAAACCTGCTTCCACTAGAGCTACAAATGTTTGAACACACGTGCGGGGCCCAGGCCGATAGTGCCATTTACTACCTTCTGTGAAATATGCTGGGTGAAACATTCCCTCAACTAACATCGGATTTCACCCAGTGAGAACTATTGGAAAACCTACTCAGAGAGTGCAGTAGACGCAACTCTATGAAAGGCCGGGGAGGTTATCGTTCTGTCACCTTGTCGTATGGTGAGAAGGGTTTGAAACGTTATGCGAACTCTATGAGGAAAGTGCCTTGTCCTCAACTTTGTGAAACAGCACTGTGGCGAAGGCGTCGTCCCTCTAGCATCTGATCTCAGAATTGGTGGAAAAGGAACGGCGGGTCTACAGGCAACGTGCCATATATTCCACTCTGTAAAACAGCACTGTGGGGAAGGGAAATCTTTCCCCTAAAGCTTCCTTTCACCAAGCTACAAACGTTGCAATGCACATGTGGGGCCTAGGCAGATAGTGCCATAGGCTGCATTCTCTGAAAATAACTGTGGGTGGAACATTCTTTCAAGTAACATTTGATTTCGCTAAGTGAGAACTCATTGGAACACCTATGCAAGGCCTACAGGACAAGGGTCGTATACTCATCTCTGTGAAACAACAGGGGGAGAAAGCGTCTTTCAAGTAGCATCCCGTTTCACAAGGTTAGAAGTCTTTGAATAGCTACGCGGAGCCTAGGCCAATAGTGCCAACTACTCAAACCTGTCACCCTACAGCCTGCAACAACCAAATTTCCACTACCATCTTCCTTCACGAAGGTAGAAGGGTTTGCAAACCTATGCGGGGAATGATGCGGAAAATGACCTTTAATCGACCCTGTGAGAGACTACTGTGGACAAACCATCTTTCAAGTGACAACTTGTGTCACTAAGGGAGACGCCTTTGAAAACCCTTGCGCGGCTTAGGAGGATAGTGTCATATACACAACTCTGTGAACCAACAGGGTGGAGAAGGAATCTTTCGCCTACCATCTGGTTTCACAAAGTTAAAATGTTTGAAAACCTATGCACGATCTACGTGGCAAGTTCCCTATACTCCACTCTGAAACACTCGGGGGAAATACTCTTTCACCTTAGAGCGTCTTTCACGAAGTGTGCAATGTTTGGATACACACGCGGGGCCTAGGCGGATAGTGTCATATACTCCACTCTGTGAAACAACGTTGCGGTGCAACAATCTTCCAACTGCCATCTGGTTTCACCGAGTGAGAACTCACTGAAAACCTAGGCACGGCTCATAATGTCAAACTGCCCTTTGTGGCAACCATCTTTCCAACTAACAGCTTCCATCCCTACATTAGAAGCGTTTCAAAACCTATGCGGGGAACGATGTGGAAAGTGACCCATAGTCGACGCTGTGAGAGAGTACTCTGGACAAACCACCTTGCAAGTAACTTCTTGTTCCACCAAGATAGAAGAGTCTGGAAATCTAAGCACGGACTAGACGGGAAGTGCGAGATGCTCAACTCTGGGAAAACACACTGTGCTGAAAACATCTTTCAACTAGCACCTGATTTCAGTCAGTCACCACCGTTTGAAAACTTAGGCAGGGTCTACGCGGCAAGTGACAAAGAACCTATGAAACGACAAAGCGAAGAAACTCTCTTTCAAGTAACACATCGCTTCACTACATTAGAAGTGGTGGACAATCTATGCGGGTCATGTGCCGACAGAACCGTACGCTCAACTCTGTCGAAGTGCACTTGGCGAAAACCATCTTTCAACTTACATCTTGTATCCCTACGTTAGAAGGGTTTGACAAGCCAGGCAGGGAACAACGAGGAAAGGGACATACACACGACCCTGTGAGAGAATACCGTGGACAAACCATCTCTCAACTAACATCTTGTATCACTAAGTCAAAAATGCGTGAAAAAGCACGCGGGGCCGATAACGACAGGGCCGTATACTCAATTCTGCCAAACAACAAAGTGAGGAAACCATCCTCCAACTAACATCCTGTTTGACGTAGAAAACTTAGAAAATGTATGCTGGAAACGACGTGGAAGGTGACATATAGCAGCCACTGTGAAAGAATCCTGTGGAGAAAGCGTTTTTCCACTGTCATCATGTGTCACTAAGTTACAAGTGTTTCACTCTTTCAGCTCACACCTTGTTCACTACGTTATAAATGTTGGAAAACCCATGGAGGGCTTATGCGGAAAGTGCCTTGTATGTAACTCTGTGAAAAAAACAGTGTGGCAAAACCGTCGTTAAGAAAGATCTCGTTTCACAAAATTAGAAGAGTTTGAAACCCTATGCGGGGCGTACAGGGAAAGCGCTAGACACTCACCTCAGGGATACAAACACTTGGGGAAACAACCTTTCACTGAACGTCTGGTTACACTAAATTACAAGCGTTGAAAAACACATGCGGGGCCGAAGTGGAGAGTGCCGTACACTCCTTTCAGGGAAAGAACATTGGGAGGAAACCGTCGTTCACGGTCTACCCCGGGTCTCACTAAGTGAAACGTGTTTGGAAACCTATGTGAAGCCTACACGGAAAGTGCCATCACCTTGCGAAAAGCTTGTGGGGAAACGTTGTTTCAACTATCATCTAGTTTCACTAAGTTAAAATGGCTTCACAGCTATGCGGGATCTATGCGGAAAGGGCCATATAGGCAACTCTGAGATAGACCACTGTGTGGAACCCATCCTCCAACTCATCTCTCGCTTCACTAAGTTAGAGGTGTTTGAAAACCACGCGGGGCCTACGCCGAAAGTGTCTCATACTCACCTCGGGACACAAGTCTATCTGGGAAGCATCTTTCTGCTGAGATCTGGTTGCACTCAGTAACAAGTGTTTGAAAACGCACGCAGGGCGTAGCAGGATGGTGCCATACACTCACCTCTGGGAAACTACACTGTGGGGAAGCCGCCTTTCAACTACCGTCTGGGTTCGCTGAGATAGGAGGGTTTGAAAACCTAGGAGAAGCCTAACGGCTAAGTGCCACATACTCAACTGTGGGAAACAACAGTGTGCTGAAACGATCTTTCAGCTAACATCTGGCCTCACGAATTGAAAACGGTTTGAAAACTATTCGGGGTCTAGGCGGAAAGTGCCGTACACTCATCTCTGTGAAACAACAGCTTATCTGAGAGTTTTATACTCAACTCTATGGAAGAAGACTGTGGGGAAACCTTTCACCTAACATGTGGTTTCTCGAAGCTAGACGTGTGAAAACCAGGTTGCGGCCTATGCAGAAAGTGCCTTACACTCAAATCTGTGAAAGCAGAGTGTGCGGAACCATCTTTCAACAAACTTTCGGTTTCACTAATTTGGAAGTGATGGAAAACTTATGATCGGTTAACTATGAGACAAGTTGCCATATAGTCAACTCTGTGAAACAACACTCTGGTGTGAACCTCTTTCAACGACCGTCTGATTTCACTAATTTAGAAGGGTTTGAAAACCCACGCAGGCAGCAATGGGGAATGTATGATTACTCAACTCTGTGCCACAACAGTGTGGTGAAACCATCCTTCATAACATCTTGCTTCCCTGCCAGGTGTTGTCACCATTTGCAGGGAATTTTGACGAGAGTGACTTATACTCTATTGTGTGAAAAATGTGGAAAAATGGTCTTTCAACCGACATCCTCTTTCACGAACAAAGTGTTTGAAAACCCATGCTGGGCTTTTGAGGAAACTGCCTTAGAACCCCTCTGTGGGGAATCCATCTTCCAACTAATCTCTTGCTTCACTCTAATGAAGCATAATGGGGCTCGAAAACCATAATGGGGCTACAGTGCAAGCGCCACTTACTCGACTCTGTGAAACAGCACGGTCGGGAAACAATCTGTCTCTTAATATCAGTTGCAAGTGTTTGAAAACAGATGCGGGGCCTATGCACGAGGATCATGCCATGCCTTCAACGTTGTGAAATAACACTGTGGGGAAACCACCTTTCCACTACCATCTCGTTCCTCTTAGAACGGTTTGAAAACCTATGAGAAGCCTAAAAACTAAGGGCCATACACTCAACTGTGTGAAACAACGACGTGGTGAAAAGATCTTTCAAATAACATCTGGTTTCCATCATTGAGAATTGAAGACTATTGGGGGTTATGCGGAAAGGGTCATATACTCAAATCTGTGACACAACATGTGGGGAAACCATCTTTCAATCAACATCTTGTATAACTAAACTGGAAGCGTTAGAAAACCCATGGGGAGCCTATGCCGAAAGTGCCATATACTCACTCACCTCTGTCAGCCTGCACTTTGCGGAAACCATCTTGAGAGTAATATCCTGTAGCACCAAGTTAGGAAGGAGCGTTTGAAAAACTATGCGGGTAAAAGGCAGGAAGTACAAGATACTGACAACTGTGGAACAACACTGTGAGAAACCGTCTTTCAACTCAATTCTTCTTTCATTTAGGTTAGAAGTGTTTGAAAACCTATGCGCGGCGTATGGGGAAAGTGCCTTTCTTTCAACTAATATCTGATTTCGCCCAGGGTGAACTCTTTTGGAAACCTATGCACAGCCTACACGGTAAGTGCCATATACTGAACTCTGTGAAACAACCCTGTGGGGAAACGATCTTTCAACTAACATTTCGTTTCCCTAAGTTAGAAGTGTTTGAAAAGCTCTGCGGGACCTATGCAGAATTGCCCTATACTCCACTCTCAAACTGAACTCTTAGGGAAGCATTTTTCAGCTAACATCTTTATGAAACTACGTGAGGAGCATTGTAAAACCTGTGTGGGGAACGATGTGGAAAGTGACATATACTGTGGGACCCTGTGAGAAAATAGAGTGGACAATCCATCTATCAATTATCTTGGGGCACTAAGTTTGAAGTGTTTGAAAACCTATGCACGGCTTATGGGGAAAGTGCCATATACTCGACTCCCTTCACATATGTGTGTGGGCAAATCCTATGTCATCTAACCTCATGTATCTCTACGACTGAAGGGTTTGCAACCGCAGGCGGGGCCTGCATGAATAAGGCCATATGCACCACTTGGGAAACACCACTGTGGGGAAACCATCCTTCAACTAACATCTTGTTCACTGAGAAGGGTTTGAAACTATGCGGAGCCTTTGCTGAAAGTGCCACGTACAGAACTCGGTGGAAACAACACTGTGGTGAAACGATCTTTCAACGAACATCTCGTTTCAAGCCATAACTCTGTGAAAAAGTTTGCGGGGTATCTGCCGACAGTGCCATATATTCAACTCGGTGAAACTGCACTTTGCAGGAAGGAAGGCTCTTTCAAGTAACATCTGGTATCACGAAGTCAGAAGGGTTTGAAAACCTATGTGGGTAATGATGAGGAAAGTGACACATACTGGATACTGTGAGAAAATACCGTGGACAATCCACCTTTCAACTAGCTCGTGTCACTAAGTTAGAAGTGTTTGCAAACCTAGGTGCGGCTTATGCAGAAAGTGCCGTATACTCAACGCTTTGAAAAAAAGCACTCTGGACGAAGATTCTTTCATGAATATGTAGTTTCAGAAAATTAAAGCAGTTTGACTGTTGCATCCACACGACTCCTGAAACAGAATGCTACAGGCACCAGTGACAGTCACAACAAAGTTTATTACAATGAGAGGCAAGGCCGACCGATCGGGACCAACACTCTTGATAAGAGTGCGGCCCCGAACAGCCGGGGTACAGAGTTTTTATAACCGATCACATCGTTTTATCATCACCTGGGAACAGAACAAAGAAACAATTTCCAGATGAGTTAGAAACAGTTGCCTAATGAGGTGTTTACTTTAGACTTTCTGCCTCTAAGTTGCAACCAGTGGATCTCCTTGACCCTGCCTCTGATGCTCTTTTCTTTGAACTTTTGCTTCCTTAATTGGTGAAGCCTAATTTACAAGAGTATGAGGCGTAATTTATAAGAGTAAAGCAAGGCTGTTATCTCTTAACCTTCAATGTCAACACAAAGCTGTTATTTTTCAAGCTAAGCATTAGCCCTACACTACAATTTAACTCTTACATTTCCCCCTTTTCTTGTCAGTGAATCAATCCCTTGATTCATCATTAGGAACTAAGGGGATATAATTGGACCTGATCATCATAATTTTTATTTCACTAACTCGCTTCTTGACATATTGTACTAACCAATTGATAATGCACGGGCCAATAGTTAACCCGAGAAGTAACAATAGCAGTGGCCCAGCTACGGCTGTAAGCAATGATGTGAGCCAGGGGGACCAAGAGAATAAACTCTGATACCAATTATTGCTGGCTTCCCTGGCACGTTCCCTGGCCCTAAGATTATCCCTGACCAAACTGAGAGTGTCTCGGATTACTCCGGAATTGTTCGCATAAAAACAGCATGTTTCTCCGAGGGCCACGCAGAGGCCCCCCTCCTTCATGAAGAGTAAATCAAGCCCTCTTCTGTTTTGTAATACAACCTCAGCTAAAGAGTCTACTTGGTGTTCTAGCCGAGAAATTGAAGTTTCCAAGTAGCCTAGGTCTCGGTCCACTTGCTTGCTTACAGTTTTGAAATTTTGGTCCCCCACAATGAGTCCAGCAGTTCCAATAGCTGTGGATCCTGCAATTCCCAGTCCCACTAGGAGTGGAATGAGGACTGGTGCTGCCCTTTTTACCCTGGAATGTCCTTCAAATAGACGTAAGTGTTCTCTCCATGCTTCTCCGCTATATAGGTATATTTGTGGGAGAATATGAACTAGGATACAAATCTCTTGGGTGCCGACCCCAAAGTACGTGGCTGCAATGCAGGGGGTAATTCCTGATGAGCAAGCAAACCAGGCTCCAGTAAGGGCTCGGTATGCTATATTTTGGGCGCTATCAGTATCTGAACTACTTGGAATATACACTTCTGCACAAGAGTTTTTGTAAGGGGAGTTCTGCCAATTATATTCTTGGGACACTATACACCAACCCTGCCCTTGGAGGTCTCCTAGGGTTAAAATTGGTCGTGAACCCCAAGGGCACAATGTCGTGCTTGGATTTAGTAATTTCACAACATGCTTTTCTATGTCTTGTCCAATGCTAGCATTTGTAGCCACTCCCACATAATATGGAGGTTTAGGGTTTAAGCACAGCCAACAATCTTGTACAATCTCGGTGTGAGATGAATTTAGCCAAGCATACATAGAATCTACTACATCTAGCCAATGTGTCTCAGGGGAGAACGGGTTCTGGATATGACCTGTAGTTGGTAATTCTAACTTTGTGGGGGCACCCGATTGCGGGGTAGGTTGGGAAGGGACAGTCGGAAAGAGTGGGGGGTGTAAAATCATATCCTTGTTTGGCCCTACCGGATTGGGTGGAGTTTTTCTTTTAACCCGTTGTATAGTAAAGGAAATGCCCTTGTCAACTCCTGGAGCATACATCCTGAGACCCCAAGTGTGTCCAGTGTCCCAGGAAGAGGAAAAGGTACTGGAACTAGAAACCTTTTTTAAACATATTTTTGTTGGGTTACATTTTCCTTGAGTCTTACATTTGGGATCTGGAGTTCTAAGGAGGGTGATTAAGGGATCATGGCCCTGTCCTGTCAGCCAGGGGGCCAGCGTTTCACAACCCCATTTTGCACAATGGTATTGGCCTTTTCCTTCACATTCGACCTTTCTATTTGCAGGGCAACTGTATAACCCTGGTATGTTAGCCAATTTTTGTTCTTGATCCCTGTGTCCACATCCATAGGTAACCATATAGGGGTTTTCGGGGACCGGAGGAGCGAAGCCCGTTGGCTGTTTATAATTAGGAACTAGAGTCCCCCATGAGTCCCCCACCAAGTCGCATAAATCAAACAAAAAACAAGGCACAGTGGAAGAGGTATTAGATGCTATCACCTTTCCCGTGACAGTGTCCCTGAGTTCCCATTGGTATGGCCAAAAAGATAGGGGATGCAATTCCATACAGTCCCCCACACTTATGACCATACAAACCCAGAAAATTATTATTCCCGCATCAGTCTTAGCTTTAAAGGATCTTCTGGATGCCTTTGAACCTTCCATTGCTCTTTGTTATCTGGTTCTGCATCAGTCTGGGTTGTTCCCGCCTTCACGCAGTTTTTCTTAACCTGAGAGTGATGAATCCAGGTTCGGACACCATCTACCTTCACGGCCGTGGGTGTAGTCAGAATCACGGTGTGTGGTCCTTTCCAGCGCGGCTCCAGGGTTTTAGGCTCGTGCCTTTTGACCCAGACTAAGTCTCCTGGTTGAAAGGGGTGGGGAAGAACAGGAGGATGAGTGAAGGCTTCTCTCAAGGCCCTGGTTATTTCCTTCTGTACATGTTGCAGGGCCATGAGCGAAGCCAGCAAATGGTCCTGTTCCAACTGTTCCATTACATCGTCTCCTAGCCTCGGCAGGATAGGTGGAGGTCTGCCGAATAAAATTTCATAAGGGGAAAATCCCTTGACAAATGGAGTACAACGCGCTCGCAAAAGGGCAAAAGGCAGGACATCAACCCAATTTTCGCCTGTCTCAAGGGACAATTTGGTTAAGGTCTCTTTTAGGGTCCTATTCATCCTTTCTACTTGACCCGAGCTCTGGGGTCTATATGCACAGTGTAATTTCCAATCTATTCCCAATGCCTGGGCCAGACCCTGGGACACCTGCGCCGTGAAGGCCGGGCCATTGTCCGATCCTATGCTCAGAGGCAGCCCGAATCTAGGGATTATTTCATTTAATAATTTCTTAACTGTCGCCTGAGCCGTTTCTGATTTAGTGGGGAATGCCTCGACCCACCCGGAGAAGGTGTCTACAAAAACAAGCAAATATTTATATCCGTATTTCCCTGGTTTAATCTCAGTAAAATCTACTTCCCAAAAGCGGCCTGGCTCAATTCCTCTATCTCTTTTAGCTTCTGAAACCTTCCTATTTGCACCCTGATTTACTTGGGCACAGCTTACACATCTTTCAACCACCTCTTCAATCTCTTTTCCCAGCCCTTGTGCCCTGAACTTTCTCCGCACTAATTCCGCCATCTTCGTTTTTCCCAGATGAGTCCCTTGGTGGAGCTGACCCACCATGCGCCGCCCGAGTGCCGCGGGTAAGAGGATCTTACCTTCAGGATCCTGAAACCACTTTTGTCCCGGCATCTTACTTCCCCCTTTTCTGGAAATCCACTCCAAATCTTTAGGAGTGTAACTGGGCTCCAGTGGAAGCAGGGGCTCTGTCAAGATCGGTAGCTCCAAGGCACTTTCACTTTTAGTTAGGGCAGCTTCTCGGGCTGCTGCATCAGCCAGGCGATTTCCGACTGCCTCTAGGGAGTTGCCTTTTTGATGTCCCGGGCAGTGAATGATTGCCAGCCTCGCAGGTTCCCAGATGGCTGCTAGAAGATCTAAAATTTCAGCTTTATTTTTGATGGCCTTGCCTTCTGCTGTGAGGAGACCACACTCTTGATAAATGGATCCGTGTACATGCGCGGTTGCAAAAGCATAGCAGCTGTCCGTATAAATGTTAACTGACTTGTTTCTTCCAAGTTTTAGGGCTTTTGTTAGTGCGATGAGCTCTGCGCGTTGGGCTGAAGTTCCTGGGGGAAGGGTCTGTTGCCATAAAACTTCACGGTCTGTCGTCACCGCAGCACCGGCATACCTTTGCCCTTGAAACACAAAACTACTGCCGTCTGAAAACATGCTGATATCAGGGTCATGTAAAGGAATGTCCGTAAGATCAGAGCGGAGGGACGAGATCGTTGCCAAGGTTTCTGGGCAAGAGTGTAGAGGGGGATTCTGTCCTTCAGGCAGCAAAGTGCCTGGGTTTAAGGTTGTGGGAGCACAAAAACGTATTCGGGGCTGGTCAAGTAGCAATGCTTGATATTGGGTGATCCGAGCATTTGACAGCCATCGCTCTGGGGGAGCCCGCAGTAAAGTTTCCACTTCATGGGGCCCCGTGACAGACAATGCTTGCCCTAAGGTTAGTTTGTCTGCATCTTTAACTAGAAGCGCAGTGGCAGCAATTTGTCGAATGCATGGGGGCCAACCGGAAGCAACTGGATCCAGCCGTTTTGATAAATAAGCCACTGGTCGGCGCCAAGGTCCTAGGCGCTGTGTCAGAACTCCCTTGGCTACCCCCCCTTTTTCGGCTACAAACAAATGGAATGGCTTGGTGGGATCTGGCAGGGCCAAGGCTCGTGGGGTCATGAGAGCATCTCGTAAAGCTTGGAAGGCTTTGGTTTGAGTCTCTCCCCACATGAAGGATTCTGGAGACCCTTTGAGGGTGGCATACAAAGGGGCTGCCAGTTCAGCAAAGCCAGGTATCCATAGTCTGCAGTAGCCTGCCGCCCCAAGGAACTCGCGGACTTGTTTGCGAGTTTTAGGCTGAGGAATATCGAGTATGGCCCGAATTCTTTGTTCACCAAGGTAGCGCTTACCTTTTTTAAGGTTGTAACCTAGATAGGTCACTGCAGTACGACAGACCTGTGCTTTTCTGGCTGACACTCGGTACCCCAGTTTTTGTAGAAGACTCAAGAGTCCTTTGGTGGCATTCAGGCATTCTAAATGAGAAGGGGCCGCCAGCAAGATATCATCAACATATTGCAATAGAGTTACCTGTGGGTTGGAAATCCGAAATGGCTCTAAATCTTGGTGCAGGGCTTCATTAAAAAGAGTAGGAGAATTTTTAAATCCCTGGGGGAGTCGCGTCCAGGTGAGCTGTCCGGCTTTTCCCTCTTCAGGATCAGTCCATTCAAATGCAAATAGTGTCTGGCTTTGTGGGGCCAGCGGGATGGCAAAGAAGGCATCTTTTAAGTCCAGAACTGTATAATACACCTGAGAAGGGGGAAGCAGACTAAGGAGAGTATAAGGGTTGGGTACAGTGGGATGAATGTCCATTACCCTGGCGTTTACTGCTCTTAGGTCTTGAACTGGCCGGAAATCGGATGAATTAGGCTTCCGGACAGGAAGAAGCGGAGTATTCCATGGCGACTTGCATGGGATCAAAATGCCAGAGTCGCGCAAACGCTTGATGTGAATAGCGATTCCCTGCCTAGCCTCCCGGGACATGGGATATTGTTTTAGTCTTACCGGAAGTGCGGATGCCTTAAGTTCCACTATTATGGGAGCTTGATGAATTGCCAGCCCAGGTGGATTAGTTTCAGCCCATACCTGGGGAAAATCCGCCTGGAGGCTTTTAAGGAGGGGATCGACTGCATGAACATTTTCATTAGGCACTGGAGTGAGCAGGCCCTCTTCCCCAAGTGGCACAGTCACCATTACCGTTGTTGGGCCATCCTGGCCGACTTTAATATGCATACCCCCTTCAGTGAATTTCAAAGAAGCCGTTAGTTTATGCAGTAGGTCTCTACCTAGTAATCCAGGGTAGGGGCATTCAGGCATGATTAGGAAAGAATGTGTAACAGTTTTACGGCCTAAATCTACTTGTCGTTCAGTGGTCCATTTACAAGTCTGGGACCCAGTTGCTCCTTGCACCAGGGTTGCCCCTTGCCTGGTGGGGCCAGGATCTTGTTTTAAAACTGAAAAGGTTGCCCCAGTGTCCACCAAGAAGGTCTTAGGTTGGCCCCCTATATTAACAGTAACCAACGGCTCAGAAGGGGCCACCGAGCCGCGGCCCCGTCAGTCGAAATCGACTCCCATCACAGATACCTGGGGTGGCCCAGTTTTGCGTTGGGCTAAGTTGGGGCAATCCTTTTTCCAGTGTCCCTCTTGTTTGCAATATGCACACTGATTTTTTCCCAGTGACACTTTAACCCTTTGTTTATCTTTTTTCTTTTGTTCAGACCAGAATTCTTTGGGCGCTCTGGGTCCTCTTCCCTCACGGGCATCCAGGACGGCTGCCACCACCCTGCTTAATTTTTTTGTCTGTCTTTCTTCCTGAGAATCCCTATTGTTGAAAACCTTTTGGGCTATGAAAACCCATCTAATTTTTGTAACTTTTTCCGAATGTCTGGGGCTGCCTGTGAGACAAAAGCCAGATTTAATGCCCTTCTATTTTCAGGTGCCTCAGGGTCAATAGGGGTAAAGGTGCGGTACGCCTCCATGAGCCTTTCTAAGAAGGCCGAGGGGCTTTCCCCAGCTCCCTGAATTACTTCTGTTACCTTAGACATGTTTGTGGGCCGGCGGGCGGCCGCTCGGAGACCTCCCAGTAGAGTCTGGCGAAATAGGGTTAATGATTGCCTACCGTGAGGGGTGTTTGGGTCCCAATTCTCAGGATGCGAGGAAGGAAAAACTTCCTCCAGCACAGCAGGATCTACGGTGGGTTGCCCATTTGGCCCCATCACTAATTTCTGGGCCTCACGACGGATCTTATCTCGCTCCTCAGTGGTGAAGAGAACCTGCAAGAGCTGCTGGCAGTCATCCCAGGTTGGCTGATGGGTCACAAATATAGTTTCAAGAAGAGAAATTAATGTTTGGGGTTTCTCTGAGAACGAGGGGTTTTGAAGCTTCCAATTATAAAGGTCGCTAGTGGAGAAGGGTACATAAGTCATAAAGGGTCGGACTTCACCCTGCAGGGGTGGCCCTGGACGAAGGGGTAGGGCAGTGGGAGGGGGATGAAAGGGAGTCCCTGACCGGGTATGAGATGGGCTCAGGGAAGTGTCCTGACTCGGGCTTGCCTCCTGATCTGAAGCATCCTGACTTGTATTTTTTGAGCGAGAACTATAGGGCGGCGGGCGGTAAGTTTCTTCTTCTTCCTCTGGTGCAGGTGATAGAGGGGGCAGCCGCTTAGTCCCGTCAAGATTCTTATTTTGAGCTTCAGATGGGCTGCCTTTGAGTGGTAAAGCCTGTACTTTAGGGAGGCAAGGGGAAAGGGGAAGGAGAAGTTTTAACCAATCTGGAGGGTTTTCGATGAGGGTCCTCCATGCCCCAATATATGGGATTTGGTCTTCGTGCCTAGAAAAGACAATATCATGAACCTTATATATCAATGTAAGGTCAAAGGTCCCCTGTGGAGGCCATTCCACCTGAAAGCTGGTCCATTCCACCTCGCAGAGAGTTCGAAGGACTGACTTCTTAACGTGGAGGCCGAAAACTGAGGCAGCTCTCCTATAGTCCTGGAAATGGGTTAGTATGAGACTCAGAGGGGTGGGAGTACTCTGATTTTGACCCATGACAAAGATAGGCAGAACTGACAAGGACGCACAGACAGTCAACAGGAAGAAGACAATTAAGACACGAAGAAAACACAAATTTGAGATCTCTAGGCCAGTAGGCCGTGGCAGCCACCTGAAAATAGGATCCTTCTTGACAAAAACCAAACCAAATGGGGTCCACCAGCGTCCCGGTAGGATCCCTGACTCTGGGTCTATAGCCGCATCCAGCAGACCCTCCTGAGTCATCCAAATGGCGCGCCCCAAGAATTCCTTACCTCTCCCAATCCCGAGCTTCTTCCCAGGGGTCGGCGAAGCAATCCGCAGAAAGGGCCCTGTTTCAGACCTTTAACTTTCTGGCGGAACAATCCGAGGAAAGGGCCCTGTTTCAGACCTTTAACTTTCCCGCGGAACAATCCAAGAAAGGGCCCTGTTTCAGACCTTTAACTTTCCCGGCCAACGCACCAAATGTTGCATCCACACGACTCATGAAACAGAATGCTACAGGCACCAGTGACAGTCACAACAAAGTTTATTACAATGAGAGGCAAGGCCGACCGATCGGGACCAACACTCTTGATAACAGTGCGGCCCCGAACAGCCGGGGTACAGAGTTTTTATAACCGATCACATCGTTTTATCATCACCTGGGAACAGAACAAAGAAACAATTTCCAGATGAGTTAGAAACAGTTGCCTAATGAGGTGTTTACTTTAGACTTTCTGCCTCTAAGTTGCAACCAGTGGATCTCCTTGACCCTGCCTCTGATGCTCTTTTCTTTGAACTTTTGCTTCCTTAATTGGTGAAGCCTAATTTACAAGAGTATGAGGCGTAATTTATAAGAGTAAAGCAAGGCTGTTATCTCTTAACCTTCAATGTCAACACAAAGCTGTTATTTTTCAAGCTAAGCATTAGCCCTACACTACAATTTAACCCTTACATGACAAGCAACGCATGACCTAAACGGAAAGTGCCATATACGCAACTCTGTGAAACAACGCTCTGAGGAAATGATCCTTCACCTAACATCTGGTTTCATTAAGTTGTGTTTGAATGCAAATGTTGGCCTAGAAGAATAGAACCATGTACTCAATACCGTGAAACAACAATGTGGTGAAACCATCTTCCGACCACCATCTGCTTTCACTACGTTAGATGTGATTGAAACACCTTACAGGGAGGAACACTTAAAGTGCCGTAAACTCCACTCTGTCGAACACTGCTGTGGTGAAACATACCTTCAACCAACCTCCGTTTCATCGAGTGACAACGGTTTGAAAAGCTATGCGGGACCCACAGGACAAGTGCCATATACTCAACACTGTGAAACAACACTGTGGAGAAACCCTATTTCAACCAAAACTTCGTTTCACTAAATTAGAAGTCTTTGAAACTCTATGAGCGACAGAGACGGAAAGGGCCATCTATTCAACTCTGTAACCAACAATACTGTGGTGAAAGAAACTTCAACTAACACTTGGTTTCACTGAGAGAACTCTTTGAAGACATAGGCAGGCCTACCCTGTGTCATACATTCATCTCTGTGAATCGACACATGGTGAAACCATCCTTCAGCTAGCATCACGTTTCACCCTGAAGTGTCTGAAAAGTTATGCGCGGGGCTATGCCGACGGTGCCATGCACTCAATTCTGTGAAATTGGACTTTGCGAAAACCACCTTTCAGCGAACATCATGTATCGTTACGTTGGAAGGTTTGAAAACATGCGCAGCTTATAGGAAATGCCAGAGAGTCAACTCTGAAAAACCACTGGTGAGAAACTGTCACCGAACATCTGCTTTCACGTCGTTAAAATAGTTTGAAAACTTAGGCATGACTTACAAGGAAACTGCCATCTACCCAAATCTGTTAAGTAACAATCTGGTGAAGTTGTCTTTCAATTAACATCGATCTGGTTTATATGAGTGGCAACTCTGGAAAACTCTCTGGGGTCAACATGGTAAGTGCGTTTGTAGGCACTGGCTTTGACAACCTATGCAGCTCCTGGCCGGAAAAACCAATACACTTCATTCACTGTGCGAAACAAAACTATGGGGAAATCATCTCGGTACGAACAACTGCTTTCACTACGTTAGAGCTTGTCCAAAACCATGGCGGGCCCTAGGCAAAAAGTGCCATATACGCAATTCTGTCAAACAACACTGGGGAATCCATCTTCCCACTAACCTCTGGTTTCACTAAGTTCCCGGAGTTTGAACAGCCCGGCAGGGAATTGTGCGGAATGTGCCATATACTCAACTCCCTGAAACAACAGTATGCTGAAGCTCTCTTTCACCATTTGGTTTCAGAAACTTAAAGTAATTTCAACACCTAAGCATGACTTCCATGGAACGTGCCATATGCGCAACTGTTGAAACAACACTGTGGTGAAGCCACGTTTCACCTGAAACCTGCTTCCACTAGAGCTACAGATGTTTGAACACACGTGCGGGGCCCAGGCCGATAGTGCCATTTACTACCTTCTGTGAAATATGCTGGGTGAAACATTCCCTCAACTAACATCGGATTTCACCCAGTGAGAACTATTGGAAAACCTACTCAGAGAGTGCAGTAGACGCAACTCTATGAAAGGCCGGGGAGGTTATCGTTCTGTCACCTTGTCGTATGGTGAGAAGGGTTTGAAACGTTATGCGAACTCTATGAGGAAAGTGCCTTGTCCTCAACTTTGTGAAACAGCACTGTGGCGAAGGCGTCGTCCCTCTAGCATCTGATCTCAGAATTGGTGGAAAAGGAACGGCGGGTCTACAGGCAACGTGCCATATATTCCACTCTGTAAAACAGCACTGTGGGGAAGGGAAATCTTTCCCCTAAAGCTTCCTTTCACCAAGCTACAAACGTTGCAATGCACATGTGGGGCCTAGGCAGATAGTGCCATAGGCTGCATTCTCTGAAAATAACTGTGGGTGGAACATTCTTTCAAGTAACATTTGATTTCGCTAAGTGAGAACTCATTGGAAAACCTATGCAAGGCCTACAGGACAAGGGTCGTATACTCATCTCTGTGAAACAACAGGGGGAGAAAGCGTCTTTCAAGTAGCATCCCGTTTCACAAGGTTAGAAGTCTTTGAATAGCTACGCGGAGCCTAGGCCAATAGTGCCAACTACTCAAACCTGTCACCCTACAGCCTGCAACAACCAAATTTCCACTACCATCTTCCTTCACGAAGGTAGAAGGGTTTGCAAACCTATGCGGGGAATGATGCGGAAAATGACCTTTAATCGACCCTGTGAGAGACTACTGTGGACAAACCATCTTTCAAGTGACAACTTGTGTCACTAAGGGAGACGCCTTTGAAAACCCTTGCGCGGCTTAGGAGGATAGTGTCATATACACAACTCTGTGAACCAACAGGGTGGAGAAGGAATCTTTCGCCTACCATCTGGTTTCACAAAGTTAAAATGTTTGAAAACCTATGCACGATCTACGTGGCAAGTTCCCTATACTCCACTCTGAAACACTCGGGGGAAATACTCTTTCACCTTAGAGCGTCTTTCACGAAGTGTGCAATGTTTGGATACACACGCGGGGCCTAGGCGGATAGTGTCATATACTCCACTCTGTGAAACAACGTTGCGGTGCAACAATCTTCCAACTGCCATCTGGTTTCACCGAGTGAGAACTCACTGAAAACCTAGGCACGGCTCATAATGTCAAACTGCACTTTGTGGCAACCATCTTTCCAACTAACAGCTTCCATCCCTACATTAGAAGCGTTTCAAAACCTATGCGGGGAACGATGTGGAAAGTGACCCATAGTCGACGCTGTGAGAGAGTACTCTGGACAAACCACCTTGCAAGTAACTTCTTGTTCCACCAAGATAGAAGAGTCTGGAAATCTAAGCACGGACTAGACGGGAAGTGCGAGATGCTCAACTCTGGGAAAACACACTGTGCTGAAAACATCTTTCAACTAGCACCTGATTTCAGTCAGTCACCACCGTTTGAAAACTTAGGCAGGGTCTACGCGGCAAGTGACAAAGAACCTGTGAAACGACAAAGCGAAGAAACTCTCTTTCAAGTAACACATCGCTTCACTACATTAGAAGTGGTGGACAAACTATGCGGGTCATGTGCCGACAGAACCGTACGCTCAACTCTGTCGAAGTGCACTTGGCGAAAACCATCTTTCAACTTACATCTTGTATCCCTACGTTAGAAGGGTTTGACAAGCCAGGCAGGGAACAACGAGGAAAGGGACATACACACGACCCTGTGAGAGAATACCGTGGACAAACCATCTCTCAACTAACATCTTGTATCACTAAGTCAAAAATGCGTGAAAAAGCAGGCGGGGCCGATAACGACAGGGCCGTATACTCAATTCTGCCAAACAACAAAGTGAGGAAACCATCCTCCAACTAACATCCTGTTTGACGTAGAAAACTTAGAAAATGTATGCTGGAAACGACGTGGAAGGTGACATATAGCAGCCACTGTGAAAGAATCCTGTGGAGAAAGCGTTTTTCCACTGTCATCATGTGTCACTAAGTTACAAGTGTTTCACTCTTTCAGCTCACACCTTGTTCACTACGTTATAAATGTTGGAAAACCCATGGAGGGCTTATGCGGAAAGTGCCTTGTATGTAACTCTGTGAAAAAAACAGTGTGGCAAAACCGTCGTTAAGAAAGATCTCGTTTCACAAAATTAGAAGAGTTTGAAACCCTATGCGGGGCGTACAGGGAAAGCGCTAGACACTCACCTCAGGGATACAAACACTTGGGGAAACAACCTTTCACTGAACGTCTGGTTACACTAAATTACAAGCGTTGAAAAACACATGCGGGGCCGAAGTGGAGAGTGCCGTACACTCCTTTCTGGGAAAGAACATTGGGAGGAAACCGTCGTTCACGGTCTACCCCGGGTCTCACTAAGTGAAACGTGTTTGGAAACCTATGTGAAGCCTACACGGAAAGTGCCATCACCTTGCGAAAAGCTTGTGGGGAAACGTTGTTTCAACTATCATCTAGTTTCACTAAGTTAAAATGGCTTCACAGCTATGCGGGATCTATGCGGAAAGGGCCATATAGGCAACTCTGAGATAGACCACTGTGTGGAACCCATCCTCCAACTCATCTCTCGCTTCACTAAGTTAGAGGTGTTTGAAAACCACGCGGGGCCTACGCCGAAAGTGTCTCATACTCACCTCGGGACACAAGTCTATCTGGGAAGCATCTTTCTGCTGAGATCTGGTTGCACTCAGTAACAAGTGTTTGAAAACGCACGCAGGGCGTAGCAGGATGGTGCCATACACTCACCTCTGGGAAACTACACTGTGGGGAAGCCGCCTTTCAACTACCGTCTGGGTTCGCTGAGATAGGAGTGTTTGAAAACCTAGGAGAAGCCTAACGGCTAAGTGCCACATACTCAACTGTGGGAAACAACAGTGTGCTGAAACGATCTTTCAGCTAACATCTGGCCTCACGAATTGAAAACGGTTTGAAAACTATTCGGGGTCTAGGCGGAAAGTGCCAGGTACTCAGCTCTGTGACACAAGAGCTTGGGGAACCATCTTCCAACTAACATATTTCACTAAGTTAGAAGTCTTTGAAAACCGGGCGGAGACTACACCAAAAGTGTCATACAGTCACCTCTGTGAGTCACTGTGGGGAAGCCATGTTTCCAATAACGTCTCTCTTCACGAGGTTGGAAGTATTTGAACACCCGTGCAGGGCCGGCGTCAAAAGTGCCACATAGTCAACTCTGAAACAACACTGTGGGGTTTCCACGTTTCAATTAACCTCTTCTTGTTCCACTCAGAAGTGTTTGCAAACCTATGCCGGTACTACGCGGGAAGTGCTATAGGCTCAACTCTGTAAAACTCACTGTGGTGAAGCCACAGGCTTCACCCCACAGCCAAAGGGCATCTGGGTTCACTTGTTGGAAGTATGTGAAAACCTATGGGGGCTTATGCGGAAAGTGCCCTATGCTCAAGTGTGTCAAGCAGCTTTTGGGGAGACCACCTTTCAACTAACATCTTGTTTCACCGTGTTAGAAGTGTTTCAAACACTCTCCTAGGAACCATGAGAAAAGTGACGTATACTCGACACAGCCAAATCGTACTGTGGGGAGAAACGGTCTTCCAACTCACATCTGCTGTCGCCAAGTTAAAAGGGTTGGAAAACTTCTGCAGGGCCTATGCGCAAGGGCCGTGTACTCCATTCTGTGAAACGACGCTGTAGGGAAACAATCTTGCGACTAACATCTGGTTTCACTGTGAACTGTCTGAAAACCTACAAAGTGCCATATAGTCAACTGTGTGAAAGAGCACTCTGGGTAAAAGGTCTTGTGACCACCTGATTTAGGACGTTAGAAGCATTTGCAAAACTACGCCGGGATGAATGCAGAAAGTGCCATATACTCAACTCTGTCAAGCTGCACTTTGGCGAAACCATCTTTCAACTAACACCTTGTGTCGCTACCATAGAAACATGTTTGAAAACCTATGGAGGGAATGATGTGGAAAGGGTCATATATACGCAGCTCTGTCCAACCGGGCTTTGGGGAAACCACCTTTCAAGTGACATTTGATTCAACTAAATTGGAAGTGTCTGAAAGCTCCTGTGTGGTCCAGACTGAAAGGGCCTCCCACTCTATGAAAGAACACTGTGGGGAAAACGTCTTTCAACGTTCTCTTTCACTAAGTCAGAAGTGTTGGAAACCCCATGCGGGGATCGATGGGGAAAGTGACGTTGTGAGAGAGTACTGGGAAGAAACCATCTTTCAACTGGCATCTCGTCTCACTGAGAACTGTTTGAAAACATATGCACGGCCTACAAAGTGTACTAGAGTCAACTGTGTGAAAGAACACAGTGGGGAAAAATCATCTTTTAACTAACAGCTCGTTTCGCTCAGTTGGAAGTGTTTGAAGACCTATGTGGGGATCGAGGGGGAAGGTTACATACACCAGCCACTGTGAAAAGAACACTGTGCAGAAACCTTCTTTCAACTGATATCCTGTTTCACCTGGTTAGAAGTGTTTGAAGAACTCCGTGGGGGCTTATGCAGAAAGTGCCATGTACTCTGTCAAGTCCCTGCACGTTGGGACACCCTTTTGTGGAGAAACCGTCCTTCAACCACCATGTTAGAGTTATTATGTTATGTCTGAGTTACGTTCTGTTACAGTTACGTCATGTTATGTTATGTTATGTTATGTTATGTTATGTTTTCATGTTACGTTCTGTTATAGCTATTTGAAAACTTTATGCGGGGTCTATGTATAAAGTGCCATACACTCTGGCAAATAACACTGTGCGGAAACCGTCTTTCAACCAAAATCCTATTTCACTACATTAGAAGTGTTGGAAAACCCATGTGGTGTCGACACCAAAAGTGCCATGTACTCAACCTTGTGAAACAACTGTGTGGTGAAACTATCATCTGCTTCCACTGTTAGAAGTACTTGAAGACCCACGCAGGGCCAACAACGAAAGTGCCATCTACAAAACTGTATGAAGAAACACTGTGGGGAAACAGCTTGCCACTAAAATCTTATTCCAATCAGATGAAATTGTTTGAAAACCTATGCGGAGCTTATAATGAAAGTGCCGTACACTCATCTCTGTGAAACAACAGCTTATCTGAGAGTTTTATACTCAACTCTATGGAAGAAGACGGTGGGGAAACCTTTCACCTAACATGTGGTTTCTCGAAGCTAGACGTGTGAAAACCAGGTTGCGGCCTATGCAGAAAGTGCCTTACACTCAAATCTGTGAAAGCACAGTGTGCGGAACCATCTTTCAACAAACTTTCGGTTTCACTAATTTGGAAGTGATGGAAAACTTATGATCGGTTAACTATGAGACAAGTTGCCATATAGTCAACTCTGTGAAACAACACTCTGGTGTGAACCTCTTTCAACGACCGTCTGATTTCACTAATTTAGAAGGGTTTGAAAACCCACGCAGGCAGCAATGGGGAATGTACGATTACTCAACTCTGTGCCACAACAGTGTGGTGAAACCATCCTTCATAACATCTTGCTTCCCTGCCAGGTGTTGTCACCATTTGCAGGGAATTTTGACGAGAGTGACTTATACTCTATTGTGTAAAAAATGTGGAAAAATGGTCTTTCAACCGACATCCTCTTTCATGAACGAAGTGTTTGAAAACCCATGCTGGGCTTTTGAGGAAACTGCCTTAGAGCCACTCTGTGGGGAATCCATCTTCCAACTAATCTCTTGCTTCACTCTAATGAAGCATAATGGGGCTCGAAAACCATAATGGGGCTACAGTGCAAGCGCCTCTTACTCGACTCTGTGAAACAGCACGGTCGGGAAACAATCTGTCTCTTAATATCAGTTGCAAGTGTTTGAAAACAGATGCGGGGCCTATGCACGAGGATCATGCCATGCCTTCAACGTTGTGAAATAACACTGTGGGGAAACCACCTTTCCACTACCATCTCGTTCCTCTTAGAACGGTTTGAAAACCTATGAGAAGCCTAAAAACTAAGGGCCATACACTCAACTGTGTGAAACAACGACGTGGTGAAAAGATCTTTCAAATAACATCTGGTTTCCATCATTGAGAATTGAAGACTATTGGGGGTTATGCGGAAAGGGTCATATACTCAAATCTGTGACACAACATGTGGGGAAACCATCTTTCAATCAACATCTTGTATAACTAAACTGGAAGCGTAAGAAAACCCTTGGGGAGCCTATGCCGAAAGTGCCATATACTCACTCACCTCTGTCAGCCTGCACTTTGCGGAAACCATCTTGAGAGTAATATCCTGTAGCACCAAGTTAGGAAGGAGCTTTTGAAAAACTATGCGGGTAAAAGGCAGGAAGTACAAGATACTGACAACTGTGGAACAACACTGTGAGAAACCGTCTTTCAACTCAATTCTTCTTTCATTTAGGTTAGAAGTGTTTGAAAACCTATGCGCGGCGTATGGGGAAAGTGCCATTCTTTCAACTAATATCTGATTTCGCCCAGGGTGAACTCTTTTGGAAACCTATGCACAGCCTACACGGTAAGTGCCATATACTGAACTCTGTGAAACAACCCTGTGGGGAAACGATCTTTCAACTAACATTTCGTTTCCCTAAGTTAGAAGTGTTTGAAAAGCTCTGCGGGACCTATGCAGAATTGCCCTATACTCCACTCTCAAACTGAACTCTTAGGGAAGCATTTTTCAGCTAACATCTTTATGAAACTACGTGAGGAGCATTGTAAAACCTGTGTGGGGAACGATGTGGAAAGTGACATATACTGTGGGACCCTGTGAGAAAATAGAGTGGACAATCCATCTGTCAATTATCTTGGGGCACTAAGTTTGAAGTGTTTGAAAACCTATGCACGGCTTATGGGGAAAGTGCCATATACTCGACTCCCTTCACATATGTGTGTGGGCAAATCCTATGTCATCTAACCTCATGTATCTCTACGACTGAAGGGTTTGCAACCGCAGGCGGGGCCTGCATGAATAAGGCCATATGCACCACTTGGGAAACACCACTGTGGGGAAACCATCCTTCAACTAACATCTTGTTCACTGAGAAGGGTTTGAAACTATGCGGAGCCTTTGCTGAAAGTGCCACGTACAGAACTCGGTGGAAACAACACTGTGGTGAAACGATCTTTCAACGAACATCTCGTTTCAAGCCATAACTCTGTGAAAAAGTTTGCGGGGTATCTGCCGACAGTGCCATATATTCAACTCGGTGAAACTGCACTTTGCAGGAAGGAAGGCTCTTTCAAGTAACATCTGGTATCACGAAGTCAGAAGGGTTTGAAAACCTATGTGGGTAATGATGAGGAAAGTGACACATACTGGATACTGTGAGAAAATACCGTGGACAATCCATCTTTCAACTAGCTCGTGTCACTAAGTTGGAAGTGTTTGCAAACCTAGGCGCGGCTTATGCAGAAAGTGCCGTATACTCGACGCTTTGAAAAAAAGCACTCTGGACGAAGATTCTTTCATGAGTATGTAGTTTCAGAAAACTAAAGCAGTTTGACAAGCAACGCATGACCTACACGGAAAGTGCCATATACGCAACTCTGTGAAACAACGCTCTGAGGAAATGATCCTTCACCTAACATCTGGTTTCATTAAGTTGTGTTTGAATGCAAATGTTGGCCTAGAAGAATAGAACCATGTACTCAATACCGTGAAACAACAATGTGGTGAAACCATCTTCCGACCACCATCTGCTTTCACTACGTTAGATGTGATTGAAACACCTTACAGGGAGGAACACTTAAAGTGCCGTAAACTCCACTCTGTCGAACACTGCTGTGGTGAAACATACCTTCAACCAACCTCCGTTTCATCGAGTGACAACGGTTTGAAAAGCTATGCGGGACCCACAGGACAAGTGCCATATACTCAACACTGTGAAACAACACTGTGGAGAAACCCTATTTCAACCAAAACTTCGTTTCACTAAATTAGAAGTCTTTGAAACTCTATGAGCGACAGAGACGGAAAGGGCCATCTATTCAACTCTGTAACCAACAATACTGTGGTGAAAGAAACTTCAACTAACACTTGGTTTCACTGAGAGAACTCTTTGAAGACATAGGCAGGCCTACCCTGTGTCATACATTCATCTCTGTGAATCGACACATGGTGAAACCATCCTTCAGCTAGCATCACGTTTCACCCTGAAGTGTCTGAAAAGTTATGCGCGGGGCTATGCCGACGGTGCCATGCACTCAATTCTGTGAAATTGGACTTTGCGAAAACCACCTTTCAGCGAACATCATGTATCGTTACGTTGGAAGGTTTGAAAACATGCGCAGCTTATAGGAAATGCCAGAGAGTCAACTCTGAAAAACCACTGGTGAGAAACTGTCACCGAACATCTGCTTTCACGTCGTTAAAATAGTTTGAAAACTTAGGCATGACTTACAAGGAAACTGCCATCTACCCAAATCTGTTAAGTAACAATCTGGTGAAGTTGTCTTTCAATTAACATCGATCTGGTTTATATGAGTGGCAACTCTGGAAAACTCTCTGGGGTCAACATGGTAAGTGCGTTTGTAGGCACTGGCTTTGACAACCTATGCAGCTCCTGGCCGGAAAAACCAATACACTTCATTCACTGTGCGAAACAAAACTATGGGGAAATCATCTCGGTACGAACAACTGCTTTCACTACGTTAGAGCTTGTCCAAAACCATGGCGGGCCCTAGGCAAAAAGTGCCATATACGCAATTCTGTCAAACAACACTGGGGAATCCATCTTCCCACTAACCTCTGGTTTCACTAAGTTACCGGAGTTTGAACAGCCCGGCAGGGAATTGTGCGGAATGTGCCATATACTCAACTCCCTGAAACAACAGTATGCTGAAGCTCTCTTTCACCATTTGGTTTCAGAAACTTAAAGTAATTTCAACACCTAAGCATGACTTCCATGGAACGTGCCATATGCGCAACTGTTGAAACAACACTGTGGTGAAGCCACGTTTCACCTGAAACCTGCTTCCACTAGAGCTACAAATGTTTGAACACACGTGCGGGGCCCAGGCCGATAGTGCCATTTACTACCTTCTGTGAAATATGCTGGGTGAAACATTCCCTCAACTAACATCGGATTTCACCCAGTGAGAACTATTGGAAAACCTACTCAGAGAGTGCAGTAGACGCAACTCTATGAAAGGCCGGGGAGGTTATCGTTCTGTCACCTTGTCGTATGGTGAGAAGGGTTTGAAACGTTATGCGAACTCTATGAGGAAAGTGCCTTGTCCTCAACTTTGTGAAACAGCACTGTGGCGAAGGCGTCGTCCCTCTAGCATCTGATCTCAGAATTGGTGGAAAAGGAACGGCGGGTCTACAGGCAACGTGCCATATATTCCACTCTGTAAAACAGCACTGTGGGGAAGGGAAATCTTTCCCCTAAAGCTTCCTTTCACCAAGCTACAAACGTTGCAATGCACATGTGGGGCCTAGGCAGATAGTGCCATAGGCTGCATTCTCTGAAAATAACTGTGGGTGGAACATTCTTTCAAGTAACATTTGATTTCGCTAAGTGAGAACTCATTGGAACACCTATGCAAGGCCTACAGGACAAGGGTCGTATACTCATCTCTGTGAAACAACAGGGGGAGAAAGCGTCTTTCAAGTAGCATCCCGTTTCACAAGGTTAGAAGTCTTTGAATAGCTACGCGGAGCCTAGGCCAATAGTGCCAACTACTCAAACCTGTCACCCTACAGCCTGCAACAACCAAATTTCCACTACCATCTTCCTTCACGAAGGTAGAAGTGTTTGCAAACCTATGCGGGGAATGATGCGGAAAATGACCTTTAATCGACCCTGTGAGAGACTACTGTGGACAAACCATCTTTCAAGTGACAACTTGTGTCACTAAGGGAGACGCCTTTGAAAACCCTTGCGCGGCTTAGGAGGATAGTGTCATATACACAACTCTGTGAACCAACAGGGTGGAGAAGGAATCTTTCGCCTACCATCTGGTTTCACAAAGTTAAAATGTTTGAAAACCTATGCACGATCTACGTGGCAAGTTCCCTATACTCCACTCTGAAACACTCGGGGGAAATACTCTTTCACCTTAGAGCGTCTTTCACGAAGTGTGCAATGTTTGGATACACACGCGGGGCCTAGGCGGATAGTGTCATATACTCCACTCTGTGAAACAACGTTGCGGTGCAACAATCTTCCAACTGCCATCTGGTTTCACCGAGTGAGAACTCACTGAAAACCTAGGCACGGCTCATAATGTCAAACTGCCCTTTGTGGCAACCATCTTTCCAACTAACAGCTTCCATCCCTACATTAGAAGCGTTTCAAAACCTATGCGGGGAACGATGTGGAAAGTGACCCATAGTCGACGCTGTGAGAGAGTACTCTGGACAAACCACCTTGCAAGTAACTTCTTGTTCCACCAAGATAGAAGAGTCTGGAAATCTAAGCACGGACTAGACGGGAAGTGCGAGATGCTCAACTCTGGGAAAACACACTGTGCTGAAAACATCTTTCAACTAGCACCTGATTTCAGTCAGTCACCACCGTTTGAAAACTTAGGCAGGGTCTACGCGGCAAGTGACAAAGAACCTGTGAAACGACAAAGCGAAGAAACTCTCTTTCAAGTAACACATCGCTTCACTACATTAGAAGTGGTGGACAAACTATGCGGGTCATGTGCCGACAGAACCGTACGCTCAACTCTGTCGAAGTGCACTTGGCGAAAACCATCTTTCAACTTACATCTTGTATCCCTACGTTAGAAGGGTTTGACAAGCCAGGCAGGGAACAACGAGGAAAGGGACATACACACGACCCTGTGAGAGAATACCGTGGACAAACCATCTCTCAACTAACATCTTGTATCACTAAGTCAAAAATGCGTGAAAAAGCAGGCGGGGCCGATAACGACAGGGCCGTATACTCAATTCTGCCAAACAACAAAGTGAGGAAACCATCCTCCAACTAACATCCTGTTTGACGTAGAAAACTTAGAAAATGTATGCTGGAAACGACGTGGAAGGTGACATATAGCAGCCACTGTGAAAGAATCCTGTGGAGAAAGCGTTTTTCCACTGTCATCATGTGTCACTAAGTTACAAGTGTTTCACTCTTTCAGCTCACACCTTGTTCACTACGTTATAAATGTTGGAAAACCCATGGAGGGCTTATGCGGAAAGTGCCTTGTATGTAACTCTGTGAAAAAAACAGTGTGGCAAAACCGTCGTTAAGAAAGATCTCGTTTCACAAAATTAGAAGAGTTTGAAACCCTATGCGGGGCGTACAGGGAAAGCGCTAGACACTCACCTCAGGGATACAAACACTTGGGGAAACAACCTTTCACTGAACGTCTGGTTACACTAAATTACAAGCGTTGAAAAACACATGCGGGGCCGAAGTGGAGAGTGCCGTACACTCCTTTCTGGGAAAGAACATTGGGAGGAAACCGTCGTTCACGGTCTACCCCGGGTCTCACTAAGTGAAACGTGTTTGGAAACCTATGTGAAGCCTACACGGAAAGTGCCATCACCTTGCGAAAAGCTTGTGGGGAAACGTTGTTTCAACTATCATCTAGTTTCACTAAGTTAAAATGGCTTCACAGCTATGCGGGATCTATGCGGAAAGGGCCATATAGGCAACTCTGAGATAGACCACTGTGTGGAACCCATCCTCCAACTCATCTCTCGCTTCACTAAGTTAGAGGTGTTTGAAAACCACGCGGGGCCTACGCCGAAAGTGTCTCATACTCACCTCGGGACACAAGTCTATCTGGGAAGCATCTTTCTGCTGAGATCTGGTTGCACTCAGTAACAAGTGTTTGAAAACGCACGCAGGGCGTAGCAGGATGGTGCCATACACTCACCTCTGGGAAACTACACTGTGGGGAAGCCGCCTTTCAACTACCGTCTGGGTTCGCTGAGATAGGAGTGTTTGAAAACCTAGGAGAAGCCTAACGGCTAAGTGCCACATACTCAACTGTGGGAAACAACAGTGTGCTGAAACGATCTTTCAGCTAACATCTGGCCTCACGAATTGAAAACGGTTTGAAAACTATTCGGGGTCTAGGCGGAAAGTGCCAGGTACTCAGCTCTGTGACACAAGAGCTTGGGGAACCATCTTCCAACTAACATATTTCACTAAGTTAGAAGTCTTTGAAAACCGGGCGGAGACTACACCAAAAGTGTCATACAGTCACCTCTGTGAGTCACTGTGGGGAAGCCATGTTTCCAATAACGTCTCTCTTCACGAGGTTGGAAGTATTTGAACACCCGTGCAGGGCCGGCGTCAAAAGTGCCACATAGTCAACTCTGAAACAACACTGTGGGGTTTCCACGTTTCAATTAACCTCTTCTTGTTCCACTCAGAAGTGTTTGCAAACCTATGCCGGTACTACGCGGGAAGTGCTATAGGCTCAACTCTGTAAAACTCACTGTGGTGAAGCCACAGGCTTCACCCCACAGCCAAAGGGCATCTGGGTTCACTTGTTGGAAGTATGTGAAAACCTATGGGGGCTTATGCGGAAAGTGCCCTATGCTCAAGTGTGTCAAGCAGCTTTTGGGGAGACCACCTTTCAACTAACATCTTGTTTCACCGTGTTAGAAGTGTTTCAAACACTCTCCTAGGAACCATGAGAAAAGTGACGTATACTCGACACAGCCAAATCGTACTGTGGGGAGAAACGGTCTTCCAACTCACATCTGCTGTCGCCAAGTTAAAAGGGTTGGAAAACTTCTGCAGGGCCTATGCGCAAGGGCCGTGTACTCCATTCTGTGAAACGACGCTGTAGGGAAACAATCTTGCGACTAACATCTGGTTTCACTGTGAACTGTCTGAAAACCTACAAAGTGCCATATAGTCAACTGTGTGAAAGAGCACTCTGGGTAAAAGGTCTTGTGACCACCTGATTTAGGACGTTAGAAGCATTTGCAAAACTACGCCGGGATGAATGCAGAAAGTGCCATATACTCAACTCTGTCAAGCTGCACTTTGGCGAAACCATCTTTCAACTAACACCTTGTGTCGCTACCATAGAAACATGTTTGAAAACCTATGGAGGGAATGATGTGGAAAGGGTCATATATACGCAGCTCTGTCCAACCGGGCTTTGGGGAAACCACCTTTCAAGTGACATTTGATTCAACTAAATTGGAAGTGTCTGAAAGCTCCTGTGTGGTCCAGACTGAAAGGGCCTCCCACTCTATGAAAGAACACTGTGGGGAAAACGTCTTTCAACGTTCTCTTTCACTAAGTCAGAAGTGTTGGAAACCCCATGCGGGGATCGATGGGGAAAGTGACGTTGTGAGAGAGTACTGGGAAGAAACCATCTTTCAACTGGCATCTCGTCTCACTGAGAACTGTTTGAAAACATATGCACGGCCTACAAAGTGTACTAGAGTCAACTGTGTGAAAGAACACAGTGGGGAAAAATCATCTTTTAACTAACAGCTCGTTTCGCTCAGTTGGAAGTGTTTGAAGACCTATGTGGGGATCGAGGGGGAAGGTTACATACACCAGCCACTGTGAAAAGAACACTGTGCAGAAACCTTCTTTCAACTGATATCCTGTTTCACCTGGTTAGAAGTGTTTGAAGAACTCCGTGGGGGCTTATGCAGAAAGTGCCATGTACTCTGTCAAGTCCCTGCACGTTGGGACACCCTTTTGTGGAGAAACCGTCCTTCAACCACCATGTTAGAGTTATTATGTTATGTCTGAGTTACGTTCTGTTACAGTTACGTCATGTTATGTTATGTTATGTTATGTTATGTTATGTTATGTTTTCATGTTACGTTCTGTTATAGCTATTTGAAAACTTTATGCGGGGTCTATGTATAAAGTGCCATACACTCTGGCAAATAACACTGTGCGGAAACCGTCTTTCAACCAAAATCCTATTTCACTACATTAGAAGTGTTGGAAAACCCATGTGGAGTCGACACCAAAAGTGCCATGTACTCAACCTTGTGAAACAAATGTGTGGTGAAACTATCATCTGCTTCCACTGTTAGAAGTACTTGAAGACCCACGCAGGGCCAACAACGAAAGTGCCATCTACAAAACTGTATGAAGAAACACTGTGGGGAAACAGCTTGCCACTAAAATCTTATTCCAATCAGATGAAATTGTTTGAAAACCTATGCGGAGCTTATAATGAAAGTGCCGTACACTCATCTCTGTGAAACAACAGCTTATCTGAGAGTTTTATACTCAACTCTATGGAAGAAGACGGTGGGGAAACCTTTCACCTAACATGTGGTTTCTCGAAGCTAGACGTGTGAAAACCAGGTTGCGGCCTATGCAGAAAGTGCCTTACACTCAAATCTGTGAAAGCAGAGTGTGCGGAACCATCTTTCAACAAACTTTCGGTTTCACTAATTTGGAAGTGATGGAAAACTTATGATCGGTTAACTATGAGACAAGTTGCCATATAGTCAACTCTGTGAAACAACACTCTGGTGTGAACCTCTTTCAACGACCGTCTGATTTCACTAATTTAGAAGGGTTTGAAAACCCACGCAGGCAGCAATGGGGAATGTACGATTACTCAACTCTGTGCCACAACAGTGTGGTGAAACCATCCTTCATAACATCTTGCTTCCCTGCCAGGTGTTGTCACCATTTGCAGGGAATTTTGACGAGAGTGACTTATACTCTATTGTGTAAAAAATGTGGAAAAATGGTCTTTCAACCGACATCCTCTTTCACGAACGAAGTGTTTGAAAACCCATGCTGGGCTTTTGAGGAAACTGCCTTAGAGCCACTCTGTGGGGAATCCATCTTCCAACTAATCTCTTGCTTCACTCTAATGAAGCATAATGGGGCTCGAAAACCATAATGGGGCTACAGTGCAAGCGCCACTTACTCGACTCTGTGAAACAGCACGGTCGGGAAACAATCTGTCTCTTAATATCAGTTGCAAGTGTTTGAAAACAGATGCGGGGCCTATGCACGAGGATCATGCCATGCCTTCAACGTTGTGAAATAACACTGTGGGGAAACCACCTTTCCACTACCATCTCGTTCCTCTTAGAACGGTTTGAAAACCTATGAGAAGCCTAAAAACTAAGGGCCATACACTCAACTGTGTGAAACAACGACGTGGTGAAAAGATCTTTCAAATAACATCTGGTTTCCATCATTGAGAATTGAAGACTATTGGGGGTTATGCGGAAAGGGTCATATACTCAAATCTGTGACACAACATGTGGGGAAACCATCTTTCAATCAACATCTTGTATAACTAAACTGGAAGCGTTAGAAAACCCTTGGGGAGCCTATGCCGAAAGTGCCATATACTCACTCACCTCTGTCAGCCTGCACTTTGCGGAAACCATCTTGAGAGTAATATCCTGTAGCACCA
This sequence comes from Panthera pardus, assembly GCF_024362965.1. NCBI lineage: Eukaryota > Metazoa > Chordata > Mammalia > Carnivora > Felidae > Panthera > Panthera pardus. The sequence goes on along the minus strand of NW_026526809.1, from coordinate 153,154 downwards.
AGTTAGGAAGGAGCTTTTGAAAAACTATGCGGGTAAAAGGCAGGAAGTACAAGATACTGACAACTGTGGAACAACACTGTGAGAAACCGTCTTTCAACTCAATTCTTCTTTCATTTAGGTTAGAAGTGTTTGAAAACCTATGCGCGGCGTATGGGGAAAGTGCCATTCTTTCAACTAATATCTGATTTCGCCCAGGGTGAACTCTTTTGGAAACCTATGCACAGCCTACACGGTAAGTGCCATATACTGAACTCTGTGAAACAACCCTGTGGGGAAACGATCTTTCAACTAACATTTCGTTTCCCTAAGTTAGAAGTGTTTGAAAAGCTCTGCGGGACCTATGCAGAATTGCCCTATACTCCACTCTCAAACTGAACTCTTAGGGAAGCATTTTTCAGCTAACATCTTTATGAAACTACGTGAGGAGCATTGTAAAACCTGTGTGGGGAACGATGTGGAAAGTGACATATACTGTGGGACCCTGTGAGAAAATAGAGTGGACAATCCATCTGTCAATTATCTTGGGGCACTAAGTTTGAAGTGTTTGAAAACCTATGCACGGCTTATGGGGAAAGTGCCATATACTCGACTCCCTTCACATATGTGTGTGGGCAAATCCTATGTCATCTAACCTCATGTATCTCTACGACTGAAGGGTTTGCAACCGCAGGCGGGGCCTGCATGAATAAGGCCATATGCACCACTTGGGAAACACCACTGTGGGGAAACCATCCTTCAACTAACATCTTGTTCACTGAGAAGGGTTTGAAACTATGCGGAGCCTTTGCTGAAAGTGCCACGTACAGAACTCGGTGGAAACAACACTGTGGTGAAACGATCTTTCAACGAACATCTCGTTTCAAGCCATAACTCTGTGAAAAAGTTTGCGGGGTATCTGCCGACAGTGCCATATATTCAACTCGGTGAAACTGCACTTTGCAGGAAGGAAGGCTCTTTCAAGTAACATCTGGTATCACGAAGTCAGAAGGGTTTGAAAACCTATGTGGGTAATGATGAGGAAAGTGACACATACTGGATACTGTGAGAAAATACCGTGGACAATCCATCTTTCAACTAGCTCGTGTCACTAAGTTGGAAGTGTTTGCAAACCTAGGCGCGGCTTATGCAGAAAGTGCCGTATACTCGACGCTTTGAAAAAAAAGCACTCTGGACGAAGATTCTTTCATGAGTATGTAGTTTCAGAAAACTAAAGCAGTTTGACAAGCAACGCATGACCTACACGGAAAGTGCCATATACGCAACTCTGTGAAACAACGCTCTGAGGAAATGATCCTTCACCTAACATCTGGTTTCATTAAGTTGTGTTTGAATGCAAATGTTGGCCTAGAAGAATAGAACCATGTACTCAATACCGTGAAACAACAATGTGGTGAAACCATCTTCCGACCACCATCTGCTTTCACTACGTTAGATGTGATTGAAACACCTTACAGGGAGGAACACTTAAAGTGCCGTAAACTCCGCTCTGTCGAACACTGCTGTGGTGAAACATACCTTCAACCAACCTCCGTTTCATCGAGTGACAACGGTTTGAAAAGCTATGCGGGACCCACAGGACAAGTGCCATATACTCAACACTGTGAAACAACACTGTGGAGAAACCCTATTTCAACCAAAACTTCGTTTCACTAAATTAGAAGTCTTTGAAACTCTATGAGCGACAGAGACGGAAAGGGCCATCTATTCAACTCTGTAACCAACAATACTGTGGTGAAAGAAACTTCAACTAACACTTGGTTTCACTGAGAGAACTCTTTGAAGACATAGGCAGGCCTACCCTGTGTCATACATTCATCTCTGTGAATCGACACATGGTGAAACCATCCTTCAGCTAGCATCACGTTTCACCCTGAAGTGTCTGAAAAGTTATGCGCGGGGCTATGCCGACGGTGCCATGCACTCAATTCTGTGAAATTGGACTTTGCGAAAACCACCTTTCAGCGAACATCATGTATCGTTACGTTGGAAGGTTTGAAAACATGCGCAGCTTATAGGAAATGCCAGAGAGTCAACTCTGAAAAACCACTGGTGAGAAACTGTCACCGAACATCTGCTTTCACGTCGTTAAAATAGTTTGAAAACTTAGGCATGACTTACAAGGAAACTGCCATCTACCCAAATCTGTTAAGTAACAATCTGGTGAAGTTGTCTTTCAATTAACATCGATCTGGTTTATATGAGTGGCAACTCTGGAAAACTCTCTGGGGTCAACATGGTAAGTGCGTTTGTAGGCACTGGCTTTGACAACCTATGCAGCTCCTGGCCGGAAAAACCAATACACTTCATTCACTGTGCGAAACAAAACTATGGGGAAATCATCTCGGTACGAACAACTGCTTTCACTACGTTAGAGCTTGTCCAAAACCATGGCGGGCCCTAGGCAAAAAGTGCCATATACGCAATTCTGTCAAACAACACTGGGGAATCCATCTTCCCACTAACCTCTGGTTTCACTAAGTTACCGGAGTTTGAACAGCCCGAAAGGGAATTGTGCGGAATGTGCCATATACTCAACTCCCTGAAACAACAGTATGCTGAAGCTCTCTTTCACCATTTGGTTTCAGAAACTTAAAGTAATTTCAACACCTAAGCATGACTTCCATGGAACGTGCCATATGCGCAACTGTTGAAACAACACTGTGGTGAAGCCACGTTTCACCTGAAACCTGCTTCCACTAGAGCTACAGATGTTTGAACACACGTGCGGGGCCCAGGCCGATAGTGCCATTTACTACCTTCTGTGAAATATGCTGGGTGAAACATTCCCTCAACTAACATCGGATTTCACCCAGTGAGAACTATTGGAAAACCTACTCAGAGAGTGCAGTAGACGCAACTCTATGAAAGGCCGGGGAGGTTATCGTTCTGTCACCTTGTCGTATGGTGAGAAGGGTTTGAAACGTTATGCGAACTCTATGAGGAAAGTGCCTTGTCCTCAACTTTGTGAAACAGCACTGTGGCGAAGGCGTCGTCCCTCTAGCATCTGATCTCAGAATTGGTGGAAAAGGAACGGCGGGTCTACAGGCAACGTGCCATATATTCAACTCTGTAAAACAGCACTGTGGGGAAGGGAAATCTTTCCCCTAAAGCTTCCTTTCACCAAGCTACAAACGTTGCAATGCACATGTGGGGCCTAGGCAGATAGTGCCATAGGCTGCATTCTCTGAAAATAACTGTGGGTGGAACATTCTTTCAAGTAACATTTGATTTCGCTAAGTGAGAACTCATTGGAAAACCTATGCAAGGCCTACAGGACAAGGGTCGTATACTCATCTCTGTGAAACAACAGGGGGAGAAAGCGTCTTTCAAGTAGCATCCCGTTTCACAAGGTTAGAAGTCTTTGAATAGCTACGCGGAGCCTAGGCCAATAGTGCCAACTACTCAAACCTGTCACCCTACAGCCTGCAACAACCAAATTTCCACTACCATCTTCCTTCACGAAGGTAGAAGGGTTTGCAAACCTATGCGGGGAATGATGCGGAAAATGACCTTTAATCGACCCTGTGAGAGACTACTGTGGACAAACCATCTTTCAAGTGACAACTTGTGTCACTAAGGGAGACGCCTTTGAAAACCCTTGCGCGGCTTAGGAGGATAGTGTCATATACACAACTCTGTGAACCAACAGGGTGGAGAAGGAATCTTTCGCCTACCATCTGGTTTCACAAAGTTAAAATGTTTGAAAACCTATGCACGATCTACGTGGCAAGTTCCCTATACTCCACTCTGAAACACTCGGGGGAAATACTCTTTCACCTTAGAGCGTCTTTCACGAAGTGTGCAATGTTTGGATACACACGCGGGGCCTAGGCGGATAGTGTCATATACTCCACTCTGTGAAACAACGTTGCGGTGCAACAATCTTCCAACTGCCATCTGGTTTCACCGAGTGAGAACTCACTGAAAACCTAGGCACGGCTCATAATGTCAAACTGCCCTTTGTGGCAACCATCTTTCCAACTAACAGCTTCCATCCCTACATTAGAAGCGTTTCAAAACCTATGCGGGGAACGATGTGGAAAGTGACCCATAGTCGACGCTGTGAGGGAGTACTCTGGACAAACCACCTTGCAAGTAACTTCTTGTTCCACCAAGATAGAAGAGTCTGGAAATCTAAGCACGGACTAGACGGGAAGTGCGAGATGCTCAACTCTGGGAAAACACACTGTGCTGAAAACATCTTTCAACTAGCACCTGATTTCAGTCAGTCACCACCGTTTGAAAACTTAGGCAGGGTCTAGGCGGCAAGTGACAAAGAACCTGTGAAACGACAAAGCGAAGAAACTCTCTTTCAAGTAACACATCGCTTCACTACATTAGAAGTGGTGGACAAACTATGCGGGTCATGTGCCGACAGAACCGTACGCTCAACTCTGTCGAAGTGCACTTGGCGAAAACCATCTTTCAACTTACATCTTGTATCCCTACGTTAGAAGGGTTTGACAAGCCAGGCAGGGAACAACGAGGAAAGGGACATACACACGACCCTGTGAGAGAATACCGTGGACAAACCATCTCTCAACTAACATCTTGTATCACTAAGTCAAAAATGCGTGAAAAAGCAGGCGGGGCCGATAACGACAGGGCCGTATACTCAATTCTGCCAAACAACAAAGTGAGGAAACCATCCTCCAACTAACATCCTGTTTGACGTAGAAAACTTAGAAAATGTATGCTGGAAACGACGTGGAAGGTGACATATAGCAGCCACTGTGAAAGAATCCTGTGGAGAAAGCGTTTTTCCACTGTCATCATGTGTCACTAAGTTACAAGTGTTTCACTCTTTCAGCTCACACCTTGTTCACTACGTTATAAATGTTGGAAAACCCATGGAGGGCTTATGCGGAAAGTGCCTTGTATGTAACTCTGTGAAAAAAACAGTGTGGCAAAACCGTCGTTAAGAAAGATCTCGTTTCACAAAATTAGAAGAGTTTGAAACCCTATGCGGGGCGTACAGGGAAAGCGCTAGACACTCACCTCAGGGATACAAACACTTGGGGAAACAACCTTTCACTGAACGTCTGGTTACACTAAATTACAAGCGTTGAAAAACACATGCGGGGCCGAAGTGGAGAGTGCCGTACACTCCTTTCTGGGAAAGAACATTGGGAGGAAACCGTCGTTCACGGTCTACCCCGGGTCTCACTAAGTGAAACGTGTTTGGAAACCTATGTGAAGCCTACACGGAAAGTGCCATCACCTTGCGAAAAGCTTGTGGGGAAACGTTGTTTCAACTATCATCTAGTTTCACTAAGTTAAAATGGCTTCACAGCTATGCGGGATCTATGCGGAAAGGGCCATATAGGCAACTCTGAGATAGACCACTGTGTGGAACCCATCCTCCAACTCATCTCTCGCTTCACTAAGTTAGAGGTGTTTGAAAACCACGCGGGGCCTACGCCGAAAGTGTCTCATACTCACCTCGGGACACAAGTCTATCTGGGAAGCATCTTTCTGCTGAGATCTGGTTGCACTCAGTAACAAGTGTTTGAAAACGCACGCAGGGCGTAGCAGGATGGTGCCATACACTCACCTCTGGGAAACTACACTGTGGGGAAGCCGCCTTTCAACTACCGTCTGGGTTCGCTGAGATAGGAGTGTTTGAAAACCTAGGAGAAGCCTAACGGCTAAGTGCCACATACTCAACTGTGGGAAACAACAGTGTGCTGAAACGATCTTTCAGCTAACATCTGGCCTCACGAATTGAAAACGGTTTGAAAACTATTCGGGGTCTAGGCGGAAAGTGCCAGGTACTCAGCTCTGTGACACAAGAGCTTGGGGAACCATCTTCCAACTAAAATATTTCACTAAGTTAGAAGTCTTTGAAAACCGGGCGGAGACTACACCAAAAGTGTCATACAGTCACCTCTGTGAGTCACTGTGGGGAAGCCATGTTTCCAATAACGTCTCTCTTCACGAGGTTGGAAGTATTTGAACACCCGTGCAGGGCCGGCGTCAAAAGTGCCACATAGTCAACTCTGAAACAACACTGTGGGGTTTCCACGTTTCAATTAACCTCTTCTTGTTCCACTCAGAAGTGTTTGCAAACCTATGCCGGTACTACGCGGGAAGTGCTATAGGCTCAACTCTGTAAAACTCACTGTGGTGAAGCCACAGGCTTCACCCCACAGCCAAAGGGCATCTGGGTTCACTTGTTGGAAGTATGTGAAAACCTATGGGGGCTTATGCGGAAAGTGCCCTATGCTCAAGTGTGTCAAGCAGCTTTTGGGGAGACCACCTTTCAACTAACATCTTGTTTCACCGTGTTAGAAGTGTTTCAAACACTCTCCTAGGAACCATGAGAAAAGTGACGTATACTCGACACAGCCAAATCGTACTGTGGAGAAACGGTCTTCCAACTCACATCTGCTGTCGCCAAGTTAAAAGGGTTGGAAAACTTCTGCAGGGCCTATGCGCAAGGGCCGTGTACTCCATTCTGTGAAACGACGCTGTAGGGAAACAATCTTGCGACTAACATCTGGTTTCACTGTGAACTGTCTGAAAACCTACAAAGTGCCATATAGTCAACTGTGTGAAAGAGCACTCTGGGTAAAAGGTCTTGTGACCACCTGATTTAGGACGTTAGAAGCATTTGCAAAACTACGCCGGGATGAATGCAGAAAGTGCCATATACTCAACTCTGTCAAGCTGCACTTTGGCGAAACCATCTTTCAACTAACACCTTGTGTCGCTACCATAGAAACATGTTTGAAAACCTATGGAGGGAATGATGTGGAAAGGGTCATATATACGCAGCTCTGTCCAACCGGGCTTTGGGGAAACCACCTTTCAAGTGACATTTGATTCAACTAAATTGGAAGTGTCTGAAAGCTCCTGTGTGGTCCAGACTGAAAGGGCCTCCCACTCTATGAAAGAACACTGTGGGGAAAACGTCTTTCAACGTTCTCTTTCACTAAGTCAGAAGTGTTGGAAACCCCATGCGGGGATCGATGGGGAAAGTGACGTTGTGAGAGAGTACTGGGAAGAAACCATCTTTCAACTGGCATCTTGTTTCACTGAGAACTGTTTGAAAACATATGCACGGCCTACAAAGTGTACTAGAGTCAACTGTGTGAAAGAACACAGTGGGGAAAAATCATCTTTTAACTAACAGCTCGTTTCGCTCAGTTGGAAGTGTTTGAAGACCTATGTGGGGATCGAGGGGGAAGGTTACATACACCAGCCACTGTGAAAAGAACACTGTGCAGAAACCTTCTTTCAACTGATATCCTGTTTCACCTGGTTAGAAGTGTTTGAAGAACTCCGTGGGGGCTTATGCAGAAAGTGCCATGTACTCTGTCAAGTCCCTGCACGTTGGGACACCCTTTTGTGGAGAAACCGTCCTTCAACCACCATGTTAGAGTTATTATGTTATGTCTGAGTTACGTTCTGTTACAGTTACGTCATGTTATGTTATGTTATGTTATGTTATGTTATGTTTTCATGTTACGTTCTGTTATAGCTATTTGAAAACTTTATGCGGGGTCTATGTATAAAGTGCCATACACTCTGGCAAATAACACTGTGCGGAAACCGTCTTTCAACCAAAATCCTATTTCACTACATTAGAAGTGTTGGAAAACCCATGTGGAGTCGACACCAAAAGTGCCATGTACTCAACCTTGTGAAACAACTGTGTGGTGAAACTATCATCTGCTTCCACTGTTAGAAGTACTTGAAGACCCACGCAGGGCCAACAACGAAAGTGCCATCTACAAAACTGTATGAAGAAACACTGTGGGGAAACAGCTTGCCACTAAAATCTTATTCCAATCAGATGAAATTGTTTGAAAACCTATGCGGAGCTTATAATGAAAGTGCCGTACACTCATCTCTGTGAAACAACAGCTTATCTGAGAGTTTTATACTCAACTCTATGGAAGAAGACGGTGGGGAAACCTTTCACCTAACATGTGGTTTCTCGAAGCTAGACGTGTGAAAACCAGGTTGCGGCCTATGCAGAAAGTGCCTTACACTCAAATCTGTGAAAGCAGAGTGTGCGGAACCATCTTTCAACAAACTTTCGGTTTCACTAATTTGGAAGTGATGGAAAACTTATGATCGGTTAACTATGAGACAAGTTGCCATATAGTCAACTCTGTGAAACAACACTCTGGTGTGAACCTCTTTCAACGACCGTCTGATTTCACTAATTTAGAAGGGTTTGAAAACCCACGCAGGCAGCAATGGGGAATGTACGATTACTCAACTCTGTGCCACAACAGTGTGGTGAAACCATCCTTCATAACATCTTGCTTCCCTGCCAGGTGTTGTCACCCTTTGCAGGGAATTTTGACGAGAGTGACTTATACTCTATTGTGTAAAAAATGTGGAAAAATGGTCTTTCAACCGACATCCTCTTTCACGAACGAAGTGTTTGAAAACCCATGCTGGGCTTTTGAGGAAACTGCCTTAGAGCCACTCTGTGGGGAATCCATCTTCCAACTAATCTCTTGCTTCACTCTAATGAAGCATAATGGGGCTCGAAAACCATAATGGGGCTACAGTGCAAGCGCCACTTACTCGACTCTGTGAAACAGCACGGTCGGGAAACAATCTGTCTCTTAATATCAGTTGCAAGTGTTTGAAAACAGATGCGGGGCCTATGCACGAGGATCATGCCATGCCTTCAACGTTGTGAAATAACACTGTGGGGAAACCACCTTTCCACTACCATCTCGTTCCTCTTAGAACGGTTTGAAAACCTATGAGAAGCCTAAAAACTAAGGGCCATACACTCAACTGTGTGAAACAACGACGTGGTGAAAAGATCTTTCAAATAACATCTGGTTTCCATCATTGAGAATTGAAGACTATTGGGGGTTATGCGGAAAGGGTCATATACTCAAATCTGTGACACAACATGTGGGGAAACCATCTTTCAATCAACATCTTGTATAACTAAACTGGAAGCGTTAGAAAACCCATGGGGAGCCTATGCCGAAAGTGCCATATACTCACTCACCTCTGTCAGCCTGCACTTTGCGGAAACCATCTTGAGAGTAATATCCTGTAGCACCAAGTTAGGAAGGAGCGTTTGAAAAACTATGCGGGTAAAAGGCAGGAGGTACAAGATACTGACAACTGTGGAACAACACTGTGAGAAACCGTCTTTCAACTCAATTCTTCTTTCATTTAGGTTAGAAGTGTTTGAAAACCTATGCGCGGCGTATGGGGAAAGTGCCATTCTTTCAACTAATATCTGATTTCGCCCAGGGTGAACTCTTTTGGAAACCTATGCACAGCCTACACGGTAAGTGCCATATACTGAACTCTGTGAAACAACCCTGTGGGGAAACGATCTTTCAACTAACATTTCGTTTCCCTAAGTTAGAAGTGTTTGAAAAGCTCTGCGGGACCTATGCAGAATTGCCCTATACTCCACTCTCAAACTGAACTCTTAGGGAAGCATTTTTCAGCTAACATCTTTATGAAACTACGTGAGGAGCATTGTAAAACCTGTGTGGGGAACGATGTGGAAAGTGACATATACTGTGGGACCCTGTGAGAAAATAGAGTGGACAATCCATCTGTCAATTATCTTGGGGCACTAAGTTTGAAGTGTTTGAAAACCTATGCACGGCTTATGGGGAAAGTGCCATATACTCGACTCCCTTCACATATGTGTGTGGGCAAATCCTATGTCATCTAACCTCATGTATCTCTACGACTGAAGGGTTTGCAACCGCAGGCGGGGCCTGCATGAATAAGGCCATATGCACCACTTGGGAAACACCACTGTGGGGAAACCATCCTTCAACTAACATCTTGTTCACTGAGAAGGGTTTGAAACTATGCGGAGCCTTTGCTGAAAGTGCCACGTACAGAACTCGGTGGAAACAACACTGTGGTGAAACGATCTTTCAACGAACATCTCGTTTCAAGCCATAACTCTGTGAAAAAGTTTGCGGGGTATCTGCCGACAGTGCCATATATTCAACTCGGTGAAACTGCACTTTGCAGGAAGGAAGGCTCTTTCAAGTAACATCTGGTATCACGAAGTCAGAAGGGTTTGAAAACCTATGTGGGTAATGATGAGGAAAGTGACACATACTGGATACTGTGAGAAAATACCGTGGACAATCCATCTTTCAACTAGCTCGTGTCACTAAGTTGGAAGTGTTTGCAAACCTAGGCGCGGCTTATGCAGAAAGTGCCGTATACTCGACGCTTTGAAAAAAAGCACTCTGGACGAAGATTCTTTCATGAGTATGTAGTTTCAGAAAACTAAAGCAGTTTGACAAGCAACGCATGACCTACACGGAAAGTGCCATATACGCAACTCTGTGAAACAACGCTCTGAGGAAATGATCCTTCACCTAACATCTGGTTTCATTAAGTTGTGTTTGAATGCAAATGTTGGCCTAGAAGAATAGAACCATGTACTCAATACCGTGAAACAACAATGTGGTGAAACCATCTTCCGACCACCATCTGCTTTCACTACGTTAGATGTGATTGAAACACCTTACAGGGAGGAACACTTAAAGTGCCGTAAACTCCGCTCTGTCGAACACTGCTGTGGTGAAACATACCTTCAACCAACCTCCGTTTCATCGAGTGACAACGGTTTGAAAAGCTATGCGGGACCCACAGGACAAGTGCCATATACTCAACACTGTGAAACAACACTGTGGAGAAACCCTATTTCAACCAAAACTTCGTTTCACTAAATTAGAAGTCTTTGAAACTCTATGAGCGACAGAGACGGAAAGGGCCATCTATTCAACTCTGTAACCAACAATACTGTGGTGAAAGAAACTTCAACTAACACTTGGTTTCACTGAGAGAACTCTTTGAAGACATAGGCAGGCCTACCCTGTGTCATACATTCATCTCTGTGAATCGACACATGGTGAAACCATCCTTCAGCTAGCATCACGTTTCACCCTGAAGTGTCTGAAAAGTTATGCGCGGGGCTATGCCGACGGTGCCATGCACTCAATTCTGTGAAATTGGACTTTGCGAAAACCACCTTTCAGCGAACATCATGTATCGTTACGTTGGAAGGTTTGAAAACATGCGCAGCTTATAGGAAATGCCAGAGAGTCAACTCTGAAAAACCACTGGTGAGAAACTGTCACCGAACATCTGCTTTCACGTCGTTAAAATAGTTTGAAAACTTAGGCATGACTTACAAGGAAACTGCCATCTACCCAAATCTGTTAAGTAACAATCTGGTGAAGTTGTCTTTCAATTAACATCGATCTGGTTTATATGAGTGGCAACTCTGGAAAACTCTCTGGGGTCAACATGGTAAGTGCGTTTGTAGGCACTGGCTTTGACAACCTATGCAGCTCCTGGCCGGAAAAACCAATACACTTCATTCACTGTGCGAAACAAAACTATGGGGAAATCATCTCGGTACGAACAACTGCTTTCACTACGTTAGAGCTTGTCCAAAACCATGGCGGGCCCTAGGCAAAAAGTGCCATATACGCAATTCTGTCAAACAACACTGGGGAATCCATCTTCCCACTAACCTCTGGTTTCACTAAGTTACCGGAGTTTGAACAGCCCGGCAGGGAATTGTGCGGAATGTGCCATATACTCAACTCCCTGAAACAACAGTATGCTGAAGCTCTCTTTCACCATTTGGTTTCAGAAACTTAAAGTAATTTCAACACCTAAGCATGACTTCCATGGAACGTGCCATATGCGCAACTGTTGAAACAACACTGTGGTGAAGCCACGTTTCACCTGAAACCTGCTTCCACTAGAGCTACAGATGTTTGAACACACGTGCGGGGCCCAGGCCGATAGTGCCATTTACTACCTTCTGTGAAATATGCTGGGTGAAACATTCCCTCAACTAACATCGGATTTCACCCAGTGAGAACTATTGGAAAACCTACTCAGAGAGTGCAGTAGACGCAACTCTATGAAAGGCCGGGGAGGTTATCGTTCTGTCACCTTGTCGTATGGTGAGAAGGGTTTGAAACGTTATGCGAACTCTATGAGGAAAGTGCCTTGTCCTCAACTTTGTGAAACAGCACTGTGGCGAAGGCGTCGTCCCTCTAGCATCTGATCTCAGAATTGGTGGAAAAGGAACGGCGGGTCTACAGGCAACGTGCCATATATTCCACTCTGTAAAACAGCACTGTGGGGAAGGGAAATCTTTCCCCTAAAGCTTCCTTTCACCAAGCTACAAACGTTGCAATGCACATGTGGGGCCTAGGCAGATAGTGCCATAGGCTGCATTCTCTGAAAATAACTGTGGGTGGAACATTCTTTCAAGTAACATTTGATTTCGCTAAGTGAGAACTCATTGGAAAACCTATGCAAGGCCTACAGGACAAGGGTCGTATACTCATCTCTGTGAAACAACAGGGGGAGAAAGCGTCTTTCAAGTAGCATCCCGTTTCACAAGGTTAGAAGTCTTTGAATAGCTACGCGGAGCCTAGGCCAATAGTGCCAACTACTCAAACCTGTCACCCTACAGCCTGCAACAACCAAATTTCCACTACCATCTTCCTTCACGAAGGTAGAAGGGTTTGCAAACCTATGCGGGGAATGATGCGGAAAATGACCTTTAATCGACCCTGTGAGAGACTACTGTGGACAAACCATCTTTCAAGTGACAACTTGTGTCACTAAGGGAGACGCCTTTGAAAACCCTTGCGCGGCTTAGGAGGATAGTGTCATATACACAACTCTGTGAACCAACAGGGTGGAGAAGGAATCTTTCGCCTACCATCTGGTTTCACAAAGTTAAAATGTTTGAAAACCTATGCACGATCTACGTGGCAAGTTCCCTATACTCCACTCTGAAACACTCGGGGGAAATACTCTTTCACCTTAGAGCGTCTTTCACGAAGTGTGCAATGTTTGGATACACACGCGGGGCCTAGGCGGATAGTGTCATATACTCCACTCTGTGAAACAACGTTGCGGTGCAACAATCTTCCAACTGCCATCTGGTTTCACCGAGTGAGAACTCACTGAAAACCTAGGCACGGCTCATAATGTCAAACTGCCCTTTGTGGCAACCATCTTTCCAACTAACAGCTTCCATCCCTACATTAGAAGCGTTTCAAAACCTATGCGGGGAACGATGTGGAAAGTGACCCATAGTCGACGCTGTGAGAGAGTACTCTGGACAAACCACCTTGCAAGTAACTTCTTGTTCCACCAAGATAGAAGAGTCTGGAAATCTAAGCACGGACTAGACGGGAAGTGCGAGATGCTCAACTCTGGGAAAACACACTGTGCTGAAAACATCTTTCAACTAGCACCTGATTTCAGTCAGTCACCACCGTTTGAAAACTTAGGCAGGGTCTACGCGGCAAGTGACAAAGAACCTATGAAACGACAAAGCGAAGAAACTCTCTTTCAAGTAACACATCGCTTCACTACATTAGAAGTGGTGGACAATCTATGCGGGTCATGTGCCGACAGAACCGTACGCTCAACTCTGTCGCTCATCACTTGGCGAAAACCATCTTTCAACTTACATCTTGTATCCCTACGTTAGAAGGGTTTGACAAGCCAGGCAGGGAACAACGAGGAAAGGGACATACACACGACCCTGTGAGAGAATACCGTGGACAAACCATCTCTCAACTAACATCTTGTATCACTAAGTCAAAAATGCGTGAAAAAGCAGGCGGGGCCGATAACGACAGGGCCGTATACTCAATTCTGCCAAACAACAAAGTGAGGAAACCATCCTCCAACTAACATCCTGTTTGACGTAGAAAACTTAGAAAATGTATGCTGGAAACGACGTGGAAGGTGACATATAGCAGCCACTGTGAAAGAATCCTGTGGAGAAAGCGTTTTTCCACTGTCATCATGTGTCACTAAGTTACAAGTGTTTCACTCTTTCAGCTCACACCTTGTTCACTACGTTATAAATGTTGGAAAACCCATGGAGGGCTTATGCGGAAAGTGCCTTGTATGTAACTCTGTGAAAAAAACAGTGTGGCAAAACCGTCGTTAAGAAAGATCTCGTTTCACAAAATTAGAAGAGTTTGAAACCCTATGCGGGGCGTACAGGGAAAGCGCTAGACACTCACCTCAGGGATACAAACACTTGGGGAAACAACCTTTCACTGAACATCTGGTTACACTAAATTACAAGCGTTGAAAAACACATGCGGGGCCGAAGTGGAGAGTGCCGTACACTCCTTTCTGGGAAAGAACATTGGGAGGAAACCGTCGTTCACGGTCTACCCCGGGTCTCACTAAGTGAAACGTGTTTGGAAACCTATGTGAAGCCTACACGGAAAGTGCCATCACCTTGCGAAAAGCTTGTGGGGAAACGTTGTTTCAACTATCATCTAGTTTCACTAAGTTAAAATGGCTTCACAGCTATGCGGGATCTATGCGGAAAGGGCCATATAGGCAACTCTGAGATAGACCACTGTGTGGAACCCATCCTCCAACTCATCTCTCGCTTCACTAAGTTAGAGGTGTTTGAAAACCACGCGGGGCCTACGCCGAAAGTGTCTCATACTCACCTCGGGACACAAGTCTATCTGGGAAGCATCTTTCTGCTGAGATCTGGTTGCACTCAGTAACAAGTGTTTGAAAACGCACGCAGGGCGTAGCAGGATGGTGCCATACACTCACCTCTGGGAAACTACACTGTGGGGAAGCCGCCTTTCAACTACCGTCTGGGTTCGCTGAGATAGGAGTGTTTGAAAACCTAGGAGAAGCCTAACGGCTAAGTGCCACATACTCAACTGTGGGAAACAACAGTGTGCTGAAACGATCTTTCAGCTAACATCTGGCCTCACGAATTGAAAACGGTTTGAAAACTATTCGGGGTCTAGGCGGAAAGTGCCAGGTACTCAGCTCTGTGACACAAGAACTTGGGGAACCATCTTCCAACTAAAATATTTCACTAAGTTAGAAGTCTTTGAAAACCGGGCGGAGACTACACCAAAAGTGTCATACAGTCACCTCTGTGAGTCACTGTGGGGAAGCCATGTTTCCAATAACGTCTCTCTTCACGAGGTTGGAAGTATTTGAACACCCGTGCAGGGCCGGCGTCAAAAGTGCCACATAGTCAACTCTGAAACAACACTGTGGGGTTTCCACGTTTCAATTAACCTCTTCTTGTTCCACTCAGAAGTGTTTGCAAACCTATGCCGGTACTACGCGGGAAGTGCTATAGGCTCAACTCTGTAAAACTCACTGTGGTGAAGCCACAGGCTTCACCCCACAGCCAAAGGGCATCTGGGTTCACTTGTTGGAAGTATGTGAAAACCTATGGGGGCTTATGCGGAAAGTGCCCTATGCTCAAGTGTGTCAAGCAGCTTTTGGGGAGACCACCTTTCAACTAACATCTTGTTTCACCGTGTTAGAAGTGTTTCAAACACTCTCCTAGGAACCATGAGAAAAGTGACGTATACTCGACACAGCCAAATCGTACTGTGGAGAAACGGTCTTCCAACTCACATCTGCTGTCGCCAAGTTAAAAGGGTTGGAAAACTTCTGCAGGGCCTATGCGCAAGGGCCGTGTACTCCATTCTGTGAAACGACGCTGTAGGGAAACAATCTTGCGACTAACATCTGGTTTCACTGTGAACTGTCTGAAAACCTACAAAGTGCCATATAGTCAACTGTGTGAAAGAGCACTCTGGGTAAAAGGTCTTGTGACCACCTGATTTAGGACGTTAGAAGCATTTGCAAAACTACGCCGGGATGAATGCAGAAAGTGCCATATACTCAACTCTGTCAAGCTGCACTTTGGCGAAACCATCTTTCAACTAACACCTTGTGTCGCTACCATAGAAACATGTTTGAAAACCTATGGAGGGAATGATGTGGAAAGGGTCATATATACGCAGCTCTGTCCAACCGGGCTTTGGGGAAACCACCTTTCAAGTGACATTTGATTCAACTAAATTGGAAGTGTCTGAAAGCTCCTGTGTGGTCCAGACTGAAAGGGCCTCCCACTCTATGAAAGAACACTGTGGGGAAAACGTCTTTCAACGTTCTCTTTCACTAAGTCAGAAGTGTTGGAAACCCCATGCGGGGATCGATGGGGAAAGTGACGTTGTGAGAGAGTACTGGGAAGAAACCATCTTTCAACTGGCATCTTGTTTCACTGAGAACTGTTTGAAAACATATGCACGGCCTACAAAGTGTACTAGAGTCAACTGTGTGAAAGAACACAGTGGGGAAAAATCATCTTTTAACTAACAGCTCGTTTCGCTCAGTTGGAAGTGTTTGAAGACCTATGTGGGGATCGAGGGGGAAGGTTACATACACCAGCCACTGTGAAAAGAACACTGTGCAGAAACCTTCTTTCAACTGATATCCTGTTTCACCTGGTTAGAAGTGTTTGAAGAACTCCGTGGGGGCTTATGCAGAAAGTGCCATGTACTCTGTCAAGTCCCTGCACGTTGGGACACCCTTTTGTGGAGAAACCGTCCTTCAACCACCATGTTAGAGTTATTATGTTATGTCTGAGTTACGTTCTGTTACAGTTACGTCATGTTATGTTATGTTATGTTATGTTATGTTATGTTATGTTTTCATGTTACGTTCTGTTATAGCTATTTGAAAACTTTATGCGGGGTCTATGTATAAAGTGCCATACACTCTGGCAAATAACACTGTGCGGAAACCGTCTTTCAACCAAAATCCTATTTCACTACATTAGAAGTGTTGGAAAACCCATGTGGAGTCGACACCAAAAGTGCCATGTACTCAACCTTGTGAAACAACTGTGTGGTGAAACTATCATCTGCTTCCACTGTTAGAAGTACTTGAAGACCCACGCAGGGCCAACAACGAAAGTGCCATCTACAAAACTGTATGAAGAAACACTGTGGGGAAACAGCTTGCCACTAAAATCTTATTCCAATCAGATGAAATTGTTTGAAAACCTAAGCGGAGCTTATAATGAAAGTGCCGTACACTCATCTCTGTGAAACAACAGCTTATCTGAGAGTTTTATACTCAACTCTATGGAAGAAGACGGTGGGGAAACCTTTCACCTAACATGTGGTTTCTCGAAGCTAGACGTGTGAAAACCAGGTTGCGGCCTATGCAGAAAGTGCCTTACACTCAAATCTGTGAAAGCACAGTGTGCGGAACCATCTTTCAACAAACTTTCGGTTTCACTAATTTGGAAGTGATGGAAAACTTATGATCGGTTAACTATGAGACAAGTTGCCATATAGTCAACTCTGTGAAACAACACTCTGGTGTGAACCTCTTTCAACGACCGTCTGATTTCACTAATTTAGAAGGGTTTGAAAACCCACGCAGGCAGCAATGGGGAATGTACGATTACTCAACTCTGTGCCACAACAGTGTGGTGAAACCATCCTTCATAACATCTTGCTTCCCTGCCAGGTGTTGTCACCCTTTGCAGGGAATTTTGACGAGAGTGACTTATACTCTATTGTGTAAAAAATGTGGAAAAATGGTCTTTCAACCGACATCCTCTTTCACGAACGAAGTGTTTGAAAACCCATGCTGGGCTTTTGAGGAAACTGCCTTAGAGCCACTCTGTGGGGAATCCATCTTCCAACTAATCTCTTGCTTCACTCTAATGAAGCATAATGGGGCTCGAAAACCATAATGGGGCTACAGTGCAAGCGCCACTTACTCGACTCTGTGAAACAGCACGGTCGGGAAACAATCTGTCTCTTAATATCAGTTGCAAGTGTTTGAAAACAGATGCGGGGCCTATGCACGAGGATCATGCCATGCCTTCAACGTTGTGAAATAACACTGTGGGGAAACCACCTTTCCACTACCATCTCGTTCCTCTTAGAACGGTTTGAAAACCTATGAGAAGCCTAAAAACTAAGGGCCATACACTCAACTGTGTGAAACAACGACGTGGTGAAAAGATCTTTCAAATAACATCTGGTTTCCATCATTGAGAATTGAAGACTATTGGGGGTTATGCGGAAAGGGTCATATACTCAAATCTGTGACACAACATGTGGGGAAACCATCTTTCAATCAACATCTTGTATAACTAAACTGGAAGCGTTAGAAAACCCATGGGGAGCCTATGCCGAAAGTGCCATATACTCACTCACCTCTGTCAGCCTGCACTTTGCGGAAACCATCTTGAGAGTAATATCCTGTAGCACCAAGTTAGGAAGGAGCGTTTGAAAAACTATGCGGGTAAAAGGCAGGAGGTACAAGATACTGACAACTGTGGAACAACACTGTGAGAAACCGTCTTTCAACTCAATTCTTCTTTCATTTAGGTTAGAAGTGTTTGAAAACCTATGCGCGGCGTATGGGGAAAGTGCCATTCTTTCAACTAATATCTGATTTCGCCCAGGGTGAACTCTTTTGGAAACCTATGCACAGCCTACACGGTAAGTGCCATATACTGAACTCTGTGAAACAACCCTGTGGGGAAACGATCTTTCAACTAACATTTCGTTTCCCTAAGTTAGAAGTGTTTGAAAAGCTCTGCGGGACCTATGCAGAATTGCCCTATACTCCACTCTCAAACTGAACTCTTAGGGAAGCATTTTTCAGCTAACATCTTTATGAAACTACGTGAGGAGCATTGTAAAACCTGTGTGGGGAACGATGTGGAAAGTGACATATACTGTGGGACCCTGTGAGAAAATAGAGTGGACAATCCATCTGTCAATTATCTTGGGGCACTAAGTTTGAAGTGTTTGAAAACCTATGCACGGCTTATGGGGAAAGTGCCATATACTCGACTCCCTTCACATATGTGTGTGGGCAAATCCTATGTCATCTAACCTCATGTATCTCTACGACTGAAGGGTTTGCAACCGCAGGCGGGGCCTGCATGAATAAGGCCATATGCACCACTTGGGAAACACCACTGTGGGGAAACCATCCTTCAACTAACATCTTGTTCACTGAGAAGGGTTTGAAACTATGCGGAGCCTTTGCTGAAAGTGCCACGTACAGAACTCGGTGGAAACAACACTGTGGTGAAACGATCTTTCAACGAACATCTCGTTTCAAGCCATAACTCTGTGAAAAAGTTTGCGGGGTATCTGCCGACAGTGCCATATATTCAACTCGGTGAAACTGCACTTTGCAGGAAGGAAGGCTCTTTCAAGTAACATCTGGTATCACGAAGTCAGAAGGGTTTGAAAACCTATGTGGGTAATGATGAGGAAAGTGACACATACTGGATACTGTGAGAAAATACCGTGGACAATCCATCTTTCAACTAGCTCGTGTCACTAAGTTGGAAGTGTTTGCAAACCTAGGCGCGGCTTATGCAGAAAGTGCCGTATACTCGACGCTTTGAAAAAAAAGCACTCTGGACGAAGATTCTTTCATGAGTATGTAGTTTCAGAAAACTAAAGCAGTTTGACAAGCAACGCATGACCTACACGGAAAGTGCCATATACGCAACTCTGTGAAACAACGCTCTGAGGAAATGATCCTTCACCTAACATCTGGTTTCATTAAGTTGTGTTTGAATGCAAATGTTGGCCTAGAAGAATAGAACCATGTACTCAATACCGTGAAACAACAATGTGGTGAAACCATCTTCCGACCACCATCTGCTTTCACTACGTTAGATGTGATTGAAACACCTTACAGGGAGGAACACTTAAAGTGCCGTAAACTCCGCTCTGTCGAACACTGCTGTGGTGAAACATACCTTCAACCAACCTCCGTTTCATCGAGTGACAACGGTTTGAAAAGCTATGCGGGACCCACAGGACAAGTGCCATATACTCAACACTGTGAAACAACACTGTGGAGAAACCCTATTTCAACCAAAACTTCGTTTCACTAAATTAGAAGTCTTTGAAACTCTATGAGCGACAGAGACGGAAAGGGCCATCTATTCAACTCTGTAACCAACAATACTGTGGTGAAAGAAACTTCAACTAACACTTGGTTTCACTGAGAGAACTCTTTGAAGACATAGGCAGGCCTACCCTGTGTCATACATTCATCTCTGTGAATCGACACATGGTGAAACCATCCTTCAGCTAGCATCACGTTTCACCCTGAAGTGTCTGAAAAGTTATGCGCGGGGCTATGCCGACGGTGCCATGCACTCAATTCTGTGAAATTGGACTTTGCGAAAACCACCTTTCAGCGAACATCATGTATCGTTACGTTGGAAGGTTTGAAAACATGCGCAGCTTATAGGAAATGCCAGAGAGTCAACTCTGAAAAACCACTGGTGAGAAACTGTCACCGAACATCTGCTTTCACGTCGTTAAAATAGTTTGAAAACTTAGGCATGACTTACAAGGAAACTGCCATCTACCCAAATCTGTTAAGTAACAATCTGGTGAAGTTGTCTTTCAATTAACATCGATCTGGTTTATATGAGTGGCAACTCTGGAAAACTCTCTGGGGTCAACATGGTAAGTGCGTTTGTAGGCACTGGCTTTGACAACCTATGCAGCTCCTGGCCGGAAAAACCAATACACTTCATTCACTGTGCGAAACAAAACTATGGGGAAATCATCTCGGTACGAACAACTGCTTTCACTACGTTAGAGCTTGTCCAAAACCATGGCGGGCCCTAGGCAAAAAGTGCCATATACGCAATTCTGTCAAACAACACTGGGGAATCCATCTTCCCACTAACCTCTGGTTTCACTAAGTTACCGGAGTTTGAACAGCCCGAAAGGGAATTGTGCGGAATGTGCCATATACTCAACTCCCTGAAACAACAGTATGCTGAAGCTCTCTTTCACCATTTGGTTTCAGAAACTTAAAGTAATTTCAACACCTAAGCATGACTTCCATGGAACGTGCCATATGCGCAACTGTTGAAACAACACTGTGGTGAAGCCACGTTTCACCTGAAACCTGCTTCCACTAGAGCTACAGATGTTTGAACACACGTGCGGGGCCCAGGCCGATAGTGCCATTTACTACCTTCTGTGAAATATGCTGGGTGAAACATTCCCTCAACTAACATCGGATTTCACCCAGTGAGAACTATTGGAAAACCTACTCAGAGAGTGCAGTAGACGCAACTCTATGAAAGGCCGGGGAGGTTATCGTTCTGTCACCTTGTCGTATGGTGAGAAGGGTTTGAAACGTTATGCGAACTCTATGAGGAAAGTGCCTTGTCCTCAACTTTGTGAAACAGCACTGTGGCGAAGGCGTCGTCCCTCTAGCATCTGATCTCAGAATTGGTGGAAAAGGAACGGCGGGTCTACAGGCAACGTGCCATATATTCCACTCTGTAAAACAGCACTGTGGGGAAGGGAAATCTTTCCCCTAAAGCTTCCTTTCACCAAGCTACAAACGTTGCAATGCACATGTGGGGCCTAGGCAGATAGTGCCATAGGCTGCATTCTCTGAAAATAACTGTGGGTGGAACATTCTTTCAAGTAACATTTGATTTCGCTAAGTGAGAACTCATTGGAAAACCTATGCAAGGCCTACAGGACAAGGGTCGTATACTCATCTCTGTGAAACAACAGGGGGAGAAAGCGTCTTTCAAGTAGCATCCCGTTTCACAAGGTTAGAAGTCTTTGAATAGCTACGCGGAGCCTAGGCCAATAGTGCCAACTACTCAAACCTGTCACCCTACAGCCTGCAACAACCAAATTTCCACTACCATCTTCCTTCACGAAGGTAGAAGGGTTTGCAAACCTATGCGGGGAATGATGCGGAAAATGACCTTTAATCGACCCTGTGAGAGACTACTGTGGACAAACCATCTTTCAAGTGACAACTTGTGTCACTAAGGGAGACGCCTTTGAAAACCCTTGCGCGGCTTAGGAGGATAGTGTCATATACACAACTCTGTGAACCAACAGGGTGGAGAAGGAATCTTTCGCCTACCATCTGGTTTCACAAAGTTAAAATGTTTGAAAACCTATGCACGATCTACGTGGCAAGTTCCCTATACTCCACTCTGAAACACTCGGGGGAAATACTCTTTCACCTTAGAGCGTCTTTCACGAAGTGTGCAATGTTTGGATACACACGCGGGGCCTAGGCGGATAGTGTCATATACTCCACTCTGTGAAACAACGTTGCGGTGCAACAATCTTCCAACTGCCATCTGGTTTCACCGAGTGAGAACTCACTGAAAACCTAGGCACGGCTCATAATGTCAAACTGCCCTTTGTGGCAACCATCTTTCCAACTAACAGCTTCCATCCCTACATTAGAAGCGTTTCAAAACCTATGCGGGGAACGATGTGGAAAGTGACCCATAGTCGACGCTGTGAGAGAGTACTCTGGACAAACCACCTTGCAAGTAACTTCTTGTTCCACCAAGATAGAAGAGTCTGGAAATCTAAGCACGGACTAGACGGGAAGTGCGAGATGCTCAACTCTGGGAAAACACACTGTGCTGAAAACATCTTTCAACTAGCACCTGATTTCAGTCAGTCACCACCGTTTGAAAACTTAGGCAGGGTCTACGCGGCAAGTGACAAAGAACCTGTGAAACGACAAAGCGAAGAAACTCTCTTTCAAGTAACACATCGCTTCACTACATTAGAAGTGGTGGACAAACTATGCGGGTCATGTGCCGACAGAACCGTACGCTCAACTCTGTCGAAGTGCACTTGGCGAAAACCATCTTTCAACTTACATCTTGTATCCCTACGTTAGAAGGGTTTGACAAGCCAGGCAGGGAACAACGAGGAAAGGGACATACACACGACCCTGTGAGAGAATACCGTGGACAAACCATCTCTCAACTAACATCTTGTATCACTAAGTCAAAAATGCGTGAAAAAGCAGGCGGGGCCGATAACGACAGGGCCGTATACTCAATTCTGCCAAACAACAAAGTGAGGAAACCATCCTCCAACTAACATCCTGTTTGACGTAGAAAACTTAGAAAATGTATGCTGGAAACGACGTGGAAGGTGACATATAGCAGCCACTGTGAAAGAATCCTGTGGAGAAAGCGTTTTTCCACTGTCATCATGTGTCACTAAGTTACAAGTGTTTCACTCTTTCAGCTCACACCTTGTTCACTACGTTATAAATGTTGGAAAACCCATGGAGGGCTTATGCGGAAAGTGCCTTGTATGTAACTCTGTGAAAAAAACAGTGTGGCAAAACCGTCGTTAAGAAAGATCTCGTTTCACAAAATTAGAAGAGTTTGAAACCCTATGCGGGGCGTACAGGGAAAGCGCTAGACACTCACCTCAGGGATACAAACACTTGGGGAAACAACCTTTCACTGAACATCTGGTTACACTAAATTACAAGCGTTGAAAAACACATGCGGGGCCGAAGTGGAGAGTGCCGTACACTCCTTTCTGGGAAAGAACATTGGGAGGAAACCGTCGTTCACGGTCTACCCCGGGTCTCACTAAGTGAAACGTGTTTGGAAACCTATGTGAAGCCTACACGGAAAGTGCCATCACCTTGCGAAAAGCTTGTGGGGAAACGTTGTTTCAACTATCATCTAGTTTCACTAAGTTAAAATGGCTTCACAGCTATGCGGGATCTATGCGGAAAGGGCCATATAGGCAACTCTGAGATAGACCACTGTGTGGAACCCATCCTCCAACTCATCTCTCGCTTCACTAAGTTAGAGGTGTTTGAAAACCACGCGGGGCCTACGCCGAAAGTGTCTCATACTCACCTCGGGACACAAGTCTATCTGGGAAGCATCTTTCTGCTGAGATCTGGTTGCACTCAGTAACAAGTGTTTGAAAACGCACGCAGGGCGTAGCAGGATGGTGCCATACACTCACCTCTGGGAAACTACACTGTGGGGAAGCCGCCTTTCAACTACCGTCTGGGTTCGCTGAGATAGGAGTGTTTGAAAACCTAGGAGAAGCCTAACGGCTAAGTGCCACATACTCAACTGTGGGAAACAACAGTGTGCTGAAACGATCTTTCAGCTAACATCTGGCCTCACGAATTGAAAACGGTTTGAAAACTATTCGGGGTCTAGGCGGAAAGTGCCAGGTACTCAGCTCTGTGACACAAGAACTTGGGGAACCATCTTCCAACTAAAATATTTCACTAAGTTAGAAGTCTTTGAAAACCGGGCGGAGACTACACCAAAAGTGTCATACAGTCACCTCTGTGAGTCACTGTGGGGAAGCCATGTTTCCAATAACGTCTCTCTTCACGAGGTTGGAAGTATTTGAACACCCGTGCAGGGCCGGCGTCAAAAGTGCCACATAGTCAACTCTGAAACAACACTGTGGGGTTTCCACGTTTCAATTAACCTCTTCTTGTTCCACTCAGAAGTGTTTGCAAACCTATGCCGGTACTACGCGGGAAGTGCTATAGGCTCAACTCTGTAAAACTCACTGTGGTGAAGCCACAGGCTTCACCCCACAGCCAAAGGGCATCTGGGTTCACTTGTTGGAAGTATGTGAAAACCTATGGGGGCTTATGCGGAAAGTGCCCTATGCTCAAGTGTGTCAAGCAGCTTTTGGGGAGACCACCTTTCAACTAACATCTTGTTTCACCGTGTTAGAAGTGTTTCAAACACTCTCCTAGGAACCATGAGAAAAGTGACGTATACTCGACACAGCCAAATCGTACTGTGGAGAAACGGTCTTCCAACTCACATCTGCTGTCGCCAAGTTAAAAGGGTTGGAAAACTTCTGCAGGGCCTATGCGCAAGGGCCGTGTACTCCATTCTGTGAAACGACGCTGTAGGGAAACAATCTTGCGACTAACATCTGGTTTCACTGTGAACTGTCTGAAAACCTACAAAGTGCCATATAGTCAACTGTGTGA
Source organism: Panthera pardus (assembly GCF_024362965.1). Lineage (NCBI taxonomy): Eukaryota > Metazoa > Chordata > Mammalia > Carnivora > Felidae > Panthera > Panthera pardus. The sequence goes on along the minus strand of NW_026526809.1, from coordinate 128,509 downwards.
AAGAGCACTCTGGGTAAAAGGTCTTGTGACCACCTGATTTAGGACGTTAGAAGCATTTGCAAAACTACGCCGGGATGAATGCAGAAAGTGCCATATACTCAACTCTGTCAAGCTGCACTTTGGCGAAACCATCTTTCAACTAACACCTTGTGTCGCTACCATAGAAACATGTTTGAAAACCTATGGAGGGAATGATGTGGAAAGGGTCATATATACGCAGCTCTGTCCAACCGGGCTTTGGGGAAACCACCTTTCAAGTGACATTTGATTCAACTAAATTGGAAGTGTCTGAAAGCTCCTGTGTGGTCCAGACTGAAAGGGCCTCCCACTCTATGAAAGAACACTGTGGGGAAAACGTCTTTCAACGTTCTCTTTCACTAAGTCAGAAGTGTTGGAAACCCCATGCGGGGATCGATGGGGAAAGTGACGTTGTGAGAGAGTACTGGGAAGAAACCATCTTTCAACTGGCATCTTGTTTCACTGAGAACTGTTTGAAAACATATGCACGGCCTACAAAGTGTACTAGAGTCAACTGTGTGAAAGAACACAGTGGGGAAAAATCATCTTTTAACTAACAGCTCGTTTCGCTCAGTTGGAAGTGTTTGAAGACCTATGTGGGGATCGAGGGGGAAGGTTACATACACCAGCCACTGTGAAAAGAACACTGTGCAGAAACCTTCTTTCAACTGATATCCTGTTTCACCTGGTTAGAAGTGTTTGAAGAACTCCGTGGGGGCTTATGCAGAAAGTGCCATGTACTCTGTCAAGTCCCTGCACGTTGGGACACCCTTTTGTGGAGAAACCGTCCTTCAACCACCATGTTAGAGTTATTATGTTATGTCTGAGTTACGTTCTGTTACAGTTACGTCATGTTATGTTATGTTATGTTATGTTATGTTATGTTTTCATGTTACGTTCTGTTATAGCTATTTGAAAACTTTATGCGGGGTCTATGTATAAAGTGCCATACACTCTGGCAAATAACACTGTGCGGAAACCGTCTTTCAACCAAAATCCTATTTCACTACATTAGAAGTGTTGGAAAACCCATGTGGAGTCGACACCAAAAGTGCCATGTACTCAACCTTGTGAAACAACTGTGTGGTGAAACTATCATCTGCTTCCACTGTTAGAAGTACTTGAAGACCCACGCAGGGCCAACAACGAAAGTGCCATCTACAAAACTGTATGAAGAAACACTGTGGGGAAACAGCTTGCCACTAAAATCTTATTCCAATCAGATGAAATTGTTTGAAAACCTAAGCGGAGCTTATAATGAAAGTGCCGTACACTCATCTCTGTGAAACAACAGCTTATCTGAGAGTTTTATACTCAACTCTATGGAAGAAGACGGTGGGGAAACCTTTCACCTAACATGTGGTTTCTCGAAGCTAGACGTGTGAAAACCAGGTTGCGGCCTATGCAGAAAGTGCCTTACACTCAAATCTGTGAAAGCACAGTGTGCGGAACCATCTTTCAACAAACTTTCGGTTTCACTAATTTGGAAGTGATGGAAAACTTATGATCGGTTAACTATGAGACAAGTTGCCATATAGTCAACTCTGTGAAACAACACTCTGGTGTGAACCTCTTTCAACGACCGTCTGATTTCACTAATTTAGAAGGGTTTGAAAACCCACGCAGGCAGCAATGGGGAATGTACGATTACTCAACTCTGTGCCACAACAGTGTGGTGAAACCATCCTTCATAACATCTTGCTTCCCTGCCAGGTGTTGTCACCCTTTGCAGGGAATTTTGACGAGAGTGACTTATACTCTATTGTGTAAAAAATGTGGAAAAATGGTCTTTCAACCGACATCCTCTTTCACGAACGAAGTGTTTGAAAACCCATGCTGGGCTTTTGAGGAAACTGCCTTAGAGCCACTCTGTGGGGAATCCATCTTCCAACTAATCTCTTGCTTCACTCTAATGAAGCATAATGGGGCTCGAAAACCATAATGGGGCTACAGTGCAAGCGCCACTTACTCGACTCTGTGAAACAGCACGGTCGGGAAACAATCTGTCTCTTAATATCAGTTGCAAGTGTTTGAAAACAGATGCGGGGCCTATGCACGAGGATCATGCCATGCCTTCAACGTTGTGAAATAACACTGTGGGGAAACCACCTTTCCACTACCATCTCGTTCCTCTTAGAACGGTTTGAAAACCTATGAGAAGCCTAAAAACTAAGGGCCATACACTCAACTGTGTGAAACAACGACGTGGTGAAAAGATCTTTCAAATAACATCTGGTTTCCATCATTGAGAATTGAAGACTATTGGGGGTTATGCGGAAAGGGTCATATACTCAAATCTGTGACACAACATGTGGGGAAACCATCTTTCAATCAACATCTTGTATAACTAAACTGGAAGCGTTAGAAAACCCATGGGGAGCCTATGCCGAAAGTGCCATATACTCACTCACCTCTGTCAGCCTGCACTTTGCGGAAACCATCTTGAGAGTAATATCCTGTAGCACCAAGTTAGGAAGGAGCGTTTGAAAAACTATGCGGGTAAAAGGCAGGAGGTACAAGATACTGACAACTGTGGAACAACACTGTGAGAAACCGTCTTTCAACTCAATTCTTCTTTCATTTAGGTTAGAAGTGTTTGAAAACCTATGCGCGGCGTATGGGGAAAGTGCCATTCTTTCAACTAATATCTGATTTCGCCCAGGGTGAACTCTTTTGGAAACCTATGCACAGCCTACACGGTAAGTGCCATATACTGAACTCTGTGAAACAACCCTGTGGGGAAACGATCTTTCAACTAACATTTCGTTTCCCTAAGTTAGAAGTGTTTGAAAAGCTCTGCGGGACCTATGCAGAATTGCCCTATACTCCACTCTCAAACTGAACTCTTAGGGAAGCATTTTTCAGCTAACATCTTTATGAAACTACGTGAGGAGCATTGTAAAACCTGTGTGGGGAACGATGTGGAAAGTGACATATACTGTGGGACCCTGTGAGAAAATAGAGTGGACAATCCATCTGTCAATTATCTTGGGGCACTAAGTTTGAAGTGTTTGAAAACCTATGCACGGCTTATGGGGAAAGTGCCATATACTCGACTCCCTTCACATATGTGTGTGGGCAAATCCTATGTCATCTAACCTCATGTATCTCTACGACTGAAGGGTTTGCAACCGCAGGCGGGGCCTGCATGAATAAGGCCATATGCACCACTTGGGAAACACCACTGTGGGGAAACCATCCTTCAACTAACATCTTGTTCACTGAGAAGGGTTTGAAACTATGCGGAGCCTTTGCTGAAAGTGCCACGTACAGAACTCGGTGGAAACAACACTGTGGTGAAACGATCTTTCAACGAACATCTCGTTTCAAGCCATAACTCTGTGAAAAAGTTTGCGGGGTATCTGCCGACAGTGCCATATATTCAACTCGGTGAAACTGCACTTTGCAGGAAGGAAGGCTCTTTCAAGTAACATCTGGTATCACGAAGTCAGAAGGGTTTGAAAACCTATGTGGGTAATGATGAGGAAAGTGACACATACTGGATACTGTGAGAAAATACCGTGGACAATCCATCTTTCAACTAGCTCGTGTCACTAAGTTGGAAGTGTTTGCAAACCTAGGCGCGGCTTATGCAGAAAGTGCCGTATACTCGACGCTTTGAAAAAAAAGCACTCTGGACGAAGATTCTTTCATGAGTATGTAGTTTCAGAAAACTAAAGCAGTTTGACAAGCAACGCATGACCTACACGGAAAGTGCCATATACGCAACTCTGTGAAACAACGCTCTGAGGAAATGATCCTTCACCTAACATCTGGTTTCATTAAGTTGTGTTTGAATGCAAATGTTGGCCTAGAAGAATAGAACCATGTACTCAATACCGTGAAACAACAATGTGGTGAAACCATCTTCCGACCACCATCTGCTTTCACTACGTTAGATGTGATTGAAACACCTTACAGGGAGGAACACTTAAAGTGCCGTAAACTCCGCTCTGTCGAACACTGCTGTGGTGAAACATACCTTCAACCAACCTCCGTTTCATCGAGTGACAACGGTTTGAAAAGCTATGCGGGACCCACAGGACAAGTGCCATATACTCAACACTGTGAAACAACACTGTGGAGAAACCCTATTTCAACCAAAACTTCGTTTCACTAAATTAGAAGTCTTTGAAACTCTATGAGCGACAGAGACGGAAAGGGCCATCTATTCAACTCTGTAACCAACAATACTGTGGTGAAAGAAACTTCAACTAACACTTGGTTTCACTGAGAGAACTCTTTGAAGACATAGGCAGGCCTACCCTGTGTCATACATTCATCTCTGTGAATCGACACATGGTGAAACCATCCTTCAGCTAGCATCACGTTTCACCCTGAAGTGTCTGAAAAGTTATGCGCGGGGCTATGCCGACGGTGCCATGCACTCAATTCTGTGAAATTGGACTTTGCGAAAACCACCTTTCAGCGAACATCATGTATCGTTACGTTGGAAGGTTTGAAAACATGCGCAGCTTATAGGAAATGCCAGAGAGTCAACTCTGAAAAACCACTGGTGAGAAACTGTCACCGAACATCTGCTTTCACGTCGTTAAAATAGTTTGAAAACTTAGGCATGACTTACAAGGAAACTGCCATCTACCCAAATCTGTTAAGTAACAATCTGGTGAAGTTGTCTTTCAATTAACATCGATCTGGTTTATATGAGTGGCAACTCTGGAAAACTCTCTGGGGTCAACATGGTAAGTGCGTTTGTAGGCACTGGCTTTGACAACCTATGCAGCTCCTGGCCGGAAAAACCAATACACTTCATTCACTGTGCGAAACAAAACTATGGGGAAATCATCTCGGTACGAACAACTGCTTTCACTACGTTAGAGCTTGTCCAAAACCATGGCGGGCCCTAGGCAAAAAGTGCCATATACGCAATTCTGTCAAACAACACTGGGGAATCCATCTTCCCACTAACCTCTGGTTTCACTAAGTTACCGGAGTTTGAACAGCCCGAAAGGGAATTGTGCGGAATGTGCCATATACTCAACTCCCTGAAACAACAGTATGCTGAAGCTCTCTTTCACCATTTGGTTTCAGAAACTTAAAGTAATTTCAACACCTAAGCATGACTTCCATGGAACGTGCCATATGCGCAACTGTTGAAACAACACTGTGGTGAAGCCACGTTTCACCTGAAACCTGCTTCCACTAGAGCTACAGATGTTTGAACACACGTGCGGGGCCCAGGCCGATAGTGCCATTTACTACCTTCTGTGAAATATGCTGGGTGAAACATTCCCTCAACTAACATCGGATTTCACCCAGTGAGAACTATTGGAAAACCTACTCAGAGAGTGCAGTAGACGCAACTCTATGAAAGGCCGGGGAGGTTATCGTTCTGTCACCTTGTCGTATGGTGAGAAGGGTTTGAAACGTTATGCGAACTCTATGAGGAAAGTGCCTTGTCCTCAACTTTGTGAAACAGCACTGTGGCGAAGGCGTCGTCCCTCTAGCATCTGATCTCAGAATTGGTGGAAAAGGAACGGCGGGTCTACAGGCAACGTGCCATATATTCCACTCTGTAAAACAGCACTGTGGGGAAGGGAAATCTTTCCCCTAAAGCTTCCTTTCACCAAGCTACAAACGTTGCAATGCACATGTGGGGCCTAGGCAGATAGTGCCATAGGCTGCATTCTCTGAAAATAACTGTGGGTGGAACATTCTTTCAAGTAACATTTGATTTCGCTAAGTGAGAACTCATTGGAAAACCTATGCAAGGCCTACAGGACAAGGGTCGTATACTCATCTCTGTGAAACAACAGGGCGAGAAAGCGTCTTTCAAGTAGCATCCCGTTTCACAAGGTTAGAAGTCTTTGAATAGCTACGCGGAGCCTAGGCCAATAGTGCCAACTACTCAAACCTGTCACCCTACAGCCTGCAACAACCAAATTTCCACTACCATCTTCCTTCACGAAGGTAGAAGGGTTTGCAAACCTATGCGGGGAATGATGCGGAAAATGACCTTTAATCGACCCTGTGAGAGACTACTGTGGACAAACAATCTTTCAAGTGACAACTTGTGTCACTAAGGGAGACGCCTTTGAAAACCCTTGCGCGGCTTAGGAGGATAGTGTCATATACACAACTCTGTGAACCAACAGGGTGGAGAAGGAATCTTTCGCCTACCATCTGGTTTCACAAAGTTAAAATGTTTGAAAACCTATGCACGATCTACGTGGCAAGTTCCCTATACTCCACTCTGAAACACTCGGGGGAAATACTCTTTCACCTTAGAGCGTCTTTCACGAAGTGTGCAATGTTTGGATACACACGCGGGGCCTAGGCGGATAGTGTCATATACTCCACTCTGTGAAACAACGTTGCGGTGCAACAATCTTCCAACTGCCATCTGGTTTCACCGAGTGAGAACTCACTGAAAACCTAGGCACGGCTCATAATGTCAAACTGCCCTTTGTGGCAACCATCTTTCCAACTAACAGCTTCCATCCCTACATTAGAAGCGTTTCAAAACCTATGCGGGGAACGATGTGGAAAGTGACCCATAGTCGACGCTGTGAGAGAGTACTCTGGACAAACCACCTTGCAAGTAACTTCTTGTTCCACCAAGATAGAAGAGTCTGGAAATCTAAGCACGGACTAGACGGGAAGTGCGAGATGCTCAACTCTGGGAAAACACACTGTGCTGAAAACATCTTTCAACTAGCACCTGATTTCAGTCAGTCACCACCGTTTGAAAACTTAGGCAGGGTCTACGCGGCAAGTGACAAAGAACCTGTGAAACGACAAAGCGAAGAAACTCTCTTTCAAGTAACACATCGCTTCACTACATTAGAAGTGGTGGACAAACTATGCGGGTCATGTGCCGACAGAACCGTACGCTCAACTCTGTCGAAGTGCACTTGGCGAAAACCATCTTTCAACTTACATCTTGTATCCCTACGTTAGAAGGGTTTGACAAGCCAGGCAGGGAACAACGAGGAAAGGGACATACACACGACCCTGTGAGAGAATACCGTGGACAAACCATCTCTCAACTAACATCTTGTATCACTAAGTCAAAAATGCGTGAAAAAGCAGGCGGGGCCGATAACGACAGGGCCGTATACTCAATTCTGCCAAACAACAAAGTGAGGAAACCATCCTCCAACTAACATCCTGTTTGACGTAGAAAACTTAGAAAATGTATGCTGGAAACGACGTGGAAGGTGACATATAGCAGCCACTGTGAAAGAATCCTGTGGAGAAAGCGTTTTTCCACTGTCATCATGTGTCACTAAGTTACAAGTGTTTCACTCTTTCAGCTCACACCTTGTTCACTACGTTATAAATGTTGGAAAACCCATGGAGGGCTTATGCGGAAAGTGCCTTGTATGTAACTCTGTGAAAAAAACAGTGTGGCAAAACCGTCGTTAAGAAAGATCTCGTTTCACAAAATTAGAAGAGTTTGAAACCCTATGCGGGGCGTACAGGGAAAGCGCTAGACACTCACCTCAGGGATACAAACACTTGGGGAAACAACCTTTCACTGAACATCTGGTTACACTAAATTACAAGCGTTGAAAAACACATGCGGGGCCGAAGTGGAGAGTGCCGTACACTCCTTTCTGGGAAAGAACATTGGGAGGAAACCGTCGTTCACGGTCTACCCCGGGTCTCACTAAGTGAAACGTGTTTGGAAACCTATGTGAAGCCTACACGGAAAGTGCCATCACCTTGCGAAAAGCTTGTGGGGAAACGTTGTTTCAACTATCATCTAGTTTCACTAAGTTAAAATGGCTTCACAGCTATGCGGGATCTATGCGGAAAGGGCCATATAGGCAACTCTGAGATAGACCACTGTGTGGAACCCATCCTCCAACTCATCTCTCGCTTCACTAAGTTAGAGGTGTTTGAAAACCACGCGGGGCCTACGCCGAAAGTGTCTCATACTCACCTCGGGACACAAGTCTATCTGGGAAGCATCTTTCTGCTGAGATCTGGTTGCACTCAGTAACAAGTGTTTGAAAACGCACGCAGGGCGTAGCAGGATGGTGCCATACACTCACCTCTGGGAAACTACACTGTGGGGAAGCCGCCTTTCAACTACCGTCTGGGTTCGCTGAGATAGGAGTGTTTGAAAACCTAGGAGAAGCCTAACGGCTAAGTGCCACATACTCAACTGTGGGAAACAACAGTGTGCTGAAACGATCTTTCAGCTAACATCTGGCCTCACGAATTGAAAACGGTTTGAAAACTATTCGGGGTCTAGGCGGAAAGTGCCAGGTACTCAGCTCTGTGACACAAGAGCTTGGGGAACCATCTTCCAACTAACATATTTCACTAAGTTAGAAGTCTTTGAAAACCGGGCGGAGACTACACCAAAAGTGTCATACAGTCACCTCTGTGAGTCACTGTGGGGAAGCCATGTTTCCAATAACGTCTCTCTTCACGAGGTTGGAAGTATTTGAACACCCGTGCAGGGCCGGCGTCAAAAGTGCCACATAGTCAACTCTGAAACAACACTGTGGGGTTTCCACGTTTCAATTAACCTCTTCTTGTTCCACTCAGAAGTGTTTGCAAACCTATGCCGGTACTACGCGGGAAGTGCTATAGGCTCAACTCTGTAAAACTCACTGTGGTGAAGCCACAGGCTTCACCCCACAGCCAAAGGGCATCTGGGTTCACTTGTTGGAAGTATGTGAAAACCTATGGGGGCTTATGCGGAAAGTGCCCTATGCTCAAGTGTGTCAAGCAGCTTTTGGGGAGACCACCTTTCAACTAACATCTTGTTTCACCGTGTTAGAAGTGTTTCAAACACTCTCCTAGGAACCATGAGAAAAGTGACGTATACTCGACACAGCCAAATCGTACTGTGGAGAAACGGTCTTCCAACTCACATCTGCTGTCGCCAAGTTAAAAGGGTTGGAAAACTTCTGCAGGGCCTATGCGCAAGGGCCGTGTACTCCATTCTGTGAAACGACGCTGTAGGGAAACAATCTTGCGACTAACATCTGGTTTCACTGTGAACTGTCTGAAAACCTACAAAGTGCCATATAGTCAACTGTGTGAAAGAGCACTCTGGGTAAAAGGTCTTGTGACCACCTGATTTAGGACGTTAGAAGCATTTGCAAAACTACGCCGGGATGAATGCAGAAAGTGCCATATACTCAACTCTGTCAAGCTGCACTTTGGCGAAACCATCTTTCAACTAACACCTTGTGTCGCTACCATAGAAACATGTTTGAAAACCTATGGAGGGAATGATGTGGAAAGGGTCATATATACGCAGCTCTGTCCAACCGGGCTTTGGGGAAACCACCTTTCAAGTGACATTTGATTCAACTAAATTGGAAGTGTCTGAAAGCTCCTGTGTGGTCCAGACTGAAAGGGCCTCCCACTCTATGAAAGAACACTGTGGGGAAAACGTCTTTCAACGTTCTCTTTCACTAAGTCAGAAGTGTTGGAAACCCCATGCGGGGATCGATGGGGAAAGTGACGTTGTGAGAGAGTACTGGGAAGAAACCATCTTTCAACTGGCATCTTGTTTCACTGAGAACTGTTTGAAAACATATGCACGGCCTACAAAGTGTACTAGAGTCAACTGTGTGAAAGAACACAGTGGGGAAAAATCATCTTTTAACTAACAGCTCGTTTCGCTCAGTTGGAAGTGTTTGAAGACCTATGTGGGGATCGAGGGGGAAGGTTACATACACCAGCCACTGTGAAAAGAACACTGTGCAGAAACCTTCTTTCAACTGATATCCTGTTTCACCTGGTTAGAAGTGTTTGAAGAACTCCGTGGGGGCTTATGCAGAAAGTGCCATGTACTCTGTCAAGTCCCTGCACGTTGGGACACCCTTTTGTGGAGAAACCGTCCTTCAACCACCATGTTAGAGTTATTATGTTATGTCTGAGTTACGTTCTGTTACAGTTACGTCATGTTATGTTATGTTATGTTATGTTATGTTATGTTTTCATGTTACGTTCTGTTATAGCTATTTGAAAACTTTATGCGGGGTCTATGTATAAAGTGCCATACACTCTGGCAAATAACACTGTGCGGAAACCGTCTTTCAACCAAAATCCTATTTCACTACATTAGAAGTGTTGGAAAACCCATGTGGAGTCGACACCAAAAGTGCCATGTACTCAACCTTGTGAAACAACTGTGTGGTGAAACTATCATCTGCTTCCACTGTTAGAAGTACTTGAAGACCCACGCAGGGCCAACAACGAAAGTGCCATCTACAAAACTGTATGAAGAAACACTGTGGGGAAACAGCTTGCCACTAAAATCTTATTCCAATCAGATGAAATTGTTTGAAAACCTAAGCGGAGCTTATAATGAAAGTGCCGTACACTCATCTCTGTGAAACAACAGCTTATCTGAGAGTTTTATACTCAACTCTATGGAAGAAGACGGTGGGGAAACCTTTCACCTAACATGTGGTTTCTCGAAGCTAGACGTGTGAAAACCAGGTTGCGGCCTATGCAGAAAGTGCCTTACACTCAAATCTGTGAAAGCACAGTGTGCGGAACCATCTTTCAACAAACTTTCGGTTTCACTAATTTGGAAGTGATGGAAAACTTATGATCGGTTAACTATGAGACAAGTTGCCATATAGTCAACTCTGTGAAACAACACTCTGGTGTGAACCTCTTTCAACGACCGTCTGATTTCACTAATTTAGAAGGGTTTGAAAACCCACGCAGGCAGCAATGGGGAATGTACGATTACTCAACTCTGTGCCACAACAGTGTGGTGAAACCATCCTTCATAACATCTTGCTTCCCTGCCAGGTGTTGTCACCCTTTGCAGGGAATTTTGACGAGAGTGACTTATACTCTATTGTGTAAAAAATGTGGAAAAATGGTCTTTCAACCGACATCCTCTTTCACGAACGAAGTGTTTGAAAACCCATGCTGGGCTTTTGAGGAAACTGCCTTAGAGCCACTCTGTGGGGAATCCATCTTCCAACTAATCTCTTGCTTCACTCTAATGAAGCATAATGGGGCTCGAAAACCATAATGGGGCTACAGTGCAAGCGCCACTTACTCGACTCTGTGAAACAGCACGGTCGGGAAACAATCTGTCTCTTAATATCAGTTGCAAGTGTTTGAAAACAGATGCGGGGCCTATGCACGAGGATCATGCCATGCCTTCAACGTTGTGAAATAACACTGTGGGGAAACCACCTTTCCACTACCATCTCGTTCCTCTTAGAACGGTTTGAAAACCTATGAGAAGCCTAAAAACTAAGGGCCATACACTCAACTGTGTGAAACAACGACGTGGTGAAAAGATCTTTCAAATAACATCTGGTTTCCATCATTGAGAATTGAAGACTATTGGGGGTTATGCGGAAAGGGTCATATACTCAAATCTGTGACACAACATGTGGGGAAACCATCTTTCAATCAACATCTTGTATAACTAAACTGGAAGCGTTAGAAAACCCATGGGGAGCCTATGCCGAAAGTGCCATATACTCACTCACCTCTGTCAGCCTGCACTTTGCGGAAACCATCTTGAGAGTAATATCCTGTAGCACCAAGTTAGGAAGGAGCGTTTGAAAAACTATGCGGGTAAAAGGCAGGAGGTACAAGATACTGACAACTGTGGAACAACACTGTGAGAAACCGTCTTTCAACTCAATTCTTCTTTCATTTAGGTTAGAAGTGTTTGAAAACCTATGCGCGGCGTATGGGGAAAGTGCCATTCTTTCAACTAATATCTGATTTCGCCCAGGGTGAACTCTTTTGGAAACCTATGCACAGCCTACACGGTAAGTGCCATATACTGAACTCTGTGAAACAACCCTGTGGGGAAACGATCTTTCAACTAACATTTCGTTTCCCTAAGTTAGAAGTGTTTGAAAAGCTCTGCGGGACCTATGCAGAATTGCCCTATACTCCACTCTCAAACTGAACTCTTAGGGAAGCATTTTTCAGCTAACATCTTTATGAAACTACGTGAGGAGCATTGTAAAACCTGTGTGGGGAACGATGTGGAAAGTGACATATACTGTGGGACCCTGTGAGAAAATAGAGTGGACAATCCATCTGTCAATTATCTTGGGGCACTAAGTTTGAAGTGTTTGAAAACCTATGCACGGCTTATGGGGAAAGTGCCATATACTCGACTCCCTTCACATATGTGTGTGGGCAAATCCTATGTCATCTAACCTCATGTATCTCTACGACTGAAGGGTTTGCAACCGCAGGCGGGGCCTGCATGAATAAGGCCATATGCACCACTTGGGAAACACCACTGTGGGGAAACCATCCTTCAACTAACATCTTGTTCACTGAGAAGGGTTTGAAACTATGCGGAGCCTTTGCTGAAAGTGCCACGTACAGAACTCGGTGGAAACAACACTGTGGTGAAACGATCTTTCAACGAACATCTCGTTTCAAGCCATAACTCTGTGAAAAAGTTTGCGGGGTATCTGCCGACAGTGCCATATATTCAACTCGGTGAAACTGCACTTTGCAGGAAGGAAGGCTCTTTCAAGTAACATCTGGTATCACGAAGTCAGAAGGGTTTGAAAACCTATGTGGGTAATGATGAGGAAAGTGACACATACTGGATACTGTGAGAAAATACCGTGGACAATCCATCTTTCAACTAGCTCGTGTCACTAAGTTGGAAGTGTTTGCAAACCTAGGCGCGGCTTATGCAGAAAGTGCCGTATACTCGACGCTTTGAAAAAAAGCACTCTGGACGAAGATTCTTTCATGAGTATGTAGTTTCAGAAAACTAAAGCAGTTTGACAAGCAACGCATGACCTACACGGAAAGTGCCATATACGCAACTCTGTGAAACAACGCTCTGAGGAAATGATCCTTCACCTAACATCTGGTTTCATTAAGTTGTGTTTGAATGCAAATGTTGGCCTAGAAGAATAGAACCATGTACTCAATACCGTGAAACAACAATGTGGTGAAACCATCTTCCGACCACCATCTGCTTTCACTACGTTAGATGTGATTGAAACACCTTACAGGGAGGAACACTTAAAGTGCCGTAAACTCCGCTCTGTCGAACACTGCTGTGGTGAAACATACCTTCAACCAACCTCCGTTTCATCGAGTGACAACGGTTTGAAAAGCTATGCGGGACCCACAGGACAAGTGCCATATACTCAACACTGTGAAACAACACTGTGGAGAAACCCTATTTCAACCAAAACTTCGTTTCACTAAATTAGAAGTCTTTGAAACTCTATGAGCGACAGAGACGGAAAGGGCCATCTATTCAACTCTGTAACCAACAATACTGTGGTGAAAGAAACTTCAACTAACACTTGGTTTCACTGAGAGAACTCTTTGAAGACATAGGCAGGCCTACCCTGTGTCATACATTCATCTCTGTGAATCGACACATGGTGAAACCATCCTTCAGCTAGCATCACGTTTCACCCTGAAGTGTCTGAAAAGTTATGCGCGGGGCTATGCCGACGGTGCCATGCACTCAATTCTGTGAAATTGGACTTTGCGAAAACCACCTTTCAGCGAACATCATGTATCGTTACGTTGGAAGGTTTGAAAACATGCGCAGCTTATAGGAAATGCCAGAGAGTCAACTCTGAAAAACCACTGGTGAGAAACTGTCACCGAACATCTGCTTTCACGTCGTTAAAATAGTTTGAAAACTTAGGCATGACTTACAAGGAAACTGCCATCTACCCAAATCTGTTAAGTAACAATCTGGTGAAGTTGTCTTTCAATTAACATCGATCTGGTTTATATGAGTGGCAACTCTGGAAAACTCTCTGGGGTCAACATGGTAAGTGCGTTTGTAGGCACTGGCTTTGACAACCTATGCAGCTCCTGGCCGGAAAAACCAATACACTTCATTCACTGTGCGAAACAAAACTATGGGGAAATCATCTCGGTACGAACAACTGCTTTCACTACGTTAGAGCTTGTCCAAAACCATGGCGGGCCCTAGGCAAAAAGTGCCATATACGCAATTCTGTCAAACAACACTGGGGAATCCATCTTCCCACTAACCTCTGGTTTCACTAAGTTCCCGGAGTTTGAACAGCCCGGCAGGGAATTGTGCGGAATGTGCCATATACTCAACTCCCTGAAACAACAGTATGCTGAAGCTCTCTTTCACCATTTGGTTTCAGAAACTTAAAGTAATTTCAACACCTAAGCATGACTTCCATGGAACGTGCCATATGCGCAACTGTTGAAACAACACTGTGGTGAAGCCACGTTTCACCTGAAACCTGCTTCCACTAGAGCTACAGATGTTTGAACACACGTGCGGGGCCCAGGCCGATAGTGCCATTTACTACCTTCTGTGAAATATGCTGGGTGAAACATTCCCTCAACTAACATCGGATTTCACCCAGTGAGAACTATTGGAAAACCTACTCAGAGAGTGCAGTAGACGCAACTCTATGAAAGGCCGGGGAGGTTATCGTTCTGTCACCTTGTCGTATGGTGAGAAGGGTTTGAAACGTTATGCGAACTCTATGAGGAAAGTGCCTTGTCCTCAACTTTGTGAAACAGCACTGTGGCGAAGGCGTCGTCCCTCTAGCATCTGATCTCAGAATTGGTGGAAAAGGAACGGCGGGTCTACAGGCAACGTGCCATATATTCCACTCTGTAAAACAGCACTGTGGGGAAGGGAAATCTTTCCCCTAAAGCTTCCTTTCACCAAGCTACAAACGTTGCAATGCACATGTGGGGCCTAGGCAGATAGTGCCATAGGCTGCATTCTCTGAAAATAACTGTGGGTGGAACATTCTTTCAAGTAACATTTGATTTCGCTAAGTGAGAACTCATTGGAAAACCTATGCAAGGCCTACAGGACAAGGGTCGTATACTCATCTCTGTGAAACAACAGGGGGAGAAAGCGTCTTTCAAGTAGCATCCCGTTTCACAAGGTTAGAAGTCTTTGAATAGCTACGCGGAGCCTAGGCCAATAGTGCCAACTACTCAAACCTGTCACCCTACAGCCTGCAACAACCAAATTTCCACTACCATCTTCCTTCACGAAGGTAGAAGGGTTTGCAAACCTATGCGGGGAATGATGCGGAAAATGACCTTTAATCGACCCTGTGAGAGACTACTGTGGACAAACCATCTTTCAAGTGACAACTTGTGTCACTAAGGGAGACGCCTTTGAAAACCCTTGCGCGGCTTAGGAGGATAGTGTCATATACACAACTCTGTGAACCAACAGGGTGGAGAAGGAATCTTTCGCCTACCATCTGGTTTCACAAAGTTAAAATGTTTGAAAACCTATGCACGATCTACGTGGCAAGTTCCCTATACTCCACTCTGAAACACTCGGGGGAAATACTCTTTCACCTTAGAGCGTCTTTCACGAAGTGTGCAATGTTTGGATACACACGCGGGGCCTAGGCGGATAGTGTCATATACTCCACTCTGTGAAACAACGTTGCGGTGCAACAATCTTCCAACTGCCATCTGGTTTCACCGAGTGAGAACTCACTGAAAACCTAGGCACGGCTCATAATGTCAAACTGCACTTTGTGGCAACCATCTTTCCAACTAACAGCTTCCATCCCTACATTAGAAGCGTTTCAAAACCTATGCGGGGAACGATGTGGAAAGTGACCCATAGTCGACGCTGTGAGGGAGTACTCTGGACAAACCACCTTGCAAGTAACTTCTTGTTCCACCAAGATAGAAGAGTCTGGAAATCTAAGCACGGACTAGACGGGAAGTGCGAGATGCTCAACTCTGGGAAAACACACTGTGCTGAAAACATCTTTCAACTAGCACCTGATTTCAGTCAGTCACCACCGTTTGAAAACTTAGGCAGGGTCTAGGCGGCAAGTGACAAAGAACCTGTGAAACGACAAAGCGAAGAAACTCTCTTTCAAGTAACACATCGCTTCACTACATTAGAAGTGGTGGACAAACTATGCGGGTCTTGTGCCGACAGAACCGTACGCTCAACTCTGTCGAAGTGCACTTGGCGAAAACCATCTTTCAACTTACATCTTGTATCCCTACGTTAGAAGGGTTTGACAAGCCAGGCAGGGAACAACGAGGAAAGGGACATACACACGACCCTGTGAGAGAATACCGTGGACAAACCATCTCTCAACTAACATCTTGTATCACTAAGTCAAAAATGCGTGAAAAAGCAGGCGGGGCCGATAACGACAGGGCCGTATACTCAATTCTGCCAAACAACAAAGTGAGGAAACCATCCTCCAACTAACATCCTGTTTGACGTAGAAAACTTAGAAAATGTATGCTGGAAACGACGTGGAAGGTGACATATAGCAGCCACTGTGAAAGAATCCTGTGGAGAAAGCGTTTTTCCACTGTCATCATGTGTCACTAAGTTACAAGTGTTTCACTCTTTCAGCTCACACCTTGTTCACTACGTTATAAATGTTGGAAAACCCATGGAGGGCTTATGCGGAAAGTGCCTTGTATGTAACTCTGTGAAAAAAACAGTGTGGCAAAACCGTCGTTAAGAAAGATCTCGTTTCACAAAATTAGAAGAGTTTGAAACCCTATGCGGGGCGTACAGGGAAAGCGCTAGACACTCACCTCAGGGATACAAACACTTGGGGAAACAACCTTTCACTGAACATCTGGTTACACTAAATTACAAGCGTTGAAAAACACATGCGGGGCCGAAGTGGAGAGTGCCGTACACTCCTTTCTGGGAAAGAACATTGGGAGGAAACCGTCGTTCACGGTCTACCCCGGGTCTCACTAAGTGAAACGTGTTTGGAAACCTATGTGAAGCCTACACGGAAAGTGCCATCACCTTGCGAAAAGCTTGTGGGGAAACGTTGTTTCAACTATCATCTAGTTTCACTAAGTTAAAATGGCTTCACAGCTATGCGGGATCTATGCGGAAAGGGCCATATAGGCAACTCTGAGATAGACCACTGTGTGGAACCCATCCTCCAACTCATCTCTCGCTTCACTAAGTTAGAGGTGTTTGAAAACCACGCGGGGCCTACGCCGAAAGTGTCTCATACTCACCTCGGGACACAAGTCTATCTGGGAAGCATCTTTCTGCTGAGATCTGGTTGCACTCAGTAACAAGTGTTTGAAAACGCACGCAGGGCGTAGCAGGATGGTGCCATACACTCACCTCTGGGAAACTACACTGTGGGGAAGCCGCCTTTCAACTACCGTCTGGGTTCGCTGAGATAGGAGTGTTTGAAAACCTAGGAGAAGCCTAACGGCTAAGTGCCACATACTCAACTGTGGGAAACAACAGTGTGCTGAAACGATCTTTCAGCTAACATCTGGCCTCACGAATTGAAAACGGTTTGAAAACTATTCGGGGTCTAGGCGGAAAGTGCCAGGTACTCAGCTCTGTGACACAAGAACTTGGGGAACCATCTTCCAACTAAAATATTTCACTAAGTTAGAAGTCTTTGAAAACCGGGCGGAGACTACACCAAAAGTGTCATACAGTCACCTCTGTGAGTCACTGTGGGGAAGCCATGTTTCCAATAACGTCTCTCTTCACGAGGTTGGAAGTATTTGAACACCCGTGCAGGGCCGGCGTCAAAAGTGCCACATAGTCAACTCTGAAACAACACTGTGGGGTTTCCACGTTTCAATTAACCTCTTCTTGTTCCACTCAGAAGTGTTTGCAAACCTATGCCGGTACTACGCGGGAAGTGCTATAGGCTCAACTCTGTAAAACTCACTGTGGTGAAGCCACAGGCTTCACCCCACAGCCAAAGGGCATCTGGGTTCACTTGTTGGAAGTATGTGAAAACCTATGGGGGCTTATGCGGAAAGTGCCCTATGCTCAAGTGTGTCAAGCAGCTTTTGGGGAGACCACCTTTCAACTAACATCTTGTTTCACCGTGTTAGAAGTGTTTCAAACACTCTCCTAGGAACCATGAGAAAAGTGACGTATACTCGACACAGCCAAATCGTACTGTGGAGAAACGGTCTTCCAACTCACATCTGCTGTCGCCAAGTTAAAAGGGTTGGAAAACTTCTGCAGGGCCTATGCGCAAGGGCCGTGTACTCCATTCTGTGAAACGACGCTGTAGGGAAACAATCTTGCGACTAACATCTGGTTTCACTGTGAACTGTCTGAAAACCTACAAAGTGCCATATAGTCAACTGTGTGAAAGAGCACTCTGGGTAAAAGGTCTTGTGACCACCTGATTTAGGACGTTAGAAGCATTTGCAAAACTACGCCGGGATGAATGCAGAAAGTGCCATATACTCAACTCTGTCAAGCTGCACTTTGGCGAAACCATCTTTCAACTAACACCTTGTGTCGCTACCATAGAAACATGTTTGAAAACCTATGGAGGGAATGATGTGGAAAGGGTCATATATACGCAGCTCTGTCCAACCGGGCTTTGGGGAAACCACCTTTCAAGTGACATTTGATTCAACTAAATTGGAAGTGTCTGAAAGCTCCTGTGTGGTCCAGACTGAAAGGGCCTCCCACTCTATGAAAGAACACTGTGGGGAAAACGTCTTTCAACGTTCTCTTTCACTAAGTCAGAAGTGTTGGAAACCCCATGCGGGGATCGATGGGGAAAGTGACGTTGTGAGAGAGTACTGGGAAGAAACCATCTTTCAACTGGCATCTTGTTTCACTGAGAACTGTTTGAAAACATATGCACGGCCTACAAAGTGTACTAGAGTCAACTGTGTGAAAGAACACAGTGGGGAAAAATCATCTTTTAACTAACAGCTCGTTTCGCTCAGTTGGAAGTGTTTGAAGACCTATGTGGGGATCGAGGGGGAAGGTTACATACACCAGCCACTGTGAAAAGAACACTGTGCAGAAACCTTCTTTCAACTGATATCCTGTTTCACCTGGTTAGAAGTGTTTGAAGAACTCCGTGGGGGCTTATGCAGAAAGTGCCATGTACTCTGTCAAGTCCCTGCACGTTGGGACACCCTTTTGTGGAGAAACCGTCCTTCAACCACCATGTTAGAGTTATTATGTTATGTCTGAGTTACGTTCTGTTACAGTTACGTCATGTTATGTTATGTTATGTTATGTTATGTTATGTTTTCATGTTACGTTCTGTTATAGCTATTTGAAAACTTTATGCGGGGTCTATGTATAAAGTGCCATACACTCTGGCAAATAACACTGTGCGGAAACCGTCTTTCAACCAAAATCCTATTTCACTACATTAGAAGTGTTGGAAAACCCATGTGGAGTCGACACCAAAAGTGCCATGTACTCAACCTTGTGAAACAACTGTGTGGTGAAACTATCATCTGCTTCCACTGTTAGAAGTACTTGAAGACCCACGCAGGGCCAACAACGAAAGTGCCATCTACAAAACTGTATGAAGAAACACTGTGGGGAAACAGCTTGCCACTAAAATCTTATTCCAATCAGATGAAATTGTTTGAAAACCTAAGCGGAGCTTATAATGAAAGTGCCGTACACTCATCTCTGTGAAACAACAGCTTATCTGAGAGTTTTATACTCAACTCTATGGAAGAAGACGGTGGGGAAACCTTTCACCTAACATGTGGTTTCTCGAAGCTAGACGTGTGAAAACCAGGTTGCGGCCTATGCAGAAAGTGCCTTACACTCAAATCTGTGAAAGCACAGTGTGCGGAACCATCTTTCAACAAACTTTCGGTTTCACTAATTTGGAAGTGATGGAAAACTTATGATCGGTTAACTATGAGACAAGTTGCCATATAGTCAACTCTGTGAAACAACACTCTGGTGTGAACCTCTTTCAACGACCGTCTGATTTCACTAATTTAGAAGGGTTTGAAAACCCACGCAGGCAGCAATGGGGAATGTACGATTACTCAACTCTGTGCCACAACAGTGTGGTGAAACCATCCTTCATAACATCTTGCTTCCCTGCCAGGTGTTGTCACCCTTTGCAGGGAATTTTGACGAGAGTGACTTATACTCTATTGTGTAAAAAATGTGGAAAAATGGTCTTTCAACCGACATCCTCTTTCACGAACGAAGTGTTTGAAAACCCATGCTGGGCTTTTGAGGAAACTGCCTTAGAGCCACTCTGTGGGGAATCCATCTTCCAACTAATCTCTTGCTTCACTCTAATGAAGCATAATGGGGCTCGAAAACCATAATGGGGCTACAGTGCAAGCGCCACTTACTCGACTCTGTGAAACAGCACGGTCGGGAAACAATCTGTCTCTTAATATCAGTTGCAAGTGTTTGAAAACAGATGCGGGGCCTATGCACGAGGATCATGCCATGCCTTCAACGTTGTGAAATAACACTGTGGGGAAACCACCTTTCCACTACCATCTCGTTCCTCTTAGAACGGTTTGAAAACCTATGAGAAGCCTAAAAACTAAGGGCCATACACTCAACTGTGTGAAACAACGACGTGGTGAAAAGATCTTTCAAATAACATCTGGTTTCCATCATTGAGAATTGAAGACTATTGGGGGTTATGCGGAAAGGGTCATATACTCAAATCTGTGACACAACATGTGGGGAAACCATCTTTCAATCAACATCTTGTATAACTAAACTGGAAGCGTTAGAAAACCCATGGGGAGCCTATGCCGAAAGTGCCATATACTCACTCACCTCTGTCAGCCTGCACTTTGCGGAAACCATCTTGAGAGTAATATCCTGTAGCACCAAGTTAGGAAGGAGCGTTTGAAAAACTATGCGGGTAAAAGGCAGGAGGTACAAGATACTGACAACTGTGGAACAACACTGTGAGAAACCGTCTTTCAACTCAATTCTTCTTTCATTTAGGTTAGAAGTGTTTGAAAACCTATGCGCGGCGTATGGGGAAAGTGCCATTCTTTCAACTAATATCTGATTTCGCCCAGGGTGAACTCTTTTGGAAACCTATGCACAGCCTACACGGTAAGTGCCATATACTGAACTCTGTGAAACAACCCTGTGGGGAAACGATCTTTCAACTAACATTTCGTTTCCCTAAGTTAGAAGTGTTTGAAAAGCTCTGCGGGACCTATGCAGAATTGCCCTATACTCCACTCTCAAACTGAACTCTTAGGGAAGCATTTTTCAGCTAACATCTTTATGAAACTACGTGAGGAGCATTGTAAAACCTGTGTGGGGAACGATGTGGAAAGTGACATATACTGTGGGACCCTGTGAGAAAATAGAGTGGACAATCCATCTGTCAATTATCTTGGGGCACTAAGTTTGAAGTGTTTGAAAACCTATGCACGGCTTATGGGGAAAGTGCCATATACTCGACTCCCTTCACATATGTGTGTGGGCAAATCCTATGTCATCTAACCTCATGTATCTCTACGACTGAAGGGTTTGCAACCGCAGGCGGGGCCTGCATGAATAAGGCCATATGCACCACTTGGGAAACACCACTGTGGGGAAACCATCCTTCAACTAACATCTTGTTCACTGAGAAGGGTTTGAAACTATGCGGAGCCTTTGCTGAAAGTGCCACGTACAGAACTCGGTGGAAACAACACTGTGGTGAAACGATCTTTCAACGAACATCTCGTTTCAAGCCATAACTCTGTGAAAAAGTTTGCGGGGTATCTGCCGACAGTGCCATATATTCAACTCGGTGAAACTGCACTTTGCAGGAAGGAAGGCTCTTTCAAGTAACATCTGGTATCACGAAGTCAGAAGGGTTTGAAAACCTATGTGGGTAATGATGAGGAAAGTGACACATACTGGATACTGTGAGAAAATACCGTGGACAATCCATCTTTCAACTAGCTCGTGTCACTAAGTTGGAAGTGTTTGCAAACCTAGGCGCGGCTTATGCAGAAAGTGCCGTATACTCGACGCTTTGAAAAAAAAGCACTCTGGACGAAGATTCTTTCATGAGTATGTAGTTTCAGAAAACTAAAGCAGTTTGACAAGCAACGCATGACCTACACGGAAAGTGCCATATACGCAACTCTGTGAAACAACGCTCTGAGGAAATGATCCTTCACCTAACATCTGGTTTCATTAAGTTGTGTTTGAATGCAAATGTTGGCCTAGAAGAATAGAACCATGTACTCAATACCGTGAAACAACAATGTGGTGAAACCATCTTCCGACCACCATCTGCTTTCACTACGTTAGATGTGATTGAAACACCTTACAGGGAGGAACACTTAAAGTGCCGTAAACTCCGCTCTGTCGAACACTGCTGTGGTGAAACATACCTTCAACCAACCTCCGTTTCATCGAGTGACAACGGTTTGAAAAGCTATGCGGGACCCACAGGACAAGTGCCATATACTCAACACTGTGAAACAACACTGTGGAGAAACCCTATTTCAACCAAAACTTCGTTTCACTAAATTAGAAGTCTTTGAAACTCTATGAGCGACAGAGACGGAAAGGGCCATCTATTCAACTCTGTAACCAACAATACTGTGGTGAAAGAAACTTCAACTAACACTTGGTTTCACTGAGAGAACTCTTTGAAGACATAGGCAGGCCTACCCTGTGTCATACATTCATCTCTGTGAATCGACACATGGTGAAACCATCCTTCAGCTAGCATCACGTTTCACCCTGAAGTGTCTGAAAAGTTATGCGCGGGGCTATGCCGACGGTGCCATGCACTCAATTCTGTGAAATTGGACTTTGCGAAAACCACCTTTCAGCGAACATCATGTATCGTTACGTTGGAAGGTTTGAAAACATGCGCAGCTTATAGGAAATGCCAGAGAGTCAACTCTGAAAAACCACTGGTGAGAAACTGTCACCGAACATCTGCTTTCACGTCGTTAAAATAGTTTGAAAACTTAGGCATGACTTACAAGGAAACTGCCATCTACCCAAATCTGTTAAGTAACAATCTGGTGAAGTTGTCTTTCAATTAACATCGATCTGGTTTATATGAGTGGCAACTCTGGAAAACTCTCTGGGGTCAACATGGTAAGTGCGTTTGTAGGCACTGGCTTTGACAACCTATGCAGCTCCTGGCCGGAAAAACCAATACACTTCATTCACTGTGCGAAACAAAACTATGGGGAAATCATCTCGGTACGAACAACTGCTTTCACTACGTTAGAGCTTGTCCAAAACCATGGCGGGCCCTAGGCAAAAAGTGCCATATACGCAATTCTGTCAAACAACACTGGGGAATCCATCTTCCCACTAACCTCTGGTTTCACTAAGTTACCGGAGTTTGAACAGCCCGAAAGGGAATTGTGCGGAATGTGCCATATACTCAACTCCCTGAAACAACAGTATGCTGAAGCTCTCTTTCACCATTTGGTTTCAGAAACTTAAAGTAATTTCAACACCTAAGCATGACTTCCATGGAACGTGCCATATGCGCAACTGTTGAAACAACACTGTGGTGAAGCCACGTTTCACCTGAAACCTGCTTCCACTAGAGCTACAGATGTTTGAACACACGTGCGGGGCCCAGGCCGATAGTGCCATTTACTACCTTCTGTGAAATATGCTGGGTGAAACATTCCCTCAACTAACATCGGATTTCACCCAGTGAGAACTATTGGAAAACCTACTCAGAGAGTGCAGTAGACGCAACTCTATGAAAGGCCGGGGAGGTTATCGTTCTGTCACCTTGTCGTATGGTGAGAAGGGTTTGAAACGTTATGCGAACTCTATGAGGAAAGTGCCTTGTCCTCAACTTTGTGAAACAGCACTGTGGCGAAGGCGTCGTCCCTCTAGCATCTGATCTCAGAATTGGTGGAAAAGGAACGGCGGGTCTACAGGCAACGTGCCATATATTCCACTCTGTAAAACAGCACTGTGGGGAAGGGAAATCTTTCCCCTAAAGCTTCCTTTCACCAAGCTACAAACGTTGCAATGCACATGTGGGGCCTAGGCAGATAGTGCCATAGGCTGCATTCTCTGAAAATAACTGTGGGTGGAACATTCTTTCAAGTAACATTTGATTTCGCTAAGTGAGAACTCATTGGAAAACCTATGCAAGGCCTACAGGACAAGGGTCGTATACTCATCTCTGTGAAACAACAGGGCGAGAAAGCGTCTTTCAAGTAGCATCCCGTTTCACAAGGTTAGAAGTCTTTGAATAGCTACGCGGAGCCTAGGCCAATAGTGCCAACTACTCAAACCTGTCACCCTACAGCCTGCAACAACCAAATTTCCACTACCATCTTCCTTCACGAAGGTAGAAGGGTTTGCAAACCTATGCGGGGAATGATGCGGAAAATGACCTTTAATCGACCCTGTGAGAGACTACTGTGGACAAACAATCTTTCAAGTGACAACTTGTGTCACTAAGGGAGACGCCTTTGAAAACCCTTGCGCGGCTTAGGAGGATAGTGTCATATACACAACTCTGTGAACCAACAGGGTGGAGAAGGAATCTTTCGCCTACCATCTGGTTTCACAAAGTTAAAATGTTTGAAAACCTATGCACGATCTACGTGGCAAGTTCCCTATACTCCACTCTGAAACACTCGGGGGAAATACTCTTTCACCTTAGAGCGTCTTTCACGAAGTGTGCAATGTTTGGATACACACGCGGGGCCTAGGCGGATAGTGTCATATACTCCACTCTGTGAAACAACGTTGCGGTGCAACAATCTTCCAACTGCCATCTGGTTTCACCGAGTGAGAACTCACTGAAAACCTAGGCACGGCTCATAATGTCAAACTGCCCTTTGTGGCAACCATCTTTCCAACTAACAGCTTCCATCCCTACATTAGAAGCGTTTCAAAACCTATGCGGGGAACGATGTGGAAAGTGACCCATAGTCGACGCTGTGAGAGAGTACTCTGGACAAACCACCTTGCAAGTAACTTCTTGTTCCACCAAGATAGAAGAGTCTGGAAATCTAAGCACGGACTAGACGGGAAGTGCGAGATGCTCAACTCTGGGAAAACACACTGTGCTGAAAACATCTTTCAACTAGCACCTGATTTCAGTCAGTCACCACCGTTTGAAAACTTAGGCAGGGTCTACGCGGCAAGTGACAAAGAACCTGTGAAACGACAAAGCGAAGAAACTCTCTTTCAAGTAACACATCGCTTCACTACATTAGAAGTGGTGGACAAACTATGCGGGTCATGTGCCGACAGAACCGTACGCTCAACTCTGTCGAAGTGCACTTGGCGAAAACCATCTTTCAACTTACATCTTGTATCCCTACGTTAGAAGGGTTTGACAAGCCAGGCAGGGAACAACGAGGAAAGGGACATACACACGACCCTGTGAGAGAATACCGTGGACAAACCATCTCTCAACTAACATCTTGTATCACTAAGTCAAAAATGCGTGAAAAAGCAGGCGGGGCCGATAACGACAGGGCCGTATACTCAATTCTGCCAAACAACAAAGTGAGGAAACCATCCTCCAACTAACATCCTGTTTGACGTAGAAAACTTAGAAAATGTATGCTGGAAACGACGTGGAAGGTGACATATAGCAGCCACTGTGAAAGAATCCTGTGGAGAAAGCGTTTTTCCACTGTCATCATGTGTCACTAAGTTACAAGTGTTTCACTCTTTCAGCTCACACCTTGTTCACTACGTTATAAATGTTGGAAAACCCATGGAGGGCTTATGCGGAAAGTGCCTTGTATGTAACTCTGTGAAAAAAACAGTGTGGCAAAACCGTCGTTAAGAAAGATCTCGTTTCACAAAATTAGAAGAGTTTGAAACCCTATGCGGGGCGTACAGGGAAAGCGCTAGACACTCACCTCAGGGATACAAACACTTGGGGAAACAACCTTTCACTGAACATCTGGTTACACTAAATTACAAGCGTTGAAAAACACATGCGGGGCCGAAGTGGAGAGTGCCGTACACTCCTTTCTGGGAAAGAACATTGGGAGGAAACCGTCGTTCACGGTCTACCCCGGGTCTCACTAAGTGAAACGTGTTTGGAAACCTATGTGAAGCCTACACGGAAAGTGCCATCACCTTGCGAAAAGCTTGTGGGGAAACGTTGTTTCAACTATCATCTAGTTTCACTAAGTTAAAATGGCTTCACAGCTATGCGGGATCTATGCGGAAAGGGCCATATAGGCAACTCTGAGATAGACCACTGTGTGGAACCCATCCTCCAACTCATCTCTCGCTTCACTAAGTTAGAGGTGTTTGAAAACCACGCGGGGCCTACGCCGAAAGTGTCTCATACTCACCTCGGGACACAAGTCTATCTGGGAAGCATCTTTCTGCTGAGATCTGGTTGCACTCAGTAACAAGTGTTTGAAAACGCACGCAGGGCGTAGCAGGATGGTGCCATACACTCACCTCTGGGAAACTACACTGTGGGGAAGCCGCCTTTCAACTACCGTCTGGGTTCGCTGAGATAGGAGTGTTTGAAAACCTAGGAGAAGCCTAACGGCTAAGTGCCACATACTCAACTGTGGGAAACAACAGTGTGCTGAAACGATCTTTCAGCTAACATCTGGCCTCACGAATTGAAAACGGTTTGAAAACTATTCGGGGTCTAGGCGGAAAGTGCCAGGTACTCAGCTCTGTGACACAAGAGCTTGGGGAACCATCTTCCAACTAACATATTTCACTAAGTTAGAAGTCTTTGAAAACCGGGCGGAGACTACACCAAAAGTGTCATACAGTCACCTCTGTGAGTCACTGTGGGGAAGCCATGTTTCCAATAACGTCTCTCTTCACGAGGTTGGAAGTATTTGAACACCCGTGCAGGGCCGGCGTCAAAAGTGCCACATAGTCAACTCTGAAACAACACTGTGGGGTTTCCACGTTTCAATTAACCTCTTCTTGTTCCACTCAGAAGTGTTTGCAAACCTATGCCGGTACTACGCGGGAAGTGCTATAGGCTCAACTCTGTAAAACTCACTGTGGTGAAGCCACAGGCTTCACCCCACAGCCAAAGGGCATCTGGGTTCACTTGTTGGAAGTATGTGAAAACCTATGGGGGCTTATGCGGAAAGTGCCCTATGCTCAAGTGTGTCAAGCAGCTTTTGGGGAGACCACCTTTCAACTAACATCTTGTTTCACCGTGTTAGAAGTGTTTCAAACACTCTCCTAGGAACCATGAGAAAAGTGACGTATACTCGACACAGCCAAATCGTACTGTGGAGAAACGGTCTTCCAACTCACATCTGCTGTCGCCAAGTTAAAAGGGTTGGAAAACTTCTGCAGGGCCTATGCGCAAGGGCCGTGTACTCCATTCTGTGAAACGACGCTGTAGGGAAACAATCTTGCGACTAACATCTGGTTTCACTGTGAACTGTCTGAAAACCTACAAAGTGCCATATAGTCAACTGTGTGAAAGAGCACTCTGGGTAAAAGGTCTTGTGACCACCTGATTTAGGACGTTAGAAGCATTTGCAAAACTACGCCGGGATGAATGCAGAAAGTGCCATATACTCAACTCTGTCAAGCTGCACTTTGGCGAAACCATCTTTCAACTAACACCTTGTGTCGCTACCATAGAAACATGTTTGAAAACCTATGGAGGGAATGATGTGGAAAGGGTCATATATACGCAGCTCTGTCCAACCGGGCTTTGGGGAAACCACCTTTCAAGTGACATTTGATTCAACTAAATTGGAAGTGTCTGAAAGCTCCTGTGTGGTCCAGACTGAAAGGGCCTCCCACTCTATGAAAGAACACTGTGGGGAAAACGTCTTTCAACGTTCTCTTTCACTAAGTCAGAAGTGTTGGAAACCCCATGCGGGGATCGATGGGGAAAGTGACGTTGTGAGAGAGTACTGGGAAGAAACCATCTTTCAACTGGCATCTTGTTTCACTGAGAACTGTTTGAAAACATATGCACGGCCTACAAAGTGTACTAGAGTCAACTGTGTGAAAGAACACAGTGGGGAAAAATCATCTTTTAACTAACAGCTCGTTTCGCTCAGTTGGAAGTGTTTGAAGACCTATGTGGGGATCGAGGGGGAAGGTTACATACACCAGCCACTGTGAAAAGAACACTGTGCAGAAACCTTCTTTCAACTGATATCCTGTTTCACCTGGTTAGAAGTGTTTGAAGAACTCCGTGGGGGCTTATGCAGAAAGTGCCATGTACTCTGTCAAGTCCCTGCACGTTGGGACACCCTTTTGTGGAGAAACCGTCCTTCAACCACCATGTTAGAGTTATTATGTTATGTCTGAGTTACGTTCTGTTACAGTTACGTCATGTTATGTTATGTTA
This sequence comes from Panthera pardus, assembly GCF_024362965.1. Taxonomy (NCBI): domain Eukaryota; kingdom Metazoa; phylum Chordata; class Mammalia; order Carnivora; family Felidae; genus Panthera; species Panthera pardus. The sequence continues at coordinate 100,499 of NW_026526809.1, read as the reverse complement.
TGTTATGTTATGTTATGTTTTCATGTTACGTTCTGTTATAGCTATTTGAAAACTTTATGCGGGGTCTATGTATAAAGTGCCATACACTCTGGCAAATAACACTGTGCGGAAACCGTCTTTCAACCAAAATCCTATTTCACTACATTAGAAGTGTTGGAAAACCCATGTGGAGTCGACACCAAAAGTGCCATGTACTCAACCTTGTGAAACAACTGTGTGGTGAAACTATCATCTGCTTCCACTGTTAGAAGTACTTGAAGACCCACGCAGGGCCAACAACGAAAGTGCCATCTACAAAACTGTATGAAGAAACACTGTGGGGAAACAGCTTGCCACTAAAATCTTATTCCAATCAGATGAAATTGTTTGAAAACCTAAGCGGAGCTTATAATGAAAGTGCCGTACACTCATCTCTGTGAAACAACAGCTTATCTGAGAGTTTTATACTCAACTCTATGGAAGAAGACGGTGGGGAAACCTTTCACCTAACATGTGGTTTCTCGAAGCTAGACGTGTGAAAACCAGGTTGCGGCCTATGCAGAAAGTGCCTTACACTCAAATCTGTGAAAGCACAGTGTGCGGAACCATCTTTCAACAAACTTTCGGTTTCACTAATTTGGAAGTGATGGAAAACTTATGATCGGTTAACTATGAGACAAGTTGCCATATAGTCAACTCTGTGAAACAACACTCTGGTGTGAACCTCTTTCAACGACCGTCTGATTTCACTAATTTAGAAGGGTTTGAAAACCCACGCAGGCAGCAATGGGGAATGTACGATTACTCAACTCTGTGCCACAACAGTGTGGTGAAACCATCCTTCATAACATCTTGCTTCCCTGCCAGGTGTTGTCACCCTTTGCAGGGAATTTTGACGAGAGTGACTTATACTCTATTGTGTAAAAAATGTGGAAAAATGGTCTTTCAACCGACATCCTCTTTCACGAACGAAGTGTTTGAAAACCCATGCTGGGCTTTTGAGGAAACTGCCTTAGAGCCACTCTGTGGGGAATCCATCTTCCAACTAATCTCTTGCTTCACTCTAATGAAGCATAATGGGGCTCGAAAACCATAATGGGGCTACAGTGCAAGCGCCACTTACTCGACTCTGTGAAACAGCACGGTCGGGAAACAATCTGTCTCTTAATATCAGTTGCAAGTGTTTGAAAACAGATGCGGGGCCTATGCACGAGGATCATGCCATGCCTTCAACGTTGTGAAATAACACTGTGGGGAAACCACCTTTCCACTACCATCTCGTTCCTCTTAGAACGGTTTGAAAACCTATGAGAAGCCTAAAAACTAAGGGCCATACACTCAACTGTGTGAAACAACGACGTGGTGAAAAGATCTTTCAAATAACATCTGGTTTCCATCATTGAGAATTGAAGACTATTGGGGGTTATGCGGAAAGGGTCATATACTCAAATCTGTGACACAACATGTGGGGAAACCATCTTTCAATCAACATCTTGTATAACTAAACTGGAAGCGTTAGAAAACCCATGGGGAGCCTATGCCGAAAGTGCCATATACTCACTCACCTCTGTCAGCCTGCACTTTGCGGAAACCATCTTGAGAGTAATATCCTGTAGCACCAAGTTAGGAAGGAGCGTTTGAAAAACTATGCGGGTAAAAGGCAGGAGGTACAAGATACTGACAACTGTGGAACAACACTGTGAGAAACCGTCTTTCAACTCAATTCTTCTTTCATTTAGGTTAGAAGTGTTTGAAAACCTATGCGCGGCGTATGGGGAAAGTGCCATTCTTTCAACTAATATCTGATTTCGCCCAGGGTGAACTCTTTTGGAAACCTATGCACAGCCTACACGGTAAGTGCCATATACTGAACTCTGTGAAACAACCCTGTGGGGAAACGATCTTTCAACTAACATTTCGTTTCCCTAAGTTAGAAGTGTTTGAAAAGCTCTGCGGGACCTATGCAGAATTGCCCTATACTCCACTCTCAAACTGAACTCTTAGGGAAGCATTTTTCAGCTAACATCTTTATGAAACTACGTGAGGAGCATTGTAAAACCTGTGTGGGGAACGATGTGGAAAGTGACATATACTGTGGGACCCTGTGAGAAAATAGAGTGGACAATCCATCTGTCAATTATCTTGGGGCACTAAGTTTGAAGTGTTTGAAAACCTATGCACGGCTTATGGGGAAAGTGCCATATACTCGACTCCCTTCACATATGTGTGTGGGCAAATCCTATGTCATCTAACCTCATGTATCTCTACGACTGAAGGGTTTGCAACCGCAGGCGGGGCCTGCATGAATAAGGCCATATGCACCACTTGGGAAACACCACTGTGGGGAAACCATCCTTCAACTAACATCTTGTTCACTGAGAAGGGTTTGAAACTATGCGGAGCCTTTGCTGAAAGTGCCACGTACAGAACTCGGTGGAAACAACACTGTGGTGAAACGATCTTTCAACGAACATCTCGTTTCAAGCCATAACTCTGTGAAAAAGTTTGCGGGGTATCTGCCGACAGTGCCATATATTCAACTCGGTGAAACTGCACTTTGCAGGAAGGAAGGCTCTTTCAAGTAACATCTGGTATCACGAAGTCAGAAGGGTTTGAAAACCTATGTGGGTAATGATGAGGAAAGTGACACATACTGGATACTGTGAGAAAATACCGTGGACAATCCATCTTTCAACTAGCTCGTGTCACTAAGTTGGAAGTGTTTGCAAACCTAGGCGCGGCTTATGCAGAAAGTGCCGTATACTCGACGCTTTGAAAAAAAGCACTCTGGACGAAGATTCTTTCATGAGTATGTAGTTTCAGAAAACTAAAGCAGTTTGACAAGCAACGCATGACCTACACGGAAAGTGCCATATACGCAACTCTGTGAAACAACGCTCTGAGGAAATGATCCTTCACCTAACATCTGGTTTCATTAAGTTGTGTTTGAATGCAAATGTTGGCCTAGAAGAATAGAACCATGTACTCAATACCGTGAAACAACAATGTGGTGAAACCATCTTCCGACCACCATCTGCTTTCACTACGTTAGATGTGATTGAAACACCTTACAGGGAGGAACACTTAAAGTGCCGTAAACTCCGCTCTGTCGAACACTGCTGTGGTGAAACATACCTTCAACCAACCTCCGTTTCATCGAGTGACAACGGTTTGAAAAGCTATGCGGGACCCACAGGACAAGTGCCATATACTCAACACTGTGAAACAACACTGTGGAGAAACCCTATTTCAACCAAAACTTCGTTTCACTAAATTAGAAGTCTTTGAAACTCTATGAGCGACAGAGACGGAAAGGGCCATCTATTCAACTCTGTAACCAACAATACTGTGGTGAAAGAAACTTCAACTAACACTTGGTTTCACTGAGAGAACTCTTTGAAGACATAGGCAGGCCTACCCTGTGTCATACATTCATCTCTGTGAATCGACACATGGTGAAACCATCCTTCAGCTAGCATCACGTTTCACCCTGAAGTGTCTGAAAAGTTATGCGCGGGGCTATGCCGACGGTGCCATGCACTCAATTCTGTGAAATTGGACTTTGCGAAAACCACCTTTCAGCGAACATCATGTATCGTTACGTTGGAAGGTTTGAAAACATGCGCAGCTTATAGGAAATGCCAGAGAGTCAACTCTGAAAAACCACTGGTGAGAAACTGTCACCGAACATCTGCTTTCACGTCGTTAAAATAGTTTGAAAACTTAGGCATGACTTACAAGGAAACTGCCATCTACCCAAATCTGTTAAGTAACAATCTGGTGAAGTTGTCTTTCAATTAACATCGATCTGGTTTATATGAGTGGCAACTCTGGAAAACTCTCTGGGGTCAACATGGTAAGTGCGTTTGTAGGCACTGGCTTTGACAACCTATGCAGCTCCTGGCCGGAAAAACCAATACACTTCATTCACTGTGCGAAACAAAACTATGGGGAAATCATCTCGGTACGAACAACTGCTTTCACTACGTTAGAGCTTGTCCAAAACCATGGCGGGCCCTAGGCAAAAAGTGCCATATACGCAATTCTGTCAAACAACACTGGGGAATCCATCTTCCCACTAACCTCTGGTTTCACTAAGTTCCCGGAGTTTGAACAGCCCGGCAGGGAATTGTGCGGAATGTGCCATATACTCAACTCCCTGAAACAACAGTATGCTGAAGCTCTCTTTCACCATTTGGTTTCAGAAACTTAAAGTAATTTCAACACCTAAGCATGACTTCCATGGAACGTGCCATATGCGCAACTGTTGAAACAACACTGTGGTGAAGCCACGTTTCACCTGAAACCTGCTTCCACTAGAGCTACAGATGTTTGAACACACGTGCGGGGCCCAGGCCGATAGTGCCATTTACTACCTTCTGTGAAATATGCTGGGTGAAACATTCCCTCAACTAACATCGGATTTCACCCAGTGAGAACTATTGGAAAACCTACTCAGAGAGTGCAGTAGACGCAACTCTATGAAAGGCCGGGGAGGTTATCGTTCTGTCACCTTGTCGTATGGTGAGAAGGGTTTGAAACGTTATGCGAACTCTATGAGGAAAGTGCCTTGTCCTCAACTTTGTGAAACAGCACTGTGGCGAAGGCGTCGTCCCTCTAGCATCTGATCTCAGAATTGGTGGAAAAGGAACGGCGGGTCTACAGGCAACGTGCCATATATTCCACTCTGTAAAACAGCACTGTGGGGAAGGGAAATCTTTCCCCTAAAGCTTCCTTTCACCAAGCTACAAACGTTGCAATGCACATGTGGGGCCTAGGCAGATAGTGCCATAGGCTGCATTCTCTGAAAATAACTGTGGGTGGAACATTCTTTCAAGTAACATTTGATTTCGCTAAGTGAGAACTCATTGGAAAACCTATGCAAGGCCTACAGGACAAGGGTCGTATACTCATCTCTGTGAAACAACAGGGGGAGAAAGCGTCTTTCAAGTAGCATCCCGTTTCACAAGGTTAGAAGTCTTTGAATAGCTACGCGGAGCCTAGGCCAATAGTGCCAACTACTCAAACCTGTCACCCTACAGCCTGCAACAACCAAATTTCCACTACCATCTTCCTTCACGAAGGTAGAAGGGTTTGCAAACCTATGCGGGGAATGATGCGGAAAATGACCTTTAATCGACCCTGTGAGAGACTACTGTGGACAAACCATCTTTCAAGTGACAACTTGTGTCACTAAGGGAGACGCCTTTGAAAACCCTTGCGCGGCTTAGGAGGATAGTGTCATATACACAACTCTGTGAACCAACAGGGTGGAGAAGGAATCTTTCGCCTACCATCTGGTTTCACAAAGTTAAAATGTTTGAAAACCTATGCACGATCTACGTGGCAAGTTCCCTATACTCCACTCTGAAACACTCGGGGGAAATACTCTTTCACCTTAGAGCGTCTTTCACGAAGTGTGCAATGTTTGGATACACACGCGGGGCCTAGGCGGATAGTGTCATATACTCCACTCTGTGAAACAACGTTGCGGTGCAACAATCTTCCAACTGCCATCTGGTTTCACCGAGTGAGAACTCACTGAAAACCTAGGCACGGCTCATAATGTCAAACTGCACTTTGTGGCAACCATCTTTCCAACTAACAGCTTCCATCCCTACATTAGAAGCGTTTCAAAACCTATGCGGGGAACGATGTGGAAAGTGACCCATAGTCGACGCTGTGAGGGAGTACTCTGGACAAACCACCTTGCAAGTAACTTCTTGTTCCACCAAGATAGAAGAGTCTGGAAATCTAAGCACGGACTAGACGGGAAGTGCGAGATGCTCAACTCTGGGAAAACACACTGTGCTGAAAACATCTTTCAACTAGCACCTGATTTCAGTCAGTCACCACCGTTTGAAAACTTAGGCAGGGTCTAGGCGGCAAGTGACAAAGAACCTGTGAAACGACAAAGCGAAGAAACTCTCTTTCAAGTAACACATCGCTTCACTACATTAGAAGTGGTGGACAAACTATGCGGGTCTTGTGCCGACAGAACCGTACGCTCAACTCTGTCGAAGTGCACTTGGCGAAAACCATCTTTCAACTTACATCTTGTATCCCTACGTTAGAAGGGTTTGACAAGCCAGGCAGGGAACAACGAGGAAAGGGACATACACACGACCCTGTGAGAGAATACCGTGGACAAACCATCTCTCAACTAACATCTTGTATCACTAAGTCAAAAATGCGTGAAAAAGCACGCGGGGCCGATAACGACAGGGCCGTATACTCAATTCTGCCAAACAACAAAGTGAGGAAACCATCCTCCAACTAACATCCTGTTTGACGTAGAAAACTTAGAAAATGTATGCTGGAAACGACGTGGAAGGTGACATATAGCAGCCACTGTGAAAGAATCCTGTGGAGAAAGCGTTTTTCCACTGTCATCATGTGTCACTAAGTTACAAGTGTTTCACTCTTTCAGCTCACACCTTGTTCACTACGTTATAAATGTTGGAAAACCCATGGAGGGCTTATGCGGAAAGTGCCTTGTATGTAACTCTGTGAAAAAAACAGTGTGGCAAAACCGTCGTTAAGAAAGATCTCGTTTCACAAAATTAGAAGAGTTTGAAACCCTATGCGGGGCGTACAGGGAAAGCGCTAGACACTCACCTCAGGGATACAAACACTTGGGGAAACAACCTTTCACTGAACGTCTGGTTACACTAAATTACAAGCGTTGAAAAACACATGCGGGGCCGAAGTGGAGAGTGCCGTACACTCCTTTCTGGGAAAGAACATTGGGAGGAAACCGTCGTTCACGGTCTACCCCGGGTCTCACTAAGTGAAACGTGTTTGGAAACCTATGTGAAGCCTACACGGAAAGTGCCATCACCTTGCGAAAAGCTTGTGGGGAAACGTTGTTTCAACTATCATCTAGTTTCACTAAGTTAAAATGGCTTCACAGCTATGCGGGATCTATGCGGAAAGGGCCATATAGGCAACTCTGAGATAGACCACTGTGTGGAACCCATCCTCCAACTCATCTCTCGCTTCACTAAGTTAGAGGTGTTTGAAAACCACGCGGGGCCTACGCCGAAAGTGTCTCATACTCACCTCGGGACACAAGTCTATCTGGGAAGCATCTTTCTGCTGAGATCTGGTTGCACTCAGTAACAAGTGTTTGAAAACGCACGCAGGGCGTAGCAGGATGGTGCCATACACTCACCTCTGGGAAACTACACTGTGGGGAAGCCGCCTTTCAACTACCGTCTGGGTTCGCTGAGATAGGAGTGTTTGAAAACCTAGGAGAAGCCTAACGGCTAAGTGCCACATACTCAACTGTGGGAAACAACAGTGTGCTGAAACGATCTTTCAGCTAACATCTGGCCTCACGAATTGAAAACGGTTTGAAAACTATTCGGGGTCTAGGCGGAAAGTGCCAGGTACTCAGCTCTGTGACACAAGAGCTTGGGGAACCATCTTCCAACTAAAATATTTCACTAAGTTAGAAGTCTTTGAAAACCGGGCGGAGACTACACCAAAAGTGTCATACAGTCACCTCTGTGAGTCACTGTGGGGAAGCCATGTTTCCAATAACGTCTCTCTTCACGAGGTTGGAAGTATTTGAACACCCGTGCAGGGCCGGCGTCAAAAGTGCCACATAGTCAACTCTGAAACAACACTGTGGGGTTTCCACGTTTCAATTAACCTCTTCTTGTTCCACTCAGAAGTGTTTGCAAACCTATGCCGGTACTACGCGGGAAGTGCTATAGGCTCAACTCTGTAAAACTCACTGTGGTGAAGCCACAGGCTTCACCCCACAGCCAAAGGGCATCTGGGTTCACTTGTTGGAAGTATGTGAAAACCTATGGGGGCTTATGCGGAAAGTGCCCTATGCTCAAGTGTGTCAAGCAGCTTTTGGGGAGACCACCTTTCAACTAACATCTTGTTTCACCGTGTTAGAAGTGTTTCAAACACTCTCCTAGGAACCATGAGAAAAGTGACGTATACTCGACACAGCCAAATCGTACTGTGGAGAAACGGTCTTCCAACTCACATCTGCTGTCGCCAAGTTAAAAGGGTTGGAAAACTTCTGCAGGGCCTATGCGCAAGGGCCGTGTACTCCATTCTGTGAAACGACGCTGTAGGGAAACAATCTTGCGACTAACATCTGGTTTCACTGTGAACTGTCTGAAAACCTACAAAGTGCCATATAGTCAACTGTGTGAAAGAGCACTCTGGGTAAAAGGTCTTGTGACCACCTGATTTAGGACGTTAGAAGCATTTGCAAAACTACGCCGGGATGAATGCAGAAAGTGCCATATACTCAACTCTGTCAAGCTGCACTTTGGCGAAACCATCTTTCAACTAACACCTTGTGTCGCTACCATAGAAACATGTTTGAAAACCTATGGAGGGAATGATGTGGAAAGGGTCATATATACGCAGCTCTGTCCAACCGGGCTTTGGGGAAACCACCTTTCAAGTGACATTTGATTCAACTAAATTGGAAGTGTCTGAAAGCTCCTGTGTGGTCCAGACTGAAAGGGCCTCCCACTCTATGAAAGAACACTGTGGGGAAAACGTCTTTCAACGTTCTCTTTCACTAAGTCAGAAGTGTTGGAAACCCCATGCGGGGATCGATGGGGAAAGTGACGTTGTGAGAGAGTACTGGGAAGAAACCATCTTTCAACTGGCATCTTGTTTCACTGAGAACTGTTTGAAAACATATGCACGGCCTACAAAGTGTACTAGAGTCAACTGTGTGAAAGAACACAGTGGGGAAAAATCATCTTTTAACTAACAGCTCGTTTCGCTCAGTTGGAAGTGTTTGAAGACCTATGTGGGGATCGAGGGGGAAGGTTACATACACCAGCCACTGTGAAAAGAACACTGTGCAGAAACCTTCTTTCAACTGATATCCTGTTTCACCTGGTTAGAAGTGTTTGAAGAACTCCGTGGGGGCTTATGCAGAAAGTGCCATGTACTCTGTCAAGTCCCTGCACGTTGGGACACCCTTTTGTGGAGAAACCGTCCTTCAACCACCATGTTAGAGTTATTATGTTATGTCTGAGTTACGTTCTGTTACAGTTACGTCATGTTATGTTATGTTATGTTATGTTATGTTATGTTTTCATGTTACGTTCTGTTATAGCTATTTGAAAACTTTATGCGGGGTCTATGTATAAAGTGCCATACACTCTGGCAAATAACACTGTGCGGAAACCGTCTTTCAACCAAAATCCTATTTCACTACATTAGAAGTGTTGGAAAACCCATGTGGAGTCGACACCAAAAGTGCCATGTACTCAACCTTGTGAAACAACTGTGTGGTGAAACTATCATCTGCTTCCACTGTTAGAAGTACTTGAAGACCCACGCAGGGCCAACAACGAAAGTGCCATCTACAAAACTGTATGAAGAAACACTGTGGGGAAACAGCTTGCCACTAAAATCTTATTCCAATCAGATGAAATTGTTTGAAAACCTATGCGGAGCTTATAATGAAAGTGCCGTACACTCATCTCTGTGAAACAACAGCTTATCTGAGAGTTTTATACTCAACTCTATGGAAGAAGACGGTGGGGAAACCTTTCACCTAACATGTGGTTTCTCGAAGCTAGACGTGTGAAAACCAGGTTGCGGCCTATGCAGAAAGTGCCTTACACTGAAATCTGTGAAAGCAGAGTGTGCGGAACCATCTTTCAACAAACTTTCGGTTTCACTAATTTGGAAGTGATGGAAAACTTATGATCGGTTAACTATGAGACAAGTTGCCATATAGTCAACTCTGTGAAACAACACTCTGGTGTGAACCTCTTTCAACGACCGTCTGATTTCACTAATTTAGAAGGGTTTGAAAACCCACGCAGGCAGCAATGGGGAATGTACGATTACTCAACTCTGTGCCACAACAGTGTGGTGAAACCATCCTTCATAACATCTTGCTTCCCTGCCAGGTGTTGTCACCCTTTGCAGGGAATTTTGACGAGAGTGACTTATACTCTATTGTGTAAAAAATGTGGAAAAATGGTCTTTCAACCGACATCCTCTTTCACGAACGAAGTGTTTGAAAACCCATGCTGGGCTTTTGAGGAAACTGCCTTAGAGCCACTCTGTGGGGAATCCATCTTCCAACTAATCTCTTGCTTCACTCTAATGAAGCATAATGGGGCTCGAAAACCATAATGGGGCTACAGTGCAAGCGCCACTTACTCGACTCTGTGAAACAGCACGGTCGGGAAACAATCTGTCTCTTAATATCAGTTGCAAGTGTTTGAAAACAGATGCGGGGCCTATGCACGAGGATCATGCCATGCCTTCAACGTTGTGAAATAACACTGTGGGGAAACCACCTTTCCACTACCATCTCGTTCCTCTTAGAACGGTTTGAAAACCTATGAGAAGCCTAAAAACTAAGGGCCATACACTCAACTGTGTGAAACAACGACGTGGTGAAAAGATCTTTCAAATAACATCTGGTTTCCATCATTGAGAATTGAAGACTATTGGGGGTTATGCGGAAAGGGTCATATACTCAAATCTGTGACACAACATGTGGGGAAACCATCTTTCAATCAACATCTTGTATAACTAAACTGGAAGCGTTAGAAAACCCATGGGGAGCCTATGCCGAAAGTGCCATATACTCACTCACCTCTGTCAGCCTGCACTTTGCGGAAACCATCTTGAGAGTAATATCCTGTAGCACCAAGTTAGGAAGGAGCGTTTGAAAAACTATGCGGGTAAAAGGCAGGAGGTACAAGATACTGACAACTGTGGAACAACACTGTGAGAAACCGTCTTTCAACTCAATTCTTCTTTCATTTAGGTTAGAAGTGTTTGAAAACCTATGCGCGGCGTATGGGGAAAGTGCCATTCTTTCAACTAATATCTGATTTCGCCCAGGGTGAACTCTTTTGGAAACCTATGCACAGCCTACACGGTAAGTGCCATATACTGAACTCTGTGAAACAACCCTGTGGGGAAACGATCTTTCAACTAACATTTCGTTTCCCTAAGTTAGAAGTGTTTGAAAAGCTCTGCGGGACCTATGCAGAATTGCCCTATACTCCACTCTCAAACTGAACTCTTAGGGAAGCATTTTTCAGCTAACATCTTTATGAAACTACGTGAGGAGCATTGTAAAACCTGTGTGGGGAACGATGTGGAAAGTGACATATACTGTGGGACCCTGTGAGAAAATAGAGTGGACAATCCATCTGTCAATTATCTTGGGGCACTAAGTTTGAAGTGTTTGAAAACCTATGCACGGCTTATGGGGAAAGTGCCATATACTCGACTCCCTTCACATATGTGTGTGGGCAAATCCTATGTCATCTAACCTCATGTATCTCTACGACTGAAGGGTTTGCAACCGCAGGCGGGGCCTGCATGAATAAGGCCATATGCACCACTTGGGAAACACCACTGTGGGGAAACCATCCTTCAACTAACATCTTGTTCACTGAGAAGGGTTTGAAACTATGCGGAGCCTTTGCTGAAAGTGCCACGTACAGAACTCGGTGGAAACAACACTGTGGTGAAACGATCTTTCAACGAACATCTCGTTTCAAGCCATAACTCTGTGAAAAAGTTTGCGGGGTATCTGCCGACAGTGCCATATATTCAACTCGGTGAAACTGCACTTTGCAGGAAGGAAGGCTCTTTCAAGTAACATCTGGTATCACGAAGTCAGAAGGGTTTGAAAACCTATGTGGGTAATGATGAGGAAAGTGACACATACTGGATACTGTGAGAAAATACCGTGGACAATCCATCTTTCAACTAGCTCGTGTCACTAAGTTGGAAGTGTTTGCAAACCTAGGCGCGGCTTATGCAGAAAGTGCCGTATACTCGACGCTTTGAAAAAAAAGCACTCTGGACGAAGATTCTTTCATGAGTATGTAGTTTCAGAAAACTAAAGCAGTTTGACAAGCAACGCATGACCTACACGGAAAGTGCCATATACGCAACTCTGTGAAACAACGCTCTGAGGAAATGATCCTTCACCTAACATCTGGTTTCATTAAGTTGTGTTTGAATGCAAATGTTGGCCTAGAAGAATAGAACCATGTACTCAATACCGTGAAACAACAATGTGGTGAAACCATCTTCCGACCACCATCTGCTTTCACTACGTTAGATGTGATTGAAACACCTTACAGGGAGGAACACTTAAAGTGCCGTAAACTCCGCTCTGTCGAACACTGCTGTGGTGAAACATACCTTCAACCAACCTCCGTTTCATCGAGTGACAACGGTTTGAAAAGCTATGCGGGACCCACAGGACAAGTGCCATATACTCAACACTGTGAAACAACACTGTGGAGAAACCCTATTTCAACCAAAACTTCGTTTCACTAAATTAGAAGTCTTTGAAACTCTATGAGCGACAGAGACGGAAAGGGCCATCTATTCAACTCTGTAACCAACAATACTGTGGTGAAAGAAACTTCAACTAACACTTGGTTTCACTGAGAGAACTCTTTGAAGACATAGGCAGGCCTACCCTGTGTCATACATTCATCTCTGTGAATCGACACATGGTGAAACCATCCTTCAGCTAGCATCACGTTTCACCCTGAAGTGTCTGAAAAGTTATGCGCGGGGCTATGCCGACGGTGCCATGCACTCAATTCTGTGAAATTGGACTTTGCGAAAACCACCTTTCAGCGAACATCATGTATCGTTACGTTGGAAGGTTTGAAAACATGCGCAGCTTATAGGAAATGCCAGAGAGTCAACTCTGAAAAACCACTGGTGAGAAACTGTCACCGAACATCTGCTTTCACGTCGTTAAAATAGTTTGAAAACTTAGGCATGACTTACAAGGAAACTGCCATCTACCCAAATCTGTTAAGTAACAATCTGGTGAAGTTGTCTTTCAATTAACATCGATCTGGTTTATATGAGTGGCAACTCTGGAAAACTCTCTGGGGTCAACATGGTAAGTGCGTTTGTAGGCACTGGCTTTGACAACCTATGCAGCTCCTGGCCGGAAAAACCAATACACTTCATTCACTGTGCGAAACAAAACTATGGGGAAATCATCTCGGTACGAACAACTGCTTTCACTACGTTAGAGCTTGTCCAAAACCATGGCGGGCCCTAGGCAAAAAGTGCCATATACGCAATTCTGTCAAACAACACTGGGGAATCCATCTTCCCACTAACCTCTGGTTTCACTAAGTTCCCGGAGTTTGAACAGCCCGAAAGGGAATTGTGCGGAATGTGCCATATACTCAACTCCCTGAAACAACAGTATGCTGAAGCTCTCTTTCACCATTTGGTTTCAGAAACTTAAAGTAATTTCAACACCTAAGCATGACTTCCATGGAACGTGCCATATGCGCAACTGTTGAAACAACACTGTGGTGAAGCCACGTTTCACCTGAAACCTGCTTCCACTAGAGCTACAGATGTTTGAACACACGTGCGGGGCCCAGGCCGATAGTGCCATTTACTACCTTCTGTGAAATATGCTGGGTGAAACATTCCCTCAACTAACATCGGATTTCACCCAGTGAGAACTATTGGAAAACCTACTCAGAGAGTGCAGTAGACGCAACTCTATGAAAGGCCGGGGAGGTTATCGTTCTGTCACCTTGTCGTATGGTGAGAAGGGTTTGAAACGTTATGCGAACTCTATGAGGAAAGTGCCTTGTCCTCAACTTTGTGAAACAGCACTGTGGCGAAGGCGTCGTCCCTCTAGCATCTGATCTCAGAATTGGTGGAAAAGGAACGGCGGGTCTACAGGCAACGTGCCATATATTCCACTCTGTAAAACAGCACTGTGGGGAAGGGAAATCTTTCCCCTAAAGCTTCCTTTCACCAAGCTACAAACGTTGCAATGCACATGTGGGGCCTAGGCAGATAGTGCCATAGGCTGCATTCTCTGAAAATAACTGTGGGTGGAACATTCTTTCAAGTAACATTTGATTTCGCTAAGTGAGAACTCATTGGAACACCTATGCAAGGCCTACAGGACAAGGGTCGTATACTCATCTCTGTGAAACAACAGGGGGAGAAAGCGTCTTTCAAGTAGCATCCCGTTTCACAAGGTTAGAAGTCTTTGAATAGCTACGCGGAGCCTAGGCCAATAGTGCCAACTACTCAAACCTGTCACCCTACAGCCTGCAACAACCAAATTTCCACTACCATCTTCCTTCACGAAGGTAGAAGGGTTTGCAAACCTATGCGGGGAATGATGCGGAAAATGACCTTTAATCGACCCTGTGAGAGACTACTGTGGACAAACCATCTTTCAAGTGACAACTTGTGTCACTAAGGGAGACGCCTTTGAAAACCCTTGCGCGGCTTAGGAGGATAGTGTCATATACACAACTCTGTGAACCAACAGGGTGGAGAAGGAATCTTTCGCCTACCATCTGGTTTCACAAAGTTAAAATGTTTGAAAACCTATGCACGATCTACGTGGCAAGTTCCCTATACTCCACTCTGAAACACTCGGGGGAAATACTCTTTCACCTTAGAGCGTCTTTCACGAAGTGTGCAATGTTTGGATACACACGCGGGGCCTAGGCGGATAGTGTCATATACTCCACTCTGTGAAACAACGTTGCGGTGCAACAATCTTCCAACTGCCATCTGGTTTCACCGAGTGAGAACTCACTGAAAACCTAGGCACGGCTCATAATGTCAAACTGCCCTTTGTGGCAACCATCTTTCCAACTAACAGCTTCCATCCCTACATTAGAAGCGTTTCAAAACCTATGCGGGGAACGATGTGGAAAGTGACCCATAGTCGACGCTGTGAGAGAGTACTCTGGACAAACCACCTTGCAAGTAACTTCTTGTTCCACCAAGATAGAAGAGTCTGGAAATCTAAGCACGGACTAGACGGGAAGTGCGAGATGCTCAACTCTGGGAAAACACACTGTGCTGAAAACATCTTTCAACTAGCACCTGATTTCAGTCAGTCACCACCGTTTGAAAACTTAGGCAGGGTCTACGCGGCAAGTGACAAAGAACCTATGAAACGACAAAGCGAAGAAACTCTCTTTCAAGTAACACATCGCTTCACTACATTAGAAGTGGTGGACAAACTATGCGGGTCATGTGCCGACAGAACCGTACGCTCAACTCTGTCGAAGTGCACTTGGCGAAAACCATCTTTCAACTTACATCTTGTATCCCTACGTTAGAAGGGTTTGACAAGCCAGGCAGGGAACAACGAGGAAAGGGACATACACACGACCCTGTGAGAGAATACCGTGGACAAACCATCTCTCAACTAACATCTTGTATCACTAAGTCAAAAATGCGTGAAAAAGCACGCGGGGCCGATAACGACAGGGCCGTATACTCAATTCTGCCAAACAACAAAGTGAGGAAACCATCCTCCAACTAACATCCTGTTTGACGTAGAAAACTTAGAAAATGTATGCTGGAAACGACGTGGAAGGTGACATATAGCAGCCACTGTGAAAGAATCCTGTGGAGAAAGCGTTTTTCCACTGTCATCATGTGTCACTAAGTTACAAGTGTTTCACTCTTTCAGCTCACACCTTGTTCACTACGTTATAAATGTTGGAAAACCCATGGAGGGCTTATGCGGAAAGTGCCTTGTATGTAACTCTGTGAAAAAAACAGTGTGGCAAAACCGTCGTTAAGAAAGATCTCGTTTCACAAAATTAGAAGAGTTTGAAACCCTATGCGGGGCGTACAGGGAAAGCGCTAGACACTCACCTCAGGGATACAAACACTTGGGGAAACAACCTTTCACTGAACATCTGGTTACACTAAATTACAAGCGTTGAAAAACACATGCGGGGCCGAAGTGGAGAGTGCCGTACACTCCTTTCTGGGAAAGAACATTGGGAGGAAACCGTCGTTCACGGTCTACCCCGGGTCTCACTAAGTGAAACGTGTTTGGAAACCTATGTGAAGCCTACACGGAAAGTGCCATCACCTTGCGAAAAGCTTGTGGGGAAACGTTGTTTCAACTATCATCTAGTTTCACTAAGTTAAAATGGCTTCACAGCTATGCGGGATCTATGCGGAAAGGGCCATATAGGCAACTCTGAGATAGACCACTGTGTGGAACCCATCCTCCAACTCATCTCTCGCTTCACTAAGTTAGAGGTGTTTGAAAACCACGCGGGGCCTACGCCGAAAGTGTCTCATACTCACCTCGGGACACAAGTCTATCTGGGAAGCATCTTTCTGCTGAGATCTGGTTGCACTCAGTAACAAGTGTTTGAAAACGCACGCAGGGCGTAGCAGGATGGTGCCATACACTCACCTCTGGGAAACTACACTGTGGGGAAGCCGCCTTTCAACTACCGTCTGGGTTCGCTGAGATAGGAGGGTTTGAAAACCTAGGAGAAGCCTAACGGCTAAGTGCCACATACTCAACTGTGGGAAACAACAGTGTGCTGAAACGATCTTTCAGCTAACATCTGGCCTCACGAATTGAAAACGGTTTGAAAACTATTCGGGGTCTAGGCGGAAAGTGCCAGGTACTCAGCTCTGTGACACAAGAGCTTGGGGAACCATCTTCCAACTAACATATTTCACTAAGTTAGAAGTCTTTGAAAACCGGGCGGAGACTACACCAAAAGTGTCATACAGTCACCTCTGTGAGTCACTGTGGGGAAGCCATGTTTCCAATAACGTCTCTCTTCACGAGGTTGGAAGTATTTGAACACCCGTGCAGGGCCGGCGTCAAAAGTGCCACATAGTCAACTCTGAAACAACACTGTGGGGTTTCCACGTTTCAATTAACCTCTTCTTGTTCCACTCAGAAGTGTTTGCAAACCTATGCCGGTACTACGCGGGAAGTGCTATAGGCTCAACTCTGTAAAACTCACTGTGGTGAAGCCACAGGCTTCACCCCACAGCCAAAGGGCATCTGGGTTCACTTGTTGGAAGTATGTGAAAACCTATGGGGGCTTATGCGGAAAGTGCCCTATGCTCAAGTGTGTCAAGCAGCTTTTGGGGAGACCACCTTTCAACTAACATCTTGTTTCACCGTGTTAGAAGTGTTTCAAACACTCTCCTAGGAACCATGAGAAAAGTGACGTATACTCGACACAGCCAAATCGTACTGTGGAGAAACGGTCTTCCAACTCACATCTGCTGTCGCCAAGTTAAAAGGGTTGGAAAACTTCTGCAGGGCCTATGCGCAAGGGCCGTGTACTCCATTCTGTGAAACGACGCTGTAGGGAAACAATCTTGCGACTAACATCTGGTTTCACTGTGAACTGTCTGAAAACCTACAAAGTGCCATATAGTCAACTGTGTGAAAGAGCACTCTGGGTAAAAGGTCTTGTGACCACCTGATTTAGGACGTTAGAAGCATTTGCAAAACTACGCCGGGATGAATGCAGAAAGTGCCATATACTCAACTCTGTCAAGCTGCACTTTGGCGAAACCATCTTTCAACTAACACCTTGTGTCGCTACCATAGAAACATGTTTGAAAACCTATGGAGGGAATGATGTGGAAAGGGTCATATATACGCAGCTCTGTCCAACCGGGCTTTGGGGAAACCACCTTTCAAGTGACATTTGATTCAACTAAATTGGAAGTGTCTGAAAGCTCCTGTGTGGTCCAGACTGAAAGGGCCTCCCACTCTATGAAAGAACACTGTGGGGAAAACGTCTTTCAACGTTCTCTTTCACTAAGTCAGAAGTGTTGGAAACCCCATGCGGGGATCGATGGGGAAAGTGACGTTGTGAGAGAGTACTGGGAAGAAACCATCTTTCAACTGGCATCTTGTTTCACTGAGAACTGTTTGAAAACATATGCACGGCCTACAAAGTGTACTAGAGTCAACTGTGTGAAAGAACACAGTGGGGAAAAATCATCTTTTAACTAACAGCTCGTTTCGCTCAGTTGGAAGTGTTTGAAGACCTATGTGGGGATCGAGGGGGAAGGTTACATACACCAGCCACTGTGAAAAGAACACTGTGCAGAAACCTTCTTTCAACTGATATCCTGTTTCACCTGGTTAGAAGTGTTTGAAGAACTCCGTGGGGGCTTATGCAGAAAGTGCCATGTACTCTGTCAAGTCCCTGCACGTTGGGACACCCTTTTGTGGAGAAACCGTCCTTCAACCACCATGTTAGAGTTATTATGTTATGTCTGAGTTACGTTCTGTTACAGTTACGTCATGTTATGTTATGTTATGTTATGTTATGTTATGTTTTCATGTTACGTTCTGTTATAGCTATTTGAAAACTTTATGCGGGGTCTATGTATAAAGTGCCATACACTCTGGCAAATAACACTGTGCGGAAACCGTCTTTCAACCAAAATCCTATTTCACTACATTAGAAGTGTTGGAAAACCCATGTGGAGTCGACACCAAAAGTGCCATGTACTCAACCTTGTGAAACAACTGTGTGGTGAAACTATCATCTGCTTCCACTGTTAGAAGTACTTGAAGACCCACGCAGGGCCAACAACGAAAGTGCCATCTACAAAACTGTATGAAGAAACACTGTGGGGAAACAGCTTGCCACTAAAATCTTATTCCAATCAGATGAAATTGTTTGAAAACCTATGCGGAGCTTATAATGAAAGTGCCGTACACTCATCTCTGTGAAACAACAGCTTATCTGAGAGTTTTATACTCAACTCTATGGAAGAAGACGGTGGGGAAACCTTTCACCTAACATGTGGTTTCTCGAAGCTAGACGTGTGAAAACCAGGTTGCGGCCTATGCAGAAAGTGCCTTACACTCAAATCTGTGAAAGCACAGTGTGCGGAACCATCTTTCAACAAACTTTCGGTTTCACTAATTTGGAAGTGATGGAAAACTTATGATCGGTTAACTATGAGACAAGTTGCCATATAGTCAACTCTGTGAAACAACACTCTGGTGTGAACCTCTTTCAACGACCGTCTGATTTCACTAATTTAGAAGGGTTTGAAAACCCACGCAGGCAGCAATGGGGAATGTACGATTACTCAACTCTGTGCCACAACAGTGTGGTGAAACCATCCTTCATAACATCTTGCTTCCCTGCCAGGTGTTGTCACCCTTTGCAGGGAATTTTGACGAGAGTGACTTATACTCTATTGTGTAAAAAATGTGGAAAAATGGTCTTTCAACCGACATCCTCTTTCACGAACGAAGTGTTTGAAAACCCATGCTGGGCTTTTGAGGAAACTGCCTTAGAGCCACTCTGTGGGGAATCCATCTTCCAACTAATCTCTTGCTTCACTCTAATGAAGCATAATGGGGCTCGAAAACCATAATGGGGCTACAGTGCAAGCGCCACTTACTCGACTCTGTGAAACAGCACGGTCGGGAAACAATCTGTCTCTTAATATCAGTTGCAAGTGTTTGAAAACAGATGCGGGGCCTATGCACGAGGATCATGCCATGCCTTCAACGTTGTGAAATAACACTGTGGGGAAACCACCTTTCCACTACCATCTCGTTCCTCTTAGAACGGTTTGAAAACCTATGAGAAGCCTAAAAACTAAGGGCCATACACTCAACTGTGTGAAACAACGACGTGGTGAAAAGATCTTTCAAATAACATCTGGTTTCCATCATTGAGAATTGAAGACTATTGGGGGTTATGCGGAAAGGGTCATATACTCAAATCTGTGACACAACATGTGGGGAAACCATCTTTCAATCAACATCTTGTATAACTAAACTGGAAGCGTTAGAAAACCCATGGGGAGCCTATGCCGAAAGTGCCATATACTCACTCACCTCTGTCAGCCTGCACTTTGCGGAAACCATCTTGAGAGTAATATCCTGTAGCACCAAGTTAGGAAGGAGCGTTTGAAAAACTATGCGGGTAAAAGGCAGGAGGTACAAGATACTGACAACTGTGGAACAACACTGTGAGAAACCGTCTTTCAACTCAATTCTTCTTTCATTTAGGTTAGAAGTGTTTGAAAACCTATGCGCGGCGTATGGGGAAAGTGCCATTCTTTCAACTAATATCTGATTTCGCCCAGGGTGAACTCTTTTGGAAACCTATGCACAGCCTACACGGTAAGTGCCATATACTGAACTCTGTGAAACAACCCTGTGGGGAAACGATCTTTCAACTAACATTTCGTTTCCCTAAGTTAGAAGTGTTTGAAAAGCTCTGCGGGACCTATGCAGAATTGCCCTATACTCCACTCTCAAACTGAACTCTTAGGGAAGCATTTTTCAGCTAACATCTTTATGAAACTACGTGAGGAGCATTGTAAAACCTGTGTGGGGAACGATGTGGAAAGTGACATATACTGTGGGACCCTGTGAGAAAATAGAGTGGACAATCCATCTGTCAATTATCTTGGGGCACTAAGTTTGAAGTGTTTGAAAACCTATGCACGGCTTATGGGGAAAGTGCCATATACTCGACTCCCTTCACATATGTGTGTGGGCAAATCCTATGTCATCTAACCTCATGTATCTCTACGACTGAAGGGTTTGCAACCGCAGGCGGGGCCTGCATGAATAAGGCCATATGCACCACTTGGGAAACACCACTGTGGGGAAACCATCCTTCAACTAACATCTTGTTCACTGAGAAGGGTTTGAAACTATGCGGAGCCTTTGCTGAAAGTGCCACGTACAGAACTCGGTGGAAACAACACTGTGGTGAAACGATCTTTCAACGAACATCTCGTTTCAAGCCATAACTCTGTGAAAAAGTTTGCGGGGTATCTGCCGACAGTGCCATATATTCAACTCGGTGAAACTGCACTTTGCAGGAAGGAAGGCTCTTTCAAGTAACATCTGGTATCACGAAGTCAGAAGGGTTTGAAAACCTATGTGGGTAATGATGAGGAAAGTGACACATACTGGATACTGTGAGAAAATACCGTGGACAATCCATCTTTCAACTAGCTCGTATCACTAAGTTGGAAGTGTTTGCAAACCTAGGCGCGGCTTATGCAGAAAGTGCCGTATACTCGACGCTTTGAAAAAAAGCACTCTGGACGAAGATTCTTTCATGAGTATGTAGTTTCAGAAAACTAAAGCAGTTTGACAAGCAACGCATGACCTACACGGAAAGTGCCATATACGCAACTCTGTGAAACAACGCTCTGAGGAAATGATCCTTCACCTAACATCTGGTTTCATTAAGTTGTGTTTGAATGCAAATGTTGGCCTAGAAGAATAGAACCATGTACTCAATACCGTGAAACAACAATGTGGTGAAACCATCTTCCGACCACCATCTGCTTTCACTACGTTAGATGTGATTGAAACACCTTACAGGGAGGAACACTTAAAGTGCCGTAAACTCCGCTCTGTCGAACACTGCTGTGGTGAAACATACCTTCAACCAACCTCCGTTTCATCGAGTGACAACGGTTTGAAAAGCTATGCGGGACCCACAGGACAAGTGCCATATACTCAACACTGTGAAACAACACTGTGGAGAAACCCTATTTCAACCAAAACTTCGT
The DNA here is from genome assembly GCF_024362965.1 of Panthera pardus. Lineage (NCBI taxonomy): Eukaryota > Metazoa > Chordata > Mammalia > Carnivora > Felidae > Panthera > Panthera pardus. Next base: position 79,172 of record NW_026526809.1, on the reverse strand, counting down.
TTCACTAAATTAGAAGTCTTTGAAACTCTATGAGCGACAGAGACGGAAAGGGCCATCTATTCAACTCTGTAACCAACAATACTGTGGTGAAAGAAACTTCAACTAACACTTGGTTTCACTGAGAGAACTCTTTGAAGACATAGGCAGGCCTACCCTGTGTCATACATTCATCTCTGTGAATCGACACATGGTGAAACCATCCTTCAGCTAGCATCATGTTTCACCCTGAAGTGTCTGAAAAGTTATGCGCGGGGCTATGCCGACGGTGCCATGCACTCAATTCTGTGAAATTGGACTTTGCGAAAACCACCTTTCAGCGAACATCATGTATCGTTACGTTGGAAGGTTTGAAAACATGCGCAGCTTATAGGAAATGCCAGAGAGTCAACTCTGAAAAACCACTGGTGAGAAACTGTCACCGAACATCTGCTTTCACGTCGTTAAAATAGTTTGAAAACTTAGGCATGACTTACAAGGAAACTGCCATCTACCCAAATCTGTTAAGTAACAATCTGGTGAAGTTGTCTTTCAATTAACATCGATCTGGTTTATATGAGTGGCAACTCTGGAAAACTCTCTGGGGTCAACATGGTAAGTGCGTTTGTAGGCACTGGCTTTGACAACCTATGCAGCTCCTGGCCGGAAAAACCAATACACTTCATTCACTGTGCGAAACAAAACTATGGGGAAATCATCTCGGTACGAACAACTGCTTTCACTACGTTAGAGCTTGTCCAAAACCATGGCGGGCCCTAGGCAAAAAGTGCCATATACGCAATTCTGTCAAACAACACTGGGGAATCCATCTTCCCACTAACCTCTGGTTTCACTAAGTTCCCGGAGTTTGAACAGCCCGGCAGGGAATTGTGCGGAATGTGCCATATACTCAACTCCCTGAAACAACAGTATGCTGAAGCTCTCTTTCACCATTTGGTTTCAGAAACTTAAAGTAATTTCAACACCTAAGCATGACTTCCATGGAACGTGCCATATGCGCAACTGTTGAAACAACACTGTGGTGAAGCCACGTTTCACCTGAAACCTGCTTCCACTAGAGCTACAGATGTTTGAACACACGTGCGGGGCCCAGGCCGATAGTGCCATTTACTACCTTCTGTGAAATATGCTGGGTGAAACATTCCCTCAACTAACATCGGATTTCACCCAGTGAGAACTATTGGAAAACCTACTCAGAGAGTGCAGTAGACGCAACTCTATGAAAGGCCGGGGAGGTTATCGTTCTGTCACCTTGTCGTATGGTGAGAAGGGTTTGAAACGTTATGCGAACTCTATGAGGAAAGTGCCTTGTCCTCAACTTTGTGAAACAGCACTGTGGCGAAGGCGTCGTCCCTCTAGCATCTGATCTCAGAATTGGTGGAAAAGGAACGGCGGGTCTACAGGCAACGTGCCATATATTCCACTCTGTAAAACAGCACTGTGGGGAAGGGAAATCTTTCCCCTAAAGCTTCCTTTCACCAAGCTACAAACGTTGCAATGCACATGTGGGGCCTAGGCAGATAGTGCCATAGGCTGCATTCTCTGAAAATAACTGTGGGTGGAACATTCTTTCAAGTAACATTTGATTTCGCTAAGTGAGAACTCATTGGAAAACCTATGCAAGGCCTACAGGACAAGGGTCGTATACTCATCTCTGTGAAACAACAGGGGGAGAAAGCGTCTTTCAAGTAGCATCCCGTTTCACAAGGTTAGAAGTCTTTGAATAGCTACGCGGAGCCTAGGCCAATAGTGCCAACTACTCAAACCTGTCACCCTACAGCCTGCAACAACCAAATTTCCACTACCATCTTCCTTCACGAAGGTAGAAGTGTTTGCAAACCTATGCGGGGAATGATGCGGAAAATGACCTTTAATCGACCCTGTGAGAGACTACTGTGGACAAACCATCTTTCAAGTGACAACTTGTGTCACTAAGGGAGACGCCTTTGAAAACCCTTGCGCGGCTTAGGAGGATAGTGTCATATACACAACTCTGTGAACCAACAGGGTGGAGAAGGAATCTTTCGCCTACCATCTGGTTTCACAAAGTTAAAATGTTTGAAAACCTATGCACGATCTACGTGGCAAGTTCCCTATACTCCACTCTGAAACACTCGGGGGAAATACTCTTTCACCTTAGAGCGTCTTTCACGAAGTGTGCAATGTTTGGATACACACGCGGGGCCTAGGCGGATAGTGTCATATACTCCACTCTGTGAAACAACGTTGCGGTGCAACAATCTTCCAACTGCCATCTGGTTTCACCGAGTGAGAACTCACTGAAAACCTAGGCACGGCTCATAATGTCAAACTGCCCTTTGTGGCAACCATCTTTCCAACTAACAGCTTCCATCCCTACATTAGAAGCGTTTCAAAACCTATGCGGGGAACGATGTGGAAAGTGACCCATAGTCGACGCTGTGAGGGAGTACTCTGGACAAACCACCTTGCAAGTAACTTCTTGTTCCACCAAGATAGAAGAGTCTGGAAATCTAAGCACGGACTAGACGGGAAGTGCGAGATGCTCAACTCTGGGAAAACACACTGTGCTGAAAACATCTTTCAACTAGCACCTGATTTCAGTCAGTCACCACCGTTTGAAAACTTAGGCAGGGTCTACGCGGCAAGTGACAAAGAACCTGTGAAACGACAAAGCGAAGAAACTCTCTTTCAAGTAACACATCGCTTCACTACATTAGAAGTGGTGGACAAACTATGCGGGTCATGTGCCGACAGAACCGTACGCTCAACTCTGTCGAAGTGCACTTGGCGAAAACCATCTTTCAACTTACATCTTGTATCCCTACGTTAGAAGGGTTTGACAAGCCAGGCAGGGAACAACGAGGAAAGGGACATACACACGACCCTGTGAGAGAATACCGTGGACAAACCATCTCTCAACTAACATCTTGTATCACTAAGTCAAAAATGCGTGAAAAAGCAGGCGGGGCCGATAACGACAGGGCCGTATACTCAATTCTGCCAAACAACAAAGTGAGGAAACCATCCTCCAACTAACATCCTGTTTGACGTAGAAAACTTAGAAAATGTATGCTGGAAACGACGTGGAAGGTGACATATAGCAGCCACTGTGAAAGAATCCTGTGGAGAAAGCGTTTTTCCACTGTCATCATGTGTCACTAAGTTACAAGTGTTTCACTCTTTCAGCTCACACCTTGTTCACTACGTTATAAATGTTGGAAAACCCATGGAGGGCTTATGCGGAAAGTGCCTTGTATGTAACTCTGTGAAAAAAACAGTGTGGCAAAACCGTCGTTAAGAAAGATCTCGTTTCACAAAATTAGAAGAGTTTGAAACCCTATGCGGGGCGTACAGGGAAAGCGCTAGACACTCACCTCAGGGATACAAACACTTGGGGAAACAACCTTTCACTGAACGTCTGGTTACACTAAATTACAAGCGTTGAAAAACACATGCGGGGCCGAAGTGGAGAGTGCCGTACACTCCTTTCTGGGAAAGAACATTGGGAGGAAACCGTCGTTCACGGTCTACCCCGGGTCTCACTAAGTGAAACGTGTTTGGAAACCTATGTGAAGCCTACACGGAAAGTGCCATCACCTTGCGAAAAGCTTGTGGGGCAACGTTGTTTCAACTATCATCTAGTTTCACTAAGTTAAAATGGCTTCACAGCTATGCGGGATCTATGCGGAAAGGGCCATATAGGCAACTCTGAGATAGACCACTGTGTGGAACCCATCCTCCAACTCATCTCTCGCTTCACTAAGTTAGAGGTGTTTGAAAACCACGCGGGGCCTACGCCGAAAGTGTCTCATACTCACCTCGGGACACAAGTCTATCTGGGAAGCATCTTTCTGCTGAGATCTGGTTGCACTCAGTAACAAGTGTTTGAAAACGCACGCAGGGCGTAGCAGGATGGTGCCATACACTCACCTCTGGGAAACTACACTGTGGGGAAGCCGCCTTTCAACTACCGTCTGGGTTCGCTGAGATAGGAGTGTTTGAAAACCTAGGAGAAGCCTAACGGCTAAGTGCCACATACTCAACTGTGGGAAACAACAGTGTGCTGAAACGATCTTTCAGCTAACATCTGGCCTCACGAATTGAAAACGGTTTGAAAACTATTCGGGGTCTAGGCGGAAAGTGCCAGGTACTCAGCTCTGTGACACAAGAGCTTGGGGAACCATCTTCCAACTAACATATTTCACTAAGTTAGAAGTCTTTGAAAACCGGGCGGAGACTACACCAAAAGTGTCATACAGTCACCTCTGTGAGTCACTGTGGGGAAGCCATGTTTCCAATAACGTCTCTCTTCACGAGGTTGGAAGTATTTGAACACCCGTGCAGGGCCGGCGTCAAAAGTGCCACATAGTCAACTCTGAAACAACACTGTGGGGTTTCCACGTTTCAATTAACCTCTTCTTGTTCCACTCAGAAGTGTTTGCAAACCTATGCCGGTACTACGCGGGAAGTGCTATAGGCTCAACTCTGTAAAACTCACTGTGGTGAAGCCACAGGCTTCACCCCACAGCCAAAGGGCATCTGGGTTCACTTGTTGGAAGTATGTGAAAACCTATGGGGGCTTATGCGGAAAGTGCCCTATGCTCAAGTGTGTCAAGCAGCTTTTGGGGAGACCACCTTTCAACTAACATCTTGTTTCACCGTGTTAGAAGTGTTTCAAACACTCTCCTAGGAACCATGAGAAAAGTGACGTATACTCGACACAGCCAAATCGTACTGTGGAGAAACGGTCTTCCAACTCACATCTGCTGTCGCCAAGTTAAAAGGGTTGGAAAACTTCTGCAGGGCCTATGCGCAAGGGCCGTGTACTCCATTCTGTGAAACGACGCTGTAGGGAAACAATCTTGCGACTAACATCTGGTTTCACTGTGAACTGTCTGAAAACCTACAAAGTGCCATATAGTCAACTGTGTGAAAGAGCACTCTGGGTAAAAGGTCTTGTGACCACCTGATTTAGGACGTTAGAAGCATTTGCAAAACTACGCCGGGATGAATGCAGAAAGTGCCATATACTCAACTCTGTCAAGCTGCACTTTGGCGAAACCATCTTTCAACTAACACCTTGTGTCGCTACCATAGAAACATGTTTGAAAACCTATGGAGGGAATGATGTGGAAAGGGTCATATATACGCAGCTCTGTCCAACCGGGCTTTGGGGAAACCACCTTTCAAGTGACATTTGATTCAACTAAATTGGAAGTGTCTGAAAGCTCCTGTGTGGTCCAGACTGAAAGGGCCTCCCACTCTATGAAAGAACACTGTGGGGAAAACGTCTTTCAACGTTCTCTTTCACTAAGTCAGAAGTGTTGGAAACCCCATGCGGGGATCGATGGGGAAAGTGACGTTGTGAGAGAGTACTGGGAAGAAACCATCTTTCAACTGGCATCTTGTTTCACTGAGAACTGTTTGAAAACATATGCACGGCCTACAAAGTGTACTAGAGTCAACTGTGTGAAAGAACACAGTGGGGAAAAATCATCTTTTAACTAACAGCTCGTTTCGCTCAGTTGGAAGTGTTTGAAGACCTATGTGGGGATCGAGGGGGAAGGTTACATACACCAGCCACTGTGAAAAGAACACTGTGCAGAAACCTTCTTTCAACTGATATCCTGTTTCACCTGGTTAGAAGTGTTTGAAGAACTCCGTGGGGGCTTATGCAGAAAGTGCCATGTACTCTGTCAAGTCCCTGCACGTTGGGACACCCTTTTGTGGAGAAACCGTCCTTCAACCACCATGTTAGAGTTATTATGTTATGTCTGAGTTACGTTCTGTTACAGTTACGTCATGTTATGTTATGTTATGTTATGTTATGTTATGTTTTCATGTTACGTTCTGTTATAGCTATTTGAAAACTTTATGCGGGGTCTATGTATAAAGTGCCATACACTCTGGCAAATAACACTGTGCGGAAACCGTCTTTCAACCAAAATCCTATTTCACTACATTAGAAGTGTTGGAAAACCCATGTGGAGTCGACACCAAAAGTGCCATGTACTCAACCTTGTGAAACAACTGTGTGGTGAAACTATCATCTGCTTCCACTGTTAGAAGTACTTGAAGACCCACGCAGGGCCAACAACGAAAGTGCCATCTACAAAACTGTATGAAGAAACACTGTGGGGAAACAGCTTGCCACTAAAATCTTATTCCAATCAGATGAAATTGTTTGAAAACCTATGCGGAGCTTATAATGAAAGTGCCGTACACTCATCTCTGTGAAACAACAGCTTATCTGAGAGTTTTATACTCAACTCTATGGAAGAAGACGGTGGGGAAACCTTTCACCTAACATGTGGTTTCTCGAAGCTAGACGTGTGAAAACCAGGTTGCGGCCTATGCAGAAAGTGCCTTACACTCAAATCTGTGAAAGCACAGTGTGCGGAACCATCTTTCAACAAACTTTCGGTTTCACTAATTTGGAAGTGATGGAAAACTTATGATCGGTTAACTATGAGACAAGTTGCCATATAGTCAACTCTGTGAAACAACACTCTGGTGTGAACCTCTTTCAACGACCGTCTGATTTCACTAATTTAGAAGGGTTTGAAAACCCACGCAGGCAGCAATGGGGAATGTACGATTACTCAACTCTGTGCCACAACAGTGTGGTGAAACCATCCTTCATAACATCTTGCTTCCCTGCCAGGTGTTGTCACCCTTTGCAGGGAATTTTGACGAGAGTGACTTATACTCTATTGTGTAAAAAATGTGGAAAAATGGTCTTTCAACCGACATCCTCTTTCACGAACGAAGTGTTTGAAAACCCATGCTGGGCTTTTGAGGAAACTGCCTTAGAGCCACTCTGTGGGGAATCCATCTTCCAACTAATCTCTTGCTTCACTCTAATGAAGCATAATGGGGCTCGAAAACCATAATGGGGCTACAGTGCAAGCGCCACTTACTCGACTCTGTGAAACAGCACGGTCGGGAAACAATCTGTCTCTTAATATCAGTTGCAAGTGTTTGAAAACAGATGCGGGGCCTATGCACGAGGATCATGCCATGCCTTCAACGTTGTGAAATAACACTGTGGGGAAACCACCTTTCCACTACCATCTCGTTCCTCTTAGAACGGTTTGAAAACCTATGAGAAGCCTAAAAACTAAGGGCCATACACTCAACTGTGTGAAACAACGACGTGGTGAAAAGATCTTTCAAATAACATCTGGTTTCCATCATTGAGAATTGAAGACTATTGGGGGTTATGCGGAAAGGGTCATATACTCAAATCTGTGACACAACATGTGGGGAAACCATCTTTCAATCAACATCTTGTATAACTAAACTGGAAGCGTTAGAAAACCCATGGGGAGCCTATGCCGAAAGTGCCATATACTCACTCACCTCTGTCAGCCTGCACTTTGCGGAAACCATCTTGAGAGTAATATCCTGTAGCACCAAGTTAGGAAGGAGCGTTTGAAAAACTATGCGGGTAAAAGGCAGGAGGTACAAGATACTGACAACTGTGGAACAACACTGTGAGAAACCGTCTTTCAACTCAATTCTTCTTTCATTTAGGTTAGAAGTGTTTGAAAACCTATGCGCGGCGTATGGGGAAAGTGCCATTCTTTCAACTAATATCTGATTTCGCCCAGGGTGAACTCTTTTGGAAACCTATGCACAGCCTACACGGTAAGTGCCATATACTGAACTCTGTGAAACAACCCTGTGGGGAAACGATCTTTCAACTAACATTTCGTTTCCCTAAGTTAGAAGTGTTTGAAAAGCTCTGCGGGACCTATGCAGAATTGCCCTATACTCCACTCTCAAACTGAACTCTTAGGGAAGCATTTTTCAGCTAACATCTTTATGAAACTACGTGAGGAGCATTGTAAAACCTGTGTGGGGAACGATGTGGAAAGTGACATATACTGTGGGACCCTGTGAGAAAATAGAGTGGACAATCCATCTGTCAATTATCTTGGGGCACTAAGTTTGAAGTGTTTGAAAACCTATGCACGGCTTATGGGGAAAGTGCCATATACTCGACTCCCTTCACATATGTGTGTGGGCAAATCCTATGTCATCTAACCTCATGTATCTCTACGACTGAAGGGTTTGCAACCGCAGGCGGGGCCTGCATGAATAAGGCCATATGCACCACTTGGGAAACACCACTGTGGGGAAACCATCCTTCAACTAACATCTTGTTCACTGAGAAGGGTTTGAAACTATGCGGAGCCTTTGCTGAAAGTGCCACGTACAGAACTCGGTGGAAACAACACTGTGGTGAAACGATCTTTCAACGAACATCTCGTTTCAAGCCATAACTCTGTGAAAAAGTTTGCGGGGTATCTGCCGACAGTGCCATATATTCAACTCGGTGAAACTGCACTTTGCAGGAAGGAAGGCTCTTTCAAGTAACATCTGGTATCACGAAGTCAGAAGGGTTTGAAAACCTATGTGGGTAATGATGAGGAAAGTGACACATACTGGATACTGTGAGAAAATACCGTGGACAATCCATCTTTCAACTAGCTCGTGTCACTAAGTTGGAAGTGTTTGCAAACCTAGGCGCGGCTTATGCAGAAAGTGCCGTATACTCGACGCTTTGAAAAAAAAGCACTCTGGACGAAGATTCTTTCATGAGTATGTAGTTTCAGAAAACTAAAGCAGTTTGACAAGCAACGCATGACCTACACGGAAAGTGCCATATACGCAACTCTGTGAAACAACGCTCTGAGGAAATGATCCTTCACCTAACATCTGGTTTCATTAAGTTGTGTTTGAATGCAAATGTTGGCCTAGAAGAATAGAACCATGTACTCAATACCGTGAAACAACAATGTGGTGAAACCATCTTCCGACCACCATCTGCTTTCACTACGTTAGATGTGATTGAAACACCTTACAGGGAGGAACACTTAAAGTGCCGTAAACTCCGCTCTGTCGAACACTGCTGTGGTGAAACATACCTTCAACCAACCTCCGTTTCATCGAGTGACAACGGTTTGAAAAGCTATGCGGGACCCACAGGACAAGTGCCATATACTCAACACTGTGAAACAACACTGTGGAGAAACCCTATTTCAACCAAAACTTCGTTTCACTAAATTAGAAGTCTTTGAAACTCTATGAGCGACAGAGACGGAAAGGGCCATCTATTCAACTCTGTAACCAACAATACTGTGGTGAAAGAAACTTCAACTAACACTTGGTTTCACTGAGAGAACTCTTTGAAGACATAGGCAGGCCTACCCTGTGTCATACATTCATCTCTGTGAATCGACACATGGTGAAACCATCCTTCAGCTAGCATCACGTTTCACCCTGAAGTGTCTGAAAAGTTATGCGCGGGGCTATGCCGACGGTGCCATGCACTCAATTCTGTGAAATTGGACTTTGCGAAAACCACCTTTCAGCGAACATCATGTATCGTTACGTTGGAAGGTTTGAAAACATGCGCAGCTTATAGGAAATGCCAGAGAGTCAACTCTGAAAAACCACTGGTGAGAAACTGTCACCGAACATCTGCTTTCACGTCGTTAAAATAGTTTGAAAACTTAGGCATGACTTACAAGGAAACTGCCATCTACCCAAATCTGTTAAGTAACAATCTGGTGAAGTTGTCTTTCAATTAACATCGATCTGGTTTATATGAGTGGCAACTCTGGAAAACTCTCTGGGGTCAACATGGTAAGTGCGTTTGTAGGCACTGGCTTTGACAACCTATGCAGCTCCTGGCCGGAAAAACCAATACACTTCATTCACTGTGCGAAACAAAACTATGGGGAAATCATCTCGGTACGAACAACTGCTTTCACTACGTTAGAGCTTGTCCAAAACCATGGCGGGCCCTAGGCAAAAAGTGCCATATACGCAATTCTGTCAAACAACACTGGGGAATCCATCTTCCCACTAACCTCTGGTTTCACTAAGTTCCCGGAGTTTGAACAGCCCGAAAGGGAATTGTGCGGAATGTGCCATATACTCAACTCCCTGAAACAACAGTATGCTGAAGCTCTCTTTCACCATTTGGTTTCAGAAACTTAAAGTAATTTCAACACCTAAGCATGACTTCCATGGAACGTGCCATATGCGCAACTGTTGAAACAACACTGTGGTGAAGCCACGTTTCACCTGAAACCTGCTTCCACTAGAGCTACAGATGTTTGAACACACGTGCGGGGCCCAGGCCGATAGTGCCATTTACTACCTTCTGTGAAATATGCTGGGTGAAACATTCCCTCAACTAACATCGGATTTCACCCAGTGAGAACTATTGGAAAACCTACTCAGAGAGTGCAGTAGACGCAACTCTATGAAAGGCCGGGGAGGTTATCGTTCTGTCACCTTGTCGTATGGTGAGAAGGGTTTGAAACGTTATGCGAACTCTATGAGGAAAGTGCCTTGTCCTCAACTTTGTGAAACAGCACTGTGGCGAAGGCGTCGTCCCTCTAGCATCTGATCTCAGAATTGGTGGAAAAGGAACGGCGGGTCTACAGGCAACGTGCCATATATTCCACTCTGTAAAACAGCACTGTGGGGAAGGGAAATCTTTCCCCTAAAGCTTCCTTTCACCAAGCTACAAACGTTGCAATGCACATGTGGGGCCTAGGCAGATAGTGCCATAGGCTGCATTCTCTGAAAATAACTGTGGGTGGAACATTCTTTCAAGTAACATTTGATTTCGCTAAGTGAGAACTCATTGGAACACCTATGCAAGGCCTACAGGACAAGGGTCGTATACTCATCTCTGTGAAACAACAGGGGGAGAAAGCGTCTTTCAAGTAGCATCCCGTTTCACAAGGTTAGAAGTCTTTGAATAGCTACGCGGAGCCTAGGCCAATAGTGCCAACTACTCAAACCTGTCACCCTACAGCCTGCAACAACCAAATTTCCACTACCATCTTCCTTCACGAAGGTAGAAGGGTTTGCAAACCTATGCGGGGAATGATGCGGAAAATGACCTTTAATCGACCCTGTGAGAGACTACTGTGGACAAACCATCTTTCAAGTGACAACTTGTGTCACTAAGGGAGACGCCTTTGAAAACCCTTGCGCGGCTTAGGAGGATAGTGTCATATACACAACTCTGTGAACCAACAGGGTGGAGAAGGAATCTTTCGCCTACCATCTGGTTTCACAAAGTTAAAATGTTTGAAAACCTATGCACGATCTACGTGGCAAGTTCCCTATACTCCACTCTGAAACACTCGGGGGAAATACTCTTTCACCTTAGAGCGTCTTTCACGAAGTGTGCAATGTTTGGATACACACGCGGGGCCTAGGCGGATAGTGTCATATACTCCACTCTGTGAAACAACGTTGCGGTGCAACAATCTTCCAACTGCCATCTGGTTTCACCGAGTGAGAACTCACTGAAAACCTAGGCACGGCTCATAATGTCAAACTGCCCTTTGTGGCAACCATCTTTCCAACTAACAGCTTCCATCCCTACATTAGAAGCATTTCAAAACCTATGCGGGGAACGATGTGGAAAGTGACCCATAGTCGACGCTGTGAGAGAGTACTCTGGACAAACCACCTTGCAAGTAACTTCTTGTTCCACCAAGATAGAAGAGTCTGGAAATCTAAGCACGGACTAGACGGGAAGTGCGAGATGCTCAACTCTGGGAAAACACACTGTGCTGAAAACATCTTTCAACTAGCACCTGATTTCAGTCAGTCACCACCGTTTGAAAACTTAGGCAGGGTCTACGCGGCAAGTGACAAAGAACCTATGAAACGACAAAGCGAAGAAACTCTCTTTCAAGTAACACATCGCTTCACTACATTAGAAGTGGTGGACAAACTATGCGGGTCATGTGCCGACAGAACCGTACGCTCAACTCTGTCGAAGTGCACTTGGCGAAAACCATCTTTCAACTTACATCTTGTATCCCTACGTTAGAAGGGTTTGACAAGCCAGGCAGGGAACAACGAGGAAAGGGACATACACACGACCCTGTGAGAGAATACCGTGGACAAACCATCTCTCAACTAACATCTTGTATCACTAAGTCAAAAATGCGTGAAAAAGCAGGCGGGGCCGATAACGACAGGGCCGTATACTCAATTCTGCCAAACAACAAAGTGAGGAAACCATCCTCCAACTAACATCCTGTTTGACGTAGAAAACTTAGAAAATGTATGCTGGAAACGACGTGGAAGGTGACATATAGCAGCCACTGTGAAAGAATCCTGTGGAGAAAGCGTTTTTCCACTGTCATCATGTGTCACTAAGTTACAAGTGTTTCACTCTTTCAGCTCACACCTTGTTCACTACGTTATAAATGTTGGAAAACCCATGGAGGGCTTATGCGGAAAGTGCCTTGTATGTAACTCTGTGAAAAAAACAGTGTGGCAAAACCGTCGTTAAGAAAGATCTCGTTTCACAAAATTAGAAGAGTTTGAAACCCTATGCGGGGCGTACAGGGAAAGCGCTAGACACTCACCTCAGGGATACAAACACTTGGGGAAACAACCTTTCACTGAACGTCTGGTTACACTAAATTACAAGCGTTGAAAAACACATGCGGGGCCGAAGTGGAGAGTGCCGTACACTCCTTTCCGGGAAAGAACATTGGGAGGAAACCGTCGTTCACGGTCTACCCCGGGTCTCACTAAGTGAAACGTGTTTGGAAACCTATGTGAAGCCTACACGGAAAGTGCCATCACCTTGCGAAAAGCTTGTGGGGAAACGTTGTTTCAACTATCATCTAGTTTCACTAAGTTAAAATGGCTTCACAGCTATGCGGGATCTATGCGGAAAGGGCCATATAGGCAACTCTGAGATAGACCACTGTGTGGAACCCATCCTCCAACTCATCTCTCGCTTCACTAAGTTAGAGGTGTTTGAAAACCACGCGGGGCCTACGCCGAAAGTGTCTCATACTCACCTCGGGACACAAGTCTATCTGGGAAGCATCTTTCTGCTGAGATCTGGTTGCACTCAGTAACAAGTGTTTGAAAACGCACGCAGGGCGTAGCAGGATGGTGCCATACACTCACCTCTGGGAAACTACACTGTGGGGAAGCCGCCTTTCAACTACCGTCTGGGTTCGCTGAGATAGGAGTGTTTGAAAACCTAGGAGAAGCCTAACGGCTAAGTGCCACATACTCAACTGTGGGAAACAACAGTGTGCTGAAACGATCTTTCAGCTAACATCTGGCCTCACGAATTGAAAACGGTTTGAAAACTATTCGGGGTCTAGGCGGAAAGTGCCAGGTACTCAGCTCTGTGACACAAGAGCTTGGGGAACCATCTTCCAACTAAAATATTTCACTAAGTTAGAAGTCTTTGAAAACCGGGCGGAGACTACACCAAAAGTGTCATACAGTCACCTCTGTGAGTCACTGTGGGGAAGCCATGTTTCCAATAACGTCTCTCTTCACGAGGTTGGAAGTATTTGAACACCCGTGCAGGGCCGGCGTCAAAAGTGCCACATAGTCAACTCTGAAACAACACTGTGGGGTTTCCACGTTTCAATTAACCTCTTCTTGTTCCACTCAGAAGTGTTTGCAAACCTATGCCGGTACTACGCGGGAAGTGCTATAGGCTCAACTCTGTAAAACTCACTGTGGTGAAGCCACAGGCTTCACCCCACAGCCAAAGGGCATCTGGGTTCACTTGTTGGAAGTATGTGAAAACCTATGGGGGCTTATGCGGAAAGTGCCCTATGCTCAAGTGTGTCAAGCAGCTTTTGGGGAGACCACCTTTCAACTAACATCTTGTTTCACCGTGTTAGAAGTGTTTCAAACACTCTCCTAGGAACCATGAGAAAAGTGACGTATACTCGACACAGCCAAATCGTACTGTGGAGAAACGGTCTTCCAACTCACATCTGCTGTCGCCAAGTTAAAAGGGTTGGAAAACTTCTGCAGGGCCTATGCGCAAGGGCCGTGTACTCCATTCTGTGAAACGACGCTGTAGGGAAACAATCTTGCGACTAACATCTGGTTTCACTGTGAACTGTCTGAAAACCTACAAAGTGCCATATAGTCAACTGTGTGAAAGAGCACTCTGGGTAAAAGGTCTTGTGACCACCTGATTTAGGACGTTAGAAGCATTTGCAAAACTACGCCGGGATGAATGCAGAAAGTGCCATATACTCAACTCTGTCAAGCTGCACTTTGGCGAAACCATCTTTCAACTAACACCTTGTGTCGCTACCATAGAAACATGTTTGAAAACCTATGGAGGGAATGATGTGGAAAGGGTCATATATACGCAGCTCTGTCCAACCGGGCTTTGGGGAAACCACCTTTCAAGTGACATTTGATTCAACTAAATTGGAAGTGTCTGAAAGCTCCTGTGTGGTCCAGACTGAAAGGGCCTCCCACTCTATGAAAGAACACTGTGGGGAAAACGTCTTTCAACGTTCTCTTTCACTAAGTCAGAAGTGTTGGAAACCCCATGCGGGGATCGATGGGGAAAGTGACGTTGTGAGAGAGTACTGGGAAGAAACCATCTTTCAACTGGCATCTTGTTTCACTGAGAACTGTTTGAAAACATATGCACGGCCTACAAAGTGTACTAGAGTCAACTGTGTGAAAGAACACAGTGGGGAAAAATCATCTTTTAACTAACAGCTCGTTTCGCTCAGTTGGAAGTGTTTGAAGACCTATGTGGGGATCGAGGGGGAAGGTTACATACACCAGCCACTGTGAAAAGAACACTGTGCAGAAACCTTCTTTCAACTGATATCCTGTTTCACCTGGTTAGAAGTGTTTGAAGAACTCCGTGGGGGCTTATGCAGAAAGTGCCATGTACTCTGTCAAGTCCCTGCACGTTGGGACACCCTTTTGTGGAGAAACCGTCCTTCAACCACCATGTTAGAGTTATTATGTTATGTCTGAGTTACGTTCTGTTACAGTTACGTCATGTTATGTTATGTTATGTTATGTTATGTTATGTTTTCATGTTACGTTCTGTTATAGCTATTTGAAAACTTTATGCGGGGTCTATGTATAAAGTGCCATACACTCTGGCAAATAACACTGTGCGGAAACCGTCTTTCAACCAAAATCCTATTTCACTACATTAGAAGTGTTGGAAAACCCATGTGGAGTCGACACCAAAAGTGCCATGTACTCAACCTTGTGAAACAACTGTGTGGTGAAACTATCATCTGCTTCCACTGTTAGAAGTACTTGAAGACCCACGCAGGGCCAACAACGAAAGTGCCATCTACAAAACTGTATGAAGAAACACTGTGGGGAAACAGCTTGCCACTAAAATCTTATTCCAATCAGATGAAATTGTTTGAAAACCTATGCGGAGCTTATAATGAAAGTGCCGTACACTCATCTCTGTGAAACAACAGCTTATCTGAGAGTTTTATACTCAACTCTATGGAAGAAGACGGTGGGGAAACCTTTCACCTAACATGTGGTTTCTCGAAGCTAGACGTGTGAAAACCAGGTTGCGGCCTATGCAGAAAGTGCCTTACACTCAAATCTGTGAAAGCACAGTGTGCGGAACCATCTTTCAACAAACTTTCGGTTTCACTAATTTGGAAGTGATGGAAAACTTATGATCGGTTAACTATGAGACAAGTTGCCATATAGTCAACTCTGTGAAACAACACTCTGGTGTGAACCTCTTTCAACGACCGTCTGATTTCACTAATTTAGAAGGGTTTGAAAACCCACGCAGGCAGCAATGGGGAATGTACGATTACTCAACTCTGTGCCACAACAGTGTGGTGAAACCATCCTTCATAACATCTTGCTTCCCTGCCAGGTGTTGTCACCCTTTGCAGGGAATTTTGACGAGAGTGACTTATACTCTATTGTGTAAAAAATGTGGAAAAATGGTCTTTCAACCGACATCCTCTTTCACGAACGAAGTGTTTGAAAACCCATGCTGGGCTTTTGAGGAAACTGCCTTAGAGCCACTCTGTGGGGAATCCATCTTCCAACTAATCTCTTGCTTCACTCTAATGAAGCATAATGGGGCTCGAAAACCATAATGGGGCTACAGTGCAAGCGCCACTTACTCGACTCTGTGAAACAGCACGGTCGGGAAACAATCTGTCTCTTAATATCAGTTGCAAGTGTTTGAAAACAGATGCGGGGCCTATGCACGAGGATCATGCCATGCCTTCAACGTTGTGAAATAACACTGTGGGGAAACCACCTTTCCACTACCATCTCGTTCCTCTTAGAACGGTTTGAAAACCTATGAGAAGCCTAAAAACTAAGGGCCATACACTCAACTGTGTGAAACAACGACGTGGTGAAAAGATCTTTCAAATAACATCTGGTTTCCATCATTGAGAATTGAAGACTATTGGGGGTTATGCGGAAAGGGTCATATACTCAAATCTGTGACACAACATGTGGGGAAACCATCTTTCAATCAACATCTTGTATAACTAAACTGGAAGCGTTAGAAAACCCATGGGGAGCCTATGCCGAAAGTGCCATATACTCACTCACCTCTGTCAGCCTGCACTTTGCGGAAACCATCTTGAGAGTAATATCCTGTAGCACCAAGTTAGGAAGGAGCGTTTGAAAAACTATGCGGGTAAAAGGCAGGAGGTACAAGATACTGACAACTGTGGAACAACACTGTGAGAAACCGTCTTTCAACTCAATTCTTCTTTCATTTAGGTTAGAAGTGTTTGAAAACCTATGCGCGGCGTATGGGGAAAGTGCCATTCTTTCAACTAATATCTGATTTCGCCCAGGGTGAACTCTTTTGGAAACCTATGCACAGCCTACACGGTAAGTGCCATATACTGAACTCTGTGAAACAACCCTGTGGGGAAACGATCTTTCAACTAACATTTCGTTTCCCTAAGTTAGAAGTGTTTGAAAAGCTCTGCGGGACCTATGCAGAATTGCCCTATACTCCACTCTCAAACTGAACTCTTAGGGAAGCATTTTTCAGCTAACATCTTTATGAAACTACGTGAGGAGCATTGTAAAACCTGTGTGGGGAACGATGTGGAAAGTGACATATACTGTGGGACCCTGTGAGAAAATAGAGTGGACAATCCATCTGTCAATTATCTTGGGGCACTAAGTTTGAAGTGTTTGAAAACCTATGCACGGCTTATGGGGAAAGTGCCATATACTCGACTCCCTTCACATATGTGTGTGGGCAAATCCTATGTCATCTAACCTCATGTATCTCTACGACTGAAGGGTTTGCAACCGCAGGCGGGGCCTGCATGAATAAGGCCATATGCACCACTTGGGAAACACCACTGTGGGGAAACCATCCTTCAACTAACATCTTGTTCACTGAGAAGGGTTTGAAACTATGCGGAGCCTTTGCTGAAAGTGCCACGTACAGAACTCGGTGGAAACAACACTGTGGTGAAACGATCTTTCAACGAACATCTCGTTTCAAGCCATAACTCTGTGAAAAAGTTTGCGGGGTATCTGCCGACAGTGCCATATATTCAACTCGGTGAAACTGCACTTTGCAGGAAGGAAGGCTCTTTCAAGTAACATCTGGTATCACGAAGTCAGAAGGGTTTGAAAACCTATGTGGGTAATGATGAGGAAAGTGACACATACTGGATACTGTGAGAAAATACCGTGGACAATCCATCTTTCAACTAGCTCGTGTCACTAAGTTGGAAGTGTTTGCAAACCTAGGCGCGGCTTATGCAGAAAGTGCCGTATACTCGACGCTTTGAAAAAAAAGCACTCTGGACGAAGATTCTTTCATGAGTATGTAGTTTCAGAAAACTAAAGCAGTTTGACAAGCAACGCATGACCTACACGGAAAGTGCCATATACGCAACTCTGTGAAACAACGCTCTGAGGAAATGATCCTTCACCTAACATCTGGTTTCATTAAGTTGTGTTTGAATGCAAATGTTGGCCTAGAAGAATAGAACCATGTACTCAATACCGTGAAACAACAATGTGGTGAAACCATCTTCCGACCACCATCTGCTTTCACTACGTTAGATGTGATTGAAACACCTTACAGGGAGGAACACTTAAAGTGCCGTAAACTCCGCTCTGTCGAACACTGCTGTGGTGAAACATACCTTCAACCAACCTCCGTTTCATCGAGTGACAACGGTTTGAAAAGCTATGCGGGACCCACAGGACAAGTGCCATATACTCAACACTGTGAAACAACACTGTGGAGAAACCCTATTTCAACCAAAACTTCGTTTCACTAAATTAGAAGTCTTTGAAACTCTATGAGCGACAGAGACGGAAAGGGCCATCTATTCAACTCTGTAACCAACAATACTGTGGTGAAAGAAACTTCAACTAACACTTGGTTTCACTGAGAGAACTCTTTGAAGACATAGGCAGGCCTACCCTGTGTCATACATTCATCTCTGTGAATCGACACATGGTGAAACCATCCTTCAGCTAGCATCACGTTTCACCCTGAAGTGTCTGAAAAGTTATGCGCGGGGCTATGCCGACGGTGCCATGCACTCAATTCTGTGAAATTGGACTTTGCGAAAACCACCTTTCAGCGAACATCATGTATCGTTACGTTGGAAGGTTTGAAAACATGCGCAGCTTATAGGAAATGCCAGAGAGTCAACTCTGAAAAACCACTGGTGAGAAACTGTCACCGAACATCTGCTTTCACGTCGTTAAAATAGTTTGAAAACTTAGGCATGACTTACAAGGAAACTGCCATCTACCCAAATCTGTTAAGTAACAATCTGGTGAAGTTGTCTTTCAATTAACATCGATCTGGTTTATATGAGTGGCAACTCTGGAAAACTCTCTGGGGTCAACATGGTAAGTGCGTTTGTAGGCACTGGCTTTGACAACCTATGCAGCTCCTGGCCGGAAAAACCAATACACTTCATTCACTGTGCGAAACAAAACTATGGGGAAATCATCTCGGTACGAACAACTGCTTTCACTACGTTAGAGCTTGTCCAAAACCATGGCGGGCCCTAGGCAAAAAGTGCCATATACGCAATTCTGTCAAACAACACTGGGGAATCCATCTTCCCACTAACCTCTGGTTTCACTAAGTTCCCGGAGTTTGAACAGCCCGAAAGGGAATTGTGCGGAATGTGCCATATACTCAACTCCCTGAAACAACAGTATGCTGAAGCTCTCTTTCACCATTTGGTTTCAGAAACTTAAAGTAATTTCAACACCTAAGCATGACTTCCATGGAACGTGCCATATGCGCAACTGTTGAAACAACACTGTGGTGAAGCCACGTTTCACCTGAAACCTGCTTCCACTAGAGCTACAGATGTTTGAACACACGTGCGGGGCCCAGGCCGATAGTGCCATTTACTACCTTCTGTGAAATATGCTGGGTGAAACATTCCCTCAACTAACATCGGATTTCACCCAGTGAGAACTATTGGAAAACCTACTCAGAGAGTGCAGTAGACGCAACTCTATGAAAGGCCGGGGAGGTTATCGTTCTGTCACCTTGTCGTATGGTGAGAAGGGTTTGAAACGTTATGCGAACTCTATGAGGAAAGTGCCTTGTCCTCAACTTTGTGAAACAGCACTGTGGCGAAGGCGTCGTCCCTCTAGCATCTGATCTCAGAATTGGTGGAAAAGGAACGGCGGGTCTACAGGCAACGTGCCATATATTCCACTCTGTAAAACAGCACTGTGGGGAAGGGAAATCTTTCCCCTAAAGCTTCCTTTCACCAAGCTACAAACGTTGCAATGCACATGTGGGGCCTAGGCAGATAGTGCCATAGGCTGCATTCTCTGAAAATAACTGTGGGTGGAACATTCTTTCAAGTAACATTTGATTTCGCTAAGTGAGAACTCATTGGAACACCTATGCAAGGCCTACAGGACAAGGGTCGTATACTCATCTCTGTGAAACAACAGGGGGAGAAAGCGTCTTTCAAGTAGCATCCCGTTTCACAAGGTTAGAAGTCTTTGAATAGCTACGCGGAGCCTAGGCCAATAGTGCCAACTACTCAAACCTGTCACCCTACAGCCTGCAACAACCAAATTTCCACTACCATCTTCCTTCACGAAGGTAGAAGGGTTTGCAAACCTATGCGGGGAATGATGCGGAAAATGACCTTTAATCGACCCTGTGAGAGACTACTGTGGACAAACCATCTTTCAAGTGACAACTTGTGTCACTAAGGGAGACGCCTTTGAAAACCCTTGCGCGGCTTAGGAGGATAGTGTCATATACACAACTCTGTGAACCAACAGGGTGGAGAAGGAATCTTTCGCCTACCATCTGGTTTCACAAAGTTAAAATGTTTGAAAACCTATGCACGATCTACGTGGCAAGTTCCCTATACTCCACTCTGAAACACTCGGGGGAAATACTCTTTCACCTTAGAGCGTCTTTCACGAAGTGTGCAATGTTTGGATACACACGCGGGGCCTAGGCGGATAGTGTCATATACTCCACTCTGTGAAACAACGTTGCGGTGCAACAATCTTCCAACTGCCATCTGGTTTCACCGAGTGAGAACTCACTGAAAACCTAGGCACGGCTCATAATGTCAAACTGCCCTTTGTGGCAACCATCTTTCCAACTAACAGCTTCCATCCCTACATTAGAAGCATTTCAAAACCTATGCGGGGAACGATGTGGAAAGTGACCCATAGTCGACGCTGTGAGAGAGTACTCTGGACAAACCACCTTGCAAGTAACTTCTTGTTCCACCAAGATAGAAGAGTCTGGAAATCTAAGCACGGACTAGACGGGAAGTGCGAGATGCTCAACTCTGGGAAAACACACTGTGCTGAAAACATCTTTCAACTAGCACCTGATTTCAGTCAGTCACCACCGTTTGAAAACTTAGGCAGGGTCTACGCGGCAAGTGACAAAGAACCTATGAAACGACAAAGCGAAGAAACTCTCTTTCAAGTAACACATCGCTTCACTACATTAGAAGTGGTGGACAAACTATGCGGGTCATGTGCCGACAGAACCGTACGCTCAACTCTGTCGAAGTGCACTTGGCGAAAACCATCTTTCAACTTACATCTTGTATCCCTACGTTAGAAGGGTTTGACAAGCCAGGCAGGGAACAACGAGGAAAGGGACATACACACGACCCTGTGAGAGAATACCGTGGACAAACCATCTCTCAACTAACATCTTGTATCACTAAGTCAAAAATGCGTGAAAAAGCAGGCGGGGCCGATAACGACAGGGCCGTATACTCAATTCTGCCAAACAACAAAGTGAGGAAACCATCCTCCAACTAACATCCTGTTTGACGTAGAAAACTTAGAAAATGTATGCTGGAAACGACGTGGAAGGTGACATATAGCAGCCACTGTGAAAGAATCCTGTGGAGAAAGCGTTTTTCCACTGTCATCATGTGTCACTAAGTTACAAGTGTTTCACTCTTTCAGCTCACACCTTGTTCACTACGTTATAAATGTTGGAAAACCCATGGAGGGCTTATGCGGAAAGTGCCTTGTATGTAACTCTGTGAAAAAAACAGTGTGGCAAAACCGTCGTTAAGAAAGATCTCGTTTCACAAAATTAGAAGAGTTTGAAACCCTATGCGGGGCGTACAGGGAAAGCGCTAGACACTCACCTCAGGGATACAAACACTTGGGGAAACAACCTTTCACTGAACGTCTGGTTACACTAAATTACAAGCGTTGAAAAACACATGCGGGGCCGAAGTGGAGAGTGCCGTACACTCCTTTCCGGGAAAGAACATTGGGAGGAAACCGTCGTTCACGGTCTACCCCGGGTCTCACTAAGTGAAACGTGTTTGGAAACCTATGTGAAGCCTACACGGAAAGTGCCATCACCTTGCGAAAAGCTTGTGGGGAAACGTTGTTTCAACTATCATCTAGTTTCACTAAGTTAAAATGGCTTCACAGCTATGCGGGATCTATGCGGAAAGGGCCATATAGGCAACTCTGAGATAGACCACTGTGTGGAACCCATCCTCCAACTCATCTCTCGCTTCACTAAGTTAGAGGTGTTTGAAAACCACGCGGGGCCTACGCCGAAAGTGTCTCATACTCACCTCGGGACACAAGTCTATCTGGGAAGCATCTTTCTGCTGAGATCTGGTTGCACTCAGTAACAAGTGTTTGAAAACGCACGCAGGGCGTAGCAGGATGGTGCCATACACTCACCTCTGGGAAACTACACTGTGGGGAAGCCGCCTTTCAACTACCGTCTGGGTTCGCTGAGATAGGAGTGTTTGAAAACCTAGGAGAAGCCTAACGGCTAAGTGCCACATACTCAACTGTGGGAAACAACAGTGTGCTGAAACGATCTTTCAGCTAACATCTGGCCTCACGAATTGAAAACGGTTTGAAAACTATTCGGGGTCTAGGCGGAAAGTGCCAGGTACTCAGCTCTGTGACACAAGAGCTTGGGGAACCATCTTCCAACTAAAATATTTCACTAAGTTAGAAGTCTTTGAAAACCGGGCGGAGACTACACCAAAAGTGTCATACAGTCACCTCTGTGAGTCACTGTGGGGAAGCCATGTTTCCAATAACGTCTCTCTTCACGAGGTTGGAAGTATTTGAACACCCGTGCAGGGCCGGCGTCAAAAGTGCCACATAGTCAACTCTGAAACAACACTGTGGGGTTTCCACGTTTCAATTAACCTCTTCTTGTTCCACTCAGAAGTGTTTGCAAACCTATGCCGGTACTACGCGGGAAGTGCTATAGGCTCAACTCTGTAAAACTCACTGTGGTGAAGCCACAGGCTTCACCCCACAGCCAAAGGGCATCTGGGTTCACTTGTTGGAAGTATGTGAAAACCTATGGGGGCTTATGCGGAAAGTGCCCTATGCTCAAGTGTGTCAAGCAGCTTTTGGGGAGACCACCTTTCAACTAACATCTTGTTTCACCGTGTTAGAAGTGTTTCAAACACTCTCCTAGGAACCATGAGAAAAGTGACGTATACTCGACACAGCCAAATCGTACTGTGGAGAAACGGTCTTCCAACTCACATCTGCTGTCGCCAAGTTAAAAGGGTTGGAAAACTTCTGCAGGGCCTATGCGCAAGGGCCGTGTACTCCATTCTGTGAAACGACGCTGTAGGGAAACAATCTTGCGACTAACATCTGGTTTCACTGTGAACTGTCTGAAAACCTACAAAGTGCCATATAGTCAACTGTGTGAAAGAGCACTCTGGGTAAAAGGTCTTGTGACCACCTGATTTAGGACGTTAGAAGCATTTGCAAAACTACGCCGGGATGAATGCAGAAAGTGCCATATACTCAACTCTGTCAAGCTGCACTTTGGCGAAACCATCTTTCAACTAACACCTTGTGTCGCTACCATAGAAACATGTTTGAAAACCTATGGAGGGAATGATGTGGAAAGGGTCATATATACGCAGCTCTGTCCAACCGGGCTTTGGGGAAACCACCTTTCAAGTGACATTTGATTCAACTAAATTGGAAGTGTCTGAAAGCTCCTGTGTGGTCCAGACTGAAAGGGCCTCCCACTCTATGAAAGAACACTGTGGGGAAAACGTCTTTCAACGTTCTCTTTCACTAAGTCAGAAGTGTTGGAAACCCCATGCGGGGATCGATGGGGAAAGTGACGTTGTGAGAGAGTACTGGGAAGAAACCATCTTTCAACTGGCATCTTGTTTCACTGAGAACTGTTTGAAAACATATGCACGGCCTACAAAGTGTACTAGAGTCAACTGTGTGAAAGAACACAGTGGGGAAAAATCATCTTTTAACTAACAGCTCGTTTCGCTCAGTTGGAAGTGTTTGAAGACCTATGTGGGGATCGAGGGGGAAGGTTACATACACCAGCCACTGTGAAAAGAACACTGTGCAGAAACCTTCTTTCAACTGATATCCTGTTTCACCTGGTTAGAAGTGTTTGAAGAACTCCGTGGGGGCTTATGCAGAAAGTGCCATGTACTCTGTCAAGTCCCTGCACGTTGGGACACCCTTTTGTGGAGAAACCGTCCTTCAACCACCATGTTAGAGTTATTATGTTATGTCTGAGTTACGTTCTGTTACAGTTACGTCATGTTATGTTATGTTATGTTATGTTATGTTATGTTATGTTTTCATGTTACGTTCTGTTATAGCTATTTGAAAACTTTATGCGGGGTCTATGTATAAAGTGCCATACACTCTGGCAAATAACACTGTGCGGAAACCGTCTTTCAACCAAAATCCTATTTCACTACATTAGAAGTGTTGGAAAACCCATGTGGAGTCGACACCAAAAGTGCCATGTACTCAACCTTGTGAAACAACTGTGTGGTGAAACTATCATCTGCTTCCACTGTTAGAAGTACTTGAAGACCCACGCAGGGCCAACAACGAAAGTGCCATCTACAAAACTGTATGAAGAAACACTGTGGGGAAACAGCTTGCCACTAAAATCTTATTCCAATCAGATGAAATTGTTTGAAAACCTATGCGGAGCTTATAATGAAAGTGCCGTACACTCATCTCTGTGAAACAACAGCTTATCTGAGAGTTTTATACTCAACTCTATGGAAGAAGACGGTGGGGAAACCTTTCACCTAACATGTGGTTTCTCGAAGCTAGACGTGTGAAAACCAGGTTGCGGCCTATGCAGAAAGTGCCTTACACTCAAATCTGTGAAAGCACAGTGTGCGGAACCATCTTTCAACAAACTTTCGGTTTCACTAATTTGGAAGTGATGGAAAACTTATGATCGGTTAACTATGAGACAAGTTGCCATATAGTCAACTCTGTGAAACAACACTCTGGTGTGAACCTCTTTCAACGACCGTCTGATTTCACTAATTTAGAAGGGTTTGAAAACCCACGCAGGCAGCAATGGGGAATGTACGATTACTCAACTCTGTGCCACAACAGTGTGGTGAAACCATCCTTCATAACATCTTGCTTCCCTGCCAGGTGTTGTCACCCTTTGCAGGGAATTTTGACGAGAGTGACTTATACTCTATTGTGTAAAAAATGTGGAAAAATGGTCTTTCAACCGACATCCTCTTTCACGAACGAAGTGTTTGAAAACCCATGCTGGGCTTTTGAGGAAACTGCCTTAGAGCCACTCTGTGGGGAATCCATCTTCCAACTAATCTCTTGCTTCACTCTAATGAAGCATAATGGGGCTCGAAAACCATAATGGGGCTACAGTGCAAGCGCCACTTACTCGACTCTGTGAAACAGCACGGTCGGGAAACAATCTGTCTCTTAATATCAGTTGCAAGTGTTTGAAAACAGATGCGGGGCCTATGCACGAGGATCATGCCATGCCTTCAACGTTGTGAAATAACACTGTGGGGAAACCACCTTTCCACTACCATCTCGTTCCTCTTAGAACGGTTTGAAAACCTATGAGAAGCCTAAAAACTAAGGGCCATACACTCAACTGTGTGAAACAACGACGTGGTGAAAAGATCTTTCAAATAACATCTGGTTTCCATCATTGAGAATTGAAGACTATTGGGGGTTATGCGGAAAGGGTCATATACTCAAATCTGTGACACAACATGTGGGGAAACCATCTTTCAATCAACATCTTGTATAACTAAACTGGAAGCGTTAGAAAACCCATGGGGAGCCTATGCCGAAAGTGCCATATACTCACTCACCTCTGTCAGCCTGCACTTTGCGGAAACCATCTTGAGAGTAATATCCTGTAGCACCAAGTTAGGAAGGAGCGTTTGAAAAACTATGCGGGTAAAAGGCAGGAGGTACAAGATACTGACAACTGTGGAACAACACTGTGAGAAACCGTCTTTCAACTCAATTCTTCTTTCATTTAGGTTAGAAGTGTTTGAAAACCTATGCGCGGCGTATGGGGAAAGTGCCATTCTTTCAACTAATATCTGATTTCGCCCAGGGTGAACTCTTTTGGAAACCTATGCACAGCCTACACGGTAAGTGCCATATACTGAACTCTGTGAAACAACCCTGTGGGGAAACGATCTTTCAACTAACATTTCGTTTCCCTAAGTTAGAAGTGTTTGAAAAGCTCTGCGGGACCTATGCAGAATTGCCCTATACTCCACTCTCAAACTGAACTCTTAGGGAAGCATTTTTCAGCTAACATCTTTATGAAACTACGTGAGGAGCATTGTAAAACCTGTGTGGGGAACGATGTGGAAAGTGACATATACTGTGGGACCCTGTGAGAAAATAGAGTGGACAATCCATCTGTCAATTATCTTGGGGCACTAAGTTTGAAGTGTTTGAAAACCTATGCACGGCTTATGGGGAAAGTGCCATATACTCGACTCCCTTCACATATGTGTGTGGGCAAATCCTATGTCATCTAACCTCATGTATCTCTACGACTGAAGGGTTTGCAACCGCAGGCGGGGCCTGCATGAATAAGGCCATATGCACCACTTGGGAAACACCACTGTGGGGAAACCATCCTTCAACTAACATCTTGTTCACTGAGAAGGGTTTGAAACTATGCGGAGCCTTTGCTGAAAGTGCCACGTACAGAACTCGGTGGAAACAACACTGTGGTGAAACGATCTTTCAACGAACATCTCGTTTCAAGCCATAACTCTGTGAAAAAGTTTGCGGGGTATCTGCCGACAGTGCCATATATTCAACTCGGTGAAACTGCACTTTGCAGGAAGGAAGGCTCTTTCAAGTAACATCTGGTATCACGAAGTCAGAAGGGTTTGAAAACCTATGTGGGTAATGATGAGGAAAGTGACACATACTGGATACTGTGAGAAAATACCGTGGACAATCCATCTTTCAACTAGCTCGTATCACTAAGTTGGAAGTGTTTGCAAACCTAGGCGCGGCTTATGCAGAAAGTGCCGTATACTCGACGCTTTGAAAAAAAGCACTCTGGACGAAGATTCTTTCATGAGTATGTAGTTTCAGAAAACTAAAGCAGTTTGACAAGCAACGCATGACCTACACGGAAAGTGCCATATACGCAACTCTGTGAAACAACGCTCTGAGGAAATGATCCTTCACCTAACATCTGGTTTCATTAAGTTGTGTTTGAATGCAAATGTTGGCCTAGAAGAATAGAACCATGTACTCAATACCGTGAAACAACAATGTGGTGAAACCATCTTCCGACCACCATCTGCTTTCACTACGTTAGATGTGATTGAAACACCTTACAGGGAGGAACACTTAAAGTGCCGTAAACTCCGCTCTGTCGAACACTGCTGTGGTGAAACATACCTTCAACCAACCTCCGTTTCATCGAGTGACAACGGTTTGAAAAGCTATGCGGGACCCACAGGACAAGTGCCATATACTCAACACTGTGAAACAACACTGTGGAGAAACCCTATTTCAACCAAAACTTCGTTTCACTAAATTAGAAGTCTTTGAAACTCTATGAGCGACAGAGACGGAAAGGGCCATCTATTCAACTCTGTAACCAACAATACTGTGGTGAAAGAAACTTCAACTAACACTTGGTTTCACTGAGAGAACTCTTTGAAGACATAGGCAGGCCTACCCTGTGTCATACATTCATCTCTGTGAATCGACACATGGTGAAACCATCCTTCAGCTAGCATCATGTTTCACCCTGAAGTGTCTGAAAAGTTATGCGCGGGGCTATGCCGACGGTGCCATGCACTCAATTCTGTGAAATTGGACTTTGCGAAAACCACCTTTCAGCGAACATCATGTATCGTTACGTTGGAAGGTTTGAAAACATGCGCAGCTTATAGGAAATGCCAGAGAGTCAACTCTGAAAAACCACTGGTGAGAAACTGTCACCGAACATCTGCTTTCACGTCGTTAAAATAGTTTGAAAACTTAGGCATGACTTACAAGGAAACTGCCATCTACCCAAATCTGTTAAGTAACAATCTGGTGAAGTTGTCTTTCAATTAACATCGATCTGGTTTATATGAGTGGCAACTCTGGAAAACTCTCTGGGGTCAACATGGTAAGTGCGTTTGTAGGCACTGGCTTTGACAACCTATGCAGCTCCTGGCCGGAAAAACCAATACACTTCATTCACTGTGCGAAACAAAACTATGGGGAAATCATCTCGGTACGAACAACTGCTTTCACTACGTTAGAGCTTGTCCAAAACCATGGCGGGCCCTAGGCAAAAAGTGCCATATACGCAATTCTGTCAAACAACACTGGGGAATCCATCTTCCCACTAACCTCTGGTTTCACTAAGTTCCCGGAGTTTGAACAGCCCGGCAGGGAATTGTGCGGAATGTGCCATATACTCAACTCCCTGAAACAACAGTATGCTGAAGCTCTCTTTCACCATTTGGTTTCAGAAACTTAAAGTAATTTCAACACCTAAGCATGACTTCCATGGAACGTGCCATATGCGCAACTGTTGAAACAACACTGTGGTGAAGCCACGTTTCACCTGAAACCTGCTTCCACTAGAGCTACAGATGTTTGAACACACGTGCGGGGCCCAGGCCGATAGTGCCATTTACTACCTTCTGTGAAATATGCTGGGTGAAACATTCCCTCAACTAACATCGGATTTCACCCAGTGAGAACTATTGGAAAACCTACTCAGAGAGTGCAGTAGACGCAACTCTATGAAAGGCCGGGGAGGTTATCGTTCTGTCACCTTGTCGTATGGTGAGAAGGGTTTGAAACGTTATGCGAACTCTATGAGGAAAGTGCCTTGTCCTCAACTTTGTGAAACAGCACTGTGGCGAAGGCGTCGTCCCTCTAGCATCTGATCTCAGAATTGGTGGAAAAGGAACGGCGGGTCTACAGGCAACGTGCCATATATTCCACTCTGTAAAACAGCACTGTGGGGAAGGGAAATCTTTCCCCTAAAGCTTCCTTTCACCAAGCTACAAACGTTGCAATGCACATGTGGGGCCTAGGCAGATAGTGCCATAGGCTGCATTCTCTGAAAATAACTGTGGGTGGAACATTCTTTCAAGTAACATTTGATTTCGCTAAGTGAGAACTCATTGGAAAACCTATGCAAGGCCTACAGGACAAGGGTCGTATACTCATCTCTGTGAAACAACAGGGGGAGAAAGCGTCTTTCAAGTAGCATCCCGTTTCACAAGGTTAGAAGTCTTTGAATAGCTACGCGGAGCCTAGGCCAATAGTGCCAACTACTCAAACCTGTCACCCTACAGCCTGCAACAACCAAATTTCCACTACCATCTTCCTTCACGAAGGTAGAAGTGTTTGCAAACCTATGCGGGGAATGATGCGGAAAATGACCTTTAATCGACCCTGTGAGAGACTACTGTGGACAAACCATCTTTCAAGTGACAACTTGTGTCACTAAGGGAGACGCCTTTGAAAACCCTTGCGCGGCTTAGGAGGATAGTGTCATATACACAACTCTGTGAACCAACAGGGTGGAGAAGGAATCTTTCGCCTACCATCTGGTTTCACAAAGTTAAAATGTTTGAAAACCTATGCACGATCTACGTGGCAAGTTCCCTATACTCCACTCTGAAACACTCGGGGGAAATACTCTTTCACCTTAGAGCGTCTTTCACGAAGTGTGCAATGTTTGGATACACACGCGGGGCCTAGGCGGATAGTGTCATATACTCCACTCTGTGAAACAACGTTGCGGTGCAACAATCTTCCAACTGCCATCTGGTTTCACCGAGTGAGAACTCACTGAAAACCTAGGCACGGCTCATAATGTCAAACTGCCCTTTGTGGCAACCATCTTTCCAACTAACAGCTTCCATCCCTACATTAGAAGCGTTTCAAAACCTATGCGGGGAACGATGTGGAAAGTGACCCATAGTCGACGCTGTGAGGGAGTACTCTGGACAAACCACCTTGCAAGTAACTTCTTGTTCCACCAAGATAGAAGAGTCTGGAAATCTAAGCACGGACTAGACGGGAAGTGCGAGATGCTCAACTCTGGGAAAACACACTGTGCTGAAAACATCTTTCAACTAGCACCTGATTTCAGTCAGTCACCACCGTTTGAAAACTTAGGCAGGGTCTACGCGGCAAGTGACAAAGAACCTGTGAAACGACAAAGCGAAGAAACTCTCTTTCAAGTAACACATCGCTTCACTACATTAGAAGTGGTGGACAAACTATGCGGGTCATGTGCCGACAGAACCGTACGCTCAACTCTGTCGAAGTGCACTTGGCGAAAACCATCTTTCAACTTACATCTTGTATCCCTACGTTAGAAGGGTTTGACAAGCCAGGCAGGGAACAACGAGGAAAGGGACATACACACGACCCTGTGAGAGAATACCGTGGACAAACCATCTCTCAACTAACATCTTGTATCACTAAGTCAAAAATGCGTGAAAAAGCAGGCGGGGCCGATAACGACAGGGCCGTATACTCAATTCTGCCAAACAACAAAGTGAGGAAACCATCCTCCAACTAACATCCTGTTTGACGTAGAAAACTTAGAAAATGTATGCTGGAAACGACGTGGAAGGTGACATATAGCAGCCACTGTGAAAGAATCCTGTGGAGAAAGCGTTTTTCCACTGTCATCATGTGTCACTAAGTTACAAGTGTTTCACTCTTTCAGCTCACACCTTGTTCACTACGTTATAAATGTTGGAAAACCCATGGAGGGCTTATGCGGAAAGTGCCTTGTATGTAACTCTGTGAAAAAAACAGTGTGGCAAAACCGTCGTTAAGAAAGATCTCGTTTCACAAAATTAGAAGAGTTTGAAACCCTATGCGGGGCGTACAGGGAAAGCGCTAGACACTCACCTCAGGGATACAAACACTTGGGGAAACAACCTTTCACTGAACGTCTGGTTACACTAAATTACAAGCGTTGAAAAACACATGCGGGGCCGAAGTGGAGAGTGCCGTACACTCCTTTCTGGGAAAGAACATTGGGAGGAAACCGTCGTTCACGGTCTACCCCGGGTCTCACTAAGTGAAACGTGTTTGGAAACCTATGTGAAGCCTACACGGAAAGTGCCATCACCTTGCGAAAAGCTTGTGGGGCAACGTTGTTTCAACTATCATCTAGTTTCACTAAGTTAAAATGGCTTCACAGCTATGCGGGATCTATGCGGAAAGGGCCATATAGGCAACTCTGAGATAGACCACTGTGTGGAACCCATCCTCCAACTCATCTCTCGCTTCACTAAGTTAGAGGTGTTTGAAAACCACGCGGGGCCTACGCCGAAAGTGTCTCATACTCACCTCGGGACACAAGTCTATCTGGGAAGCATCTTTCTGCTGAGATCTGGTTGCACTCAGTAACAAGTGTTTGAAAACGCACGCAGGGCGTAGCAGGATGGTGCCATACACTCACCTCTGGGAAACTACACTGTGGGGAAGCCGCCTTTCAACTACCGTCTGGGTTCGCTGAGATAGGAGTGTTTGAAAACCTAGGAGAAGCCTAACGGCTAAGTGCCACATACTCAACTGTGGGAAACAACAGTGTGCTGAAACGATCTTTCAGCTAACATCTGGCCTCACGAATTGAAAACGGTTTGAAAACTATTCGGGGTCTAGGCGGAAAGTGCCAGGTACTCAGCTCTGTGACACAAGAGCTTGGGGAACCATCTTCCAACTAACATATTTCACTAAGTTAGAAGTCTTTGAAAACCGGGCGGAGACTACACCAAAAGTGTCATACAGTCACCTCTGTGAGTCACTGTGGGGAAGCCATGTTTCCAATAACGTCTCTCTTCACGAGGTTGGAAGTATTTGAACACCCGTGCAGGGCCGGCGTCAAAAGTGCCACATAGTCAACTCTGAAACAACACTGTGGGGTTTCCACGTTTCAATTAACCTCTTCTTGTTCCACTCAGAAGTGTTTGCAAACCTATGCCGGTACTACGCGGGAAGTGCTATAGGCTCAACTCTGTAAAACTCACTGTGGTGAAGCCACAGGCTTCACCCCACAGCCAAAGGGCATCTGGGTTCACTTGTTGGAAGTATGTGAAAACCTATGGGGGCTTATGCGGAAAGTGCCCTATGCTCAAGTGTGTCAAGCAGCTTTTGGGGAGACCACCTTTCAACTAACATCTTGTTTCACCGTGTTAGAAGTGTTTCAAACACTCTCCTAGGAACCATGAGAAAAGTGACGTATACTCGACACAGCCAAATCGTACTGTGGAGAAACGGTCTTCCAACTCACATCTGCTGTCGCCAAGTTAAAAGGGTTGGAAAACTTCTGCAGGGCCTATGCGCAAGGGCCGTGTACTCCATTCTGTGAAACGACGCTGTAGGGAAACAATCTTGCGACTAACATCTGGTTTCACTGTGAACTGTCTGAAAACCTACAAAGTGCCATATAGTCAACTGTGTGAAAGAGCACTCTGGGTAAAAGGTCTTGTGACCACCTGATTTAGGACGTTAGAAGCATTTGCAAAACTACGCCGGGATGAATGCAGAAAGTGCCATATACTCAACTCTGTCAAGCTGCACTTTGGCGAAACCATCTTTCAACTAACACCTTGTGTCGCTACCATAGAAACATGTTTGAAAACCTATGGAGGGAATGATGTGGAAAGGGTCATATATACGCAGCTCTGTCCAACCGGGCTTTGGGGAAACCACCTTTCAAGTGACATTTGATTCAACTAAATTGGAAGTGTCTGAAAGCTCCTGTGTGGTCCAGACTGAAAGGGCCTCCCACTCTATGAAAGAACACTGTGGGGAAAACGTCTTTCAACGTTCTCTTTCACTAAGTCAGAAGTGTTGGAAACCCCATGCGGGGATCGATGGGGAAAGTGACGTTGTGAGAGAGTACTGGGAAGAAACCATCTTTCAACTGGCATCTTGTTTCACTGAGAACTGTTTGAAAACATATGCACGGCCTACAAAGTGTACTAGAGTCAACTGTGTGAAAGAACACAGTGGGGAAAAATCATCTTTTAACTAACAGCTCGTTTCGCTCAGTTGGAAGTGTTTGAAGACCTATGTGGGGATCGAGGGGGAAGGTTACATACACCAGCCACTGTGAAAAGAACACTGTGCAGAAACCTTCTTTCAACTGATATCCTGTTTCACCTGGTTAGAAGTGTTTGAAGAACTCCGTGGGGGCTTATGCAGAAAGTGCCATGTACTCTGTCAAGTCCCTGCACGTTGGGACACCCTTTTGTGGAGAAACCGTCCTTCAACCACCATGTTAGAGTTATTATGTTATGTCTGAGTTACGTTCTGTTACAGTTACGTCATGTTATGTTATGTTATGTTATGTTATGTTATGTTTTCATGTTACGTTCTGTTATAGCTATTTGAAAACTTTATGCGGGGTCTATGTATAAAGTGCCATACACTCTGGCAAATAACACTGTGCGGAAACCGTCTTTCAACCAAAATCCTATTTCACTACATTAGAAGTGTTGGAAAACCCATGTGGAGTCGACACCAAAAGTGCCATGTACTCAACCTTGTGAAACAACTGTGTGGTGAAACTATCATCTGCTTCCACTGTTAGAAGTACTTGAAGACCCACGCAGGGCCAACAACGAAAGTGCCATCTACAAAACTGTATGAAGAAACACTGTGGGGAAACAGCTTGCCACTAAAATCTTATTCCAATCAGATGAAATTGTTTGAAAACCTATGCGGAGCTTATAATGAAAGTGCCGTACACTCATCTCTGTGAAACAACAGCTTATCTGAGAGTTTTATACTCAACTCTATGGAAGAAGACGGTGGGGAAACCTTTCACCTAACATGTGGTTTCTCGAAGCTAGACGTGTGAAAACCAGGTTGCGGCCTATGCAGAAAGTGCCTTACACTCAAATCTGTGAAAGCACAGTGTGCGGAACCATCTTTCAACAAACTTTCGGTTTCACTAATTTGGAAGTGATGGAAAACTTATGATCGGTTAACTATGAGACAAGTTGCCATATAGTCAACTCTGTGAAACAACACTCTGGTGTGAACCTCTTTCAACGACCGTCTGATTTCACTAATTTAGAAGGGTTTGAAAACCCACGCAGGCAGCAATGGGGAATGTACGATTACTCAACTCTGTGCCACAACAGTGTGGTGAAACCATCCTTCATAACATCTTGCTTCCCTGCCAGGTGTTGTCACCCTTTGCAGGGAATTTTGACGAGAGTGACTTATACTCTATTGTGTAAAAAATGTGGAAAAATGGTCTTTCAACCGACATCCTCTTTCACGAACGAAGTGTTTGAAAACCCATGCTGGGCTTTTGAGGAAACTGCCTTAGAGCCACTCTGTGGGGAATCCATCTTCCAACTAATCTCTTGCTTCACTCTAATGAAGCATAATGGGGCTCGAAAACCATAATGGGGCTACAGTGCAAGCGCCACTTACTCGACTCTGTGAAACAGCACGGTCGGGAAACAATCTGTCTCTTAATATCAGTTGCAAGTGTTTGAAAACAGATGCGGGGCCTATGCACGAGGATCATGCCATGCCTTCAACGTTGTGAAATAACACTGTGGGGAAACCACCTTTCCACTACCATCTCGTTCCTCTTAGAACGGTTTGAAAACCTATGAGAAGCCTAAAAACTAAGGGCCATACACTCAACTGTGTGAAACAACGACGTGGTGAAAAGATCTTTCAAATAACATCTGGTTTCCATCATTGAGAATTGAAGACTATTGGGGGTTATGCGGAAAGGGTCATATACTCAAATCTGTGACACAACATGTGGGGAAACCATCTTTCAATCA
This sequence comes from Panthera pardus, assembly GCF_024362965.1. Lineage (NCBI taxonomy): Eukaryota > Metazoa > Chordata > Mammalia > Carnivora > Felidae > Panthera > Panthera pardus. The sequence continues at coordinate 44,778 of NW_026526809.1, read as the reverse complement.
ACATCTTGTATAACTAAACTGGAAGCGTTAGAAAACCCATGGGGAGCCTATGCCGAAAGTGCCATATACTCACTCACCTCTGTCAGCCTGCACTTTGCGGAAACCATCTTGAGAGTAATATCCTGTAGCACCAAGTTAGGAAGGAGCGTTTGAAAAACTATGCGGGTAAAAGGCAGGAGGTACAAGATACTGACAACTGTGGAACAACACTGTGAGAAACCGTCTTTCAACTCAATTCTTCTTTCATTTAGGTTAGAAGTGTTTGAAAACCTATGCGCGGCGTATGGGGAAAGTGCCATTCTTTCAACTAATATCTGATTTCGCCCAGGGTGAACTCTTTTGGAAACCTATGCACAGCCTACACGGTAAGTGCCATATACTGAACTCTGTGAAACAACCCTGTGGGGAAACGATCTTTCAACTAACATTTCGTTTCCCTAAGTTAGAAGTGTTTGAAAAGCTCTGCGGGACCTATGCAGAATTGCCCTATACTCCACTCTCAAACTGAACTCTTAGGGAAGCATTTTTCAGCTAACATCTTTATGAAACTACGTGAGGAGCATTGTAAAACCTGTGTGGGGAACGATGTGGAAAGTGACATATACTGTGGGACCCTGTGAGAAAATAGAGTGGACAATCCATCTGTCAATTATCTTGGGGCACTAAGTTTGAAGTGTTTGAAAACCTATGCACGGCTTATGGGGAAAGTGCCATATACTCGACTCCCTTCACATATGTGTGTGGGCAAATCCTATGTCATCTAACCTCATGTATCTCTACGACTGAAGGGTTTGCAACCGCAGGCGGGGCCTGCATGAATAAGGCCATATGCACCACTTGGGAAACACCACTGTGGGGAAACCATCCTTCAACTAACATCTTGTTCACTGAGAAGGGTTTGAAACTATGCGGAGCCTTTGCTGAAAGTGCCACGTACAGAACTCGGTGGAAACAACACTGTGGTGAAACGATCTTTCAACGAACATCTCGTTTCAAGCCATAACTCTGTGAAAAAGTTTGCGGGGTATCTGCCGACAGTGCCATATATTCAACTCGGTGAAACTGCACTTTGCAGGAAGGAAGGCTCTTTCAAGTAACATCTGGTATCACGAAGTCAGAAGGGTTTGAAAACCTATGTGGGTAATGATGAGGAAAGTGACACATACTGGATACTGTGAGAAAATACCGTGGACAATCCATCTTTCAACTAGCTCGTGTCACTAAGTTGGAAGTGTTTGCAAACCTAGGCGCGGCTTATGCAGAAAGTGCCGTATACTCGACGCTTTGAAAAAAAAGCACTCTGGACGAAGATTCTTTCATGAGTATGTAGTTTCAGAAAACTAAAGCAGTTTGACAAGCAACGCATGACCTACACGGAAAGTGCCATATACGCAACTCTGTGAAACAACGCTCTGAGGAAATGATCCTTCACCTAACATCTGGTTTCATTAAGTTGTGTTTGAATGCAAATGTTGGCCTAGAAGAATAGAACCATGTACTCAATACCGTGAAACAACAATGTGGTGAAACCATCTTCCGACCACCATCTGCTTTCACTACGTTAGATGTGATTGAAACACCTTACAGGGAGGAACACTTAAAGTGCCGTAAACTCCGCTCTGTCGAACACTGCTGTGGTGAAACATACCTTCAACCAACCTCCGTTTCATCGAGTGACAACGGTTTGAAAAGCTATGCGGGACCCACAGGACAAGTGCCATATACTCAACACTGTGAAACAACACTGTGGAGAAACCCTATTTCAACCAAAACTTCGTTTCACTAAATTAGAAGTCTTTGAAACTCTATGAGCGACAGAGACGGAAAGGGCCATCTATTCAACTCTGTAACCAACAATACTGTGGTGAAAGAAACTTCAACTAACACTTGGTTTCACTGAGAGAACTCTTTGAAGACATAGGCAGGCCTACCCTGTGTCATACATTCATCTCTGTGAATCGACACATGGTGAAACCATCCTTCAGCTAGCATCACGTTTCACCCTGAAGTGTCTGAAAAGTTATGCGCGGGGCTATGCCGACGGTGCCATGCACTCAATTCTGTGAAATTGGACTTTGCGAAAACCACCTTTCAGCGAACATCATGTATCGTTACGTTGGAAGGTTTGAAAACATGCGCAGCTTATAGGAAATGCCAGAGAGTCAACTCTGAAAAACCACTGGTGAGAAACTGTCACCGAACATCTGCTTTCACGTCGTTAAAATAGTTTGAAAACTTAGGCATGACTTACAAGGAAACTGCCATCTACCCAAATCTGTTAAGTAACAATCTGGTGAAGTTGTCTTTCAATTAACATCGATCTGGTTTATATGAGTGGCAACTCTGGAAAACTCTCTGGGGTCAACATGGTAAGTGCGTTTGTAGGCACTGGCTTTGACAACCTATGCAGCTCCTGGCCGGAAAAACCAATACACTTCATTCACTGTGCGAAACAAAACTATGGGGAAATCATCTCGGTACGAACAACTGCTTTCACTACGTTAGAGCTTGTCCAAAACCATGGCGGGCCCTAGGCAAAAAGTGCCATATACGCAATTCTGTCAAACAACACTGGGGAATCCATCTTCCCACTAACCTCTGGTTTCACTAAGTTCCCGGAGTTTGAACAGCCCGAAAGGGAATTGTGCGGAATGTGCCATATACTCAACTCCCTGAAACAACAGTATGCTGAAGCTCTCTTTCACCATTTGGTTTCAGAAACTTAAAGTAATTTCAACACCTAAGCATGACTTCCATGGAACGTGCCATATGCGCAACTGTTGAAACAACACTGTGGTGAAGCCACGTTTCACCTGAAACCTGCTTCCACTAGAGCTACAGATGTTTGAACACACGTGCGGGGCCCAGGCCGATAGTGCCATTTACTACCTTCTGTGAAATATGCTGGGTGAAACATTCCCTCAACTAACATCGGATTTCACCCAGTGAGAACTATTGGAAAACCTACTCAGAGAGTGCAGTAGACGCAACTCTATGAAAGGCCGGGGAGGTTATCGTTCTGTCACCTTGTCGTATGGTGAGAAGGGTTTGAAACGTTATGCGAACTCTATGAGGAAAGTGCCTTGTCCTCAACTTTGTGAAACAGCACTGTGGCGAAGGCGTCGTCCCTCTAGCATCTGATCTCAGAATTGGTGGAAAAGGAACGGCGGGTCTACAGGCAACGTGCCATATATTCCACTCTGTAAAACAGCACTGTGGGGAAGGGAAATCTTTCCCCTAAAGCTTCCTTTCACCAAGCTACAAACGTTGCAATGCACATGTGGGGCCTAGGCAGATAGTGCCATAGGCTGCATTCTCTGAAAATAACTGTGGGTGGAACATTCTTTCAAGTAACATTTGATTTCGCTAAGTGAGAACTCATTGGAACACCTATGCAAGGCCTACAGGACAAGGGTCGTATACTCATCTCTGTGAAACAACAGGGGGAGAAAGCGTCTTTCAAGTAGCATCCCGTTTCACAAGGTTAGAAGTCTTTGAATAGCTACGCGGAGCCTAGGCCAATAGTGCCAACTACTCAAACCTGTCACCCTACAGCCTGCAACAACCAAATTTCCACTACCATCTTCCTTCACGAAGGTAGAAGGGTTTGCAAACCTATGCGGGGAATGATGCGGAAAATGACCTTTAATCGACCCTGTGAGAGACTACTGTGGACAAACCATCTTTCAAGTGACAACTTGTGTCACTAAGGGAGACGCCTTTGAAAACCCTTGCGCGGCTTAGGAGGATAGTGTCATATACACAACTCTGTGAACCAACAGGGTGGAGAAGGAATCTTTCGCCTACCATCTGGTTTCACAAAGTTAAAATGTTTGAAAACCTATGCACGATCTACGTGGCAAGTTCCCTATACTCCACTCTGAAACACTCGGGGGAAATACTCTTTCACCTTAGAGCGTCTTTCACGAAGTGTGCAATGTTTGGATACACACGCGGGGCCTAGGCGGATAGTGTCATATACTCCACTCTGTGAAACAACGTTGCGGTGCAACAATCTTCCAACTGCCATCTGGTTTCACCGAGTGAGAACTCACTGAAAACCTAGGCACGGCTCATAATGTCAAACTGCCCTTTGTGGCAACCATCTTTCCAACTAACAGCTTCCATCCCTACATTAGAAGCATTTCAAAACCTATGCGGGGAACGATGTGGAAAGTGACCCATAGTCGACGCTGTGAGAGAGTACTCTGGACAAACCACCTTGCAAGTAACTTCTTGTTCCACCAAGATAGAAGAGTCTGGAAATCTAAGCACGGACTAGACGGGAAGTGCGAGATGCTCAACTCTGGGAAAACACACTGTGCTGAAAACATCTTTCAACTAGCACCTGATTTCAGTCAGTCACCACCGTTTGAAAACTTAGGCAGGGTCTACGCGGCAAGTGACAAAGAACCTATGAAACGACAAAGCGAAGAAACTCTCTTTCAAGTAACACATCGCTTCACTACATTAGAAGTGGTGGACAAACTATGCGGGTCATGTGCCGACAGAACCGTACGCTCAACTCTGTCGAAGTGCACTTGGCGAAAACCATCTTTCAACTTACATCTTGTATCCCTACGTTAGAAGGGTTTGACAAGCCAGGCAGGGAACAACGAGGAAAGGGACATACACACGACCCTGTGAGAGAATACCGTGGACAAACCATCTCTCAACTAACATCTTGTATCACTAAGTCAAAAATGCGTGAAAAAGCAGGCGGGGCCGATAACGACAGGGCCGTATACTCAATTCTGCCAAACAACAAAGTGAGGAAACCATCCTCCAACTAACATCCTGTTTGACGTAGAAAACTTAGAAAATGTATGCTGGAAACGACGTGGAAGGTGACATATAGCAGCCACTGTGAAAGAATCCTGTGGAGAAAGCGTTTTTCCACTGTCATCATGTGTCACTAAGTTACAAGTGTTTCACTCTTTCAGCTCACACCTTGTTCACTACGTTATAAATGTTGGAAAACCCATGGAGGGCTTATGCGGAAAGTGCCTTGTATGTAACTCTGTGAAAAAAACAGTGTGGCAAAACCGTCGTTAAGAAAGATCTCGTTTCACAAAATTAGAAGAGTTTGAAACCCTATGCGGGGCGTACAGGGAAAGCGCTAGACACTCACCTCAGGGATACAAACACTTGGGGAAACAACCTTTCACTGAACGTCTGGTTACACTAAATTACAAGCGTTGAAAAACACATGCGGGGCCGAAGTGGAGAGTGCCGTACACTCCTTTCCGGGAAAGAACATTGGGAGGAAACCGTCGTTCACGGTCTACCCCGGGTCTCACTAAGTGAAACGTGTTTGGAAACCTATGTGAAGCCTACACGGAAAGTGCCATCACCTTGCGAAAAGCTTGTGGGGAAACGTTGTTTCAACTATCATCTAGTTTCACTAAGTTAAAATGGCTTCACAGCTATGCGGGATCTATGCGGAAAGGGCCATATAGGCAACTCTGAGATAGACCACTGTGTGGAACCCATCCTCCAACTCATCTCTCGCTTCACTAAGTTAGAGGTGTTTGAAAACCACGCGGGGCCTACGCCGAAAGTGTCTCATACTCACCTCGGGACACAAGTCTATCTGGGAAGCATCTTTCTGCTGAGATCTGGTTGCACTCAGTAACAAGTGTTTGAAAACGCACGCAGGGCGTAGCAGGATGGTGCCATACACTCACCTCTGGGAAACTACACTGTGGGGAAGCCGCCTTTCAACTACCGTCTGGGTTCGCTGAGATAGGAGTGTTTGAAAACCTAGGAGAAGCCTAACGGCTAAGTGCCACATACTCAACTGTGGGAAACAACAGTGTGCTGAAACGATCTTTCAGCTAACATCTGGCCTCACGAATTGAAAACGGTTTGAAAACTATTCGGGGTCTAGGCGGAAAGTGCCAGGTACTCAGCTCTGTGACACAAGAGCTTGGGGAACCATCTTCCAACTAACATATTTCACTAAGTTAGAAGTCTTTGAAAACCGGGCGGAGACTACACCAAAAGTGTCATACAGTCACCTCTGTGAGTCACTGTGGGGAAGCCATGTTTCCAATAACGTCTCTCTTCACGAGGTTGGAAGTATTTGAACACCCGTGCAGGGCCGGCGTCAAAAGTGCCACATAGTCAACTCTGAAACAACACTGTGGGGTTTCCACGTTTCAATTAACCTCTTCTTGTTCCACTCAGAAGTGTTTGCAAACCTATGCCGGTACTACGCGGGAAGTGCTATAGGCTCAACTCTGTAAAACTCACTGTGGTGAAGCCACAGGCTTCACCCCACAGCCAAAGGGCATCTGGGTTCACTTGTTGGAAGTATGTGAAAACCTATGGGGGCTTATGCGGAAAGTGCCCTATGCTCAAGTGTGTCAAGCAGCTTTTGGGGAGACCACCTTTCAACTAACATCTTGTTTCACCGTGTTAGAAGTGTTTCAAACACTCTCCTAGGAACCATGAGAAAAGTGACGTATACTCGACACAGCCAAATCGTACTGTGGAGAAACGGTCTTCCAACTCACATCTGCTGTCGCCAAGTTAAAAGGGTTGGAAAACTTCTGCAGGGCCTATGCGCAAGGGCCGTGTACTCCATTCTGTGAAACGACGCTGTAGGGAAACAATCTTGCGACTAACATCTGGTTTCACTGTGAACTGTCTGAAAACCTACAAAGTGCCATATAGTCAACTGTGTGAAAGAGCACTCTGGGTAAAAGGTCTTGTGACCACCTGATTTAGGACGTTAGAAGCATTTGCAAAACTACGCCGGGATGAATGCAGAAAGTGCCATATACTCAACTCTGTCAAGCTGCACTTTGGCGAAACCATCTTTCAACTAACACCTTGTGTCGCTACCATAGAAACATGTTTGAAAACCTATGGAGGGAATGATGTGGAAAGGGTCATATATACGCAGCTCTGTCCAACCGGGCTTTGGGGAAACCACCTTTCAAGTGACATTTGATTCAACTAAATTGGAAGTGTCTGAAAGCTCCTGTGTGGTCCAGACTGAAAGGGCCTCCCACTCTATGAAAGAACACTGTGGGGAAAACGTCTTTCAACGTTCTCTTTCACTAAGTCAGAAGTGTTGGAAACCCCATGCGGGGATCGATGGGGAAAGTGACGTTGTGAGAGAGTACTGGGAAGAAACCATCTTTCAACTGGCATCTCGTCTCACTGAGAACTGTTTGAAAACATATGCACGGCCTACAAAGTGTACTAGAGTCAACTGTGTGAAAGAACACAGTGGGGAAAAATCATCTTTTAACTAACAGCTCGTTTCGCTCAGTTGGAAGTGTTTGAAGACCTATGTGGGGATCGAGGGGGAAGGTTACATACACCAGCCACTGTGAAAAGAACACTGTGCAGAAACCTTCTTTCAACTGATATCCTGTTTCACCTGGTTAGAAGTGTTTGAAGAACTCCGTGGGGGCTTATGCAGAAAGTGCCATGTACTCTGTCAAGTCCCTGCACGTTGGGACACCCTTTTGTGGAGAAACCGTCCTTCAACCACCATGTTAGAGTTATTATGTTATGTCTGAGTTACGTTCTGTTACAGTTACGTCATGTTATGTTATGTTATGTTATGTTATGTTATGTTATGTTTTCATGTTACGTTCTGTTATAGCTATTTGAAAACTTTATGCGGGGTCTATGTATAAAGTGCCATACACTCTGGCAAATAACACTGTGCGGAAACCGTCTTTCAACCAAAATCCTATTTCACTACATTAGAAGTGTTGGAAAACCCATGTGGAGTCGACACCAAAAGTGCCATGTACTCAACCTTGTGAAACAACTGTGTGGTGAAACTATCATCTGCTTCCACTGTTAGAAGTACTTGAAGACCCACGCAGGGCCAACAACGAAAGTGCCATCTACAAAACTGTATGAAGAAACACTGTGGGGAAACAGCTTGCCACTAAAATCTTATTCCAATCAGATGAAATTGTTTGAAAACCTAAGCGGAGCTTATAATGAAAGTGCCGTACACTCATCTCTGTGAAACAACAGCTTATCTGAGAGTTTTATACTCAACTCTATGGAAGAAGACGGTGGGGAAACCTTTCACCTAACATGTGGTTTCTCGAAGCTAGACGTGTGAAAACCAGGTTGCGGCCTATGCAGAAAGTGCCTTACACTCAAATCTGTGAAAGCACAGTGTGCGGAACCATCTTTCAACAAACTTTCGGTTTCACTAATTTGGAAGTGATGGAAAACTTATGATCGGTTAACTATGAGACAAGTTGCCATATAGTCAACTCTGTGAAACAACACTCTGGTGTGAACCTCTTTCAACGACCGTCTGATTTCACTAATTTAGAAGGGTTTGAAAACCCACGCAGGCAGCAATGGGGAATGTACGATTACTCAACTCTGTGCCACAACAGTGTGGTGAAACCATCCTTCATAACATCTTGCTTCCCTGCCAGGTGTTGTCACCCTTTGCAGGGAATTTTGACGAGAGTGACTTATACTCTATTGTGTAAAAAATGTGGAAAAATGGTCTTTCAACCGACATCCTCTTTCACGAACGAAGTGTTTGAAAACCCATGCTGGGCTTTTGAGGAAACTGCCTTAGAGCCACTCTGTGGGGAATCCATCTTCCAACTAATCTCTTGCTTCACTCTAATGAAGCATAATGGGGCTCGAAAACCATAATGGGGCTACAGTGCAAGCGCCACTTACTCGACTCTGTGAAACAGCACGGTCGGGAAACAATCTGTCTCTTAATATCAGTTGCAAGTGTTTGAAAACAGATGCGGGGCCTATGCACGAGGATCATGCCATGCCTTCAACGTTGTGAAATAACACTGTGGGGAAACCACCTTTCCACTACCATCTCGTTCCTCTTAGAACGGTTTGAAAACCTATGAGAAGCCTAAAAACTAAGGGCCATACACTCAACTGTGTGAAACAACGACGTGGTGAAAAGATCTTTCAAATAACATCTGGTTTCCATCATTGAGAATTGAAGACTATTGGGGGTTATGCGGAAAGGGTCATATACTCAAATCTGTGACACAACATGTGGGGAAACCATCTTTCAATCAACATCTTGTATAACTAAACTGGAAGCGTTAGAAAACCCATGGGGAGCCTATGCCGAAAGTGCCATATACTCACTCACCTCTGTCAGCCTGCACTTTGCGGAAACCATCTTGAGAGTAATATCCTGTAGCACCAAGTTAGGAAGGAGCGTTTGAAAAACTATGCGGGTAAAAGGCAGGAGGTACAAGATACTGACAACTGTGGAACAACACTGTGAGAAACCGTCTTTCAACTCAATTCTTCTTTCATTTAGGTTAGAAGTGTTTGAAAACCTATGCGCGGCGTATGGGGAAAGTGCCATTCTTTCAACTAATATCTGATTTCGCCCAGGGTGAACTCTTTTGGAAACCTATGCACAGCCTACACGGTAAGTGCCATATACTGAACTCTGTGAAACAACCCTGTGGGGAAACGATCTTTCAACTAACATTTCGTTTCCCTAAGTTAGAAGTGTTTGAAAAGCTCTGCGGGACCTATGCAGAATTGCCCTATACTCCACTCTCAAACTGAACTCTTAGGGAAGCATTTTTCAGCTAACATCTTTATGAAACTACGTGAGGAGCATTGTAAAACCTGTGTGGGGAACGATGTGGAAAGTGACATATACTGTGGGACCCTGTGAGAAAATAGAGTGGACAATCCATCTGTCAATTATCTTGGGGCACTAAGTTTGAAGTGTTTGAAAACCTATGCACGGCTTATGGGGAAAGTGCCATATACTCGACTCCCTTCACATATGTGTGTGGGCAAATCCTATGTCATCTAACCTCATGTATCTCTACGACTGAAGGGTTTGCAACCGCAGGCGGGGCCTGCATGAATAAGGCCATATGCACCACTTGGGAAACACCACTGTGGGGAAACCATCCTTCAACTAACATCTTGTTCACTGAGAAGGGTTTGAAACTATGCGGAGCCTTTGCTGAAAGTGCCACGTACAGAACTCGGTGGAAACAACACTGTGGTGAAACGATCTTTCAACGAACATCTCGTTTCAAGCCATAACTCTGTGAAAAAGTTTGCGGGGTATCTGCCGACAGTGCCATATATTCAACTCGGTGAAACTGCACTTTGCAGGAAGGAAGGCTCTTTCAAGTAACATCTGGTATCACGAAGTCAGAAGGGTTTGAAAACCTATGTGGGTAATGATGAGGAAAGTGACACATACTGGATACTGTGAGAAAATACCGTGGACAATCCATCTTTCAACTAGCTCGTGTCACTAAGTTGGAAGTGTTTGCAAACCTAGGCGCGGCTTATGCAGAAAGTGCCGTATACTCGACGCTTTGAAAAAAAAGCACTCTGGACGAAGATTCTTTCATGAGTATGTAGTTTCAGAAAACTAAAGCAGTTTGACAAGCAACGCATGACCTACACGGAAAGTGCCATATACGCAACTCTGTGAAACAACGCTCTGAGGAAATGATCCTTCACCTAACATCTGGTTTCATTAAGTTGTGTTTGAATGCAAATGTTGGCCTAGAAGAATAGAACCATGTACTCAATACCGTGAAACAACAATGTGGTGAAACCATCTTCCGACCACCATCTGCTTTCACTACGTTAGATGTGATTGAAACACCTTACAGGGAGGAACACTTAAAGTGCCGTAAACTCCGCTCTGTCGAACACTGCTGTGGTGAAACATACCTTCAACCAACCTCCGTTTCATCGAGTGACAACGGTTTGAAAAGCTATGCGGGACCCACAGGACAAGTGCCATATACTCAACACTGTGAAACAACACTGTGGAGAAACCCTATTTCAACCAAAACTTCGTTTCACTAAATTAGAAGTCTTTGAAACTCTATGAGCGACAGAGACGGAAAGGGCCATCTATTCAACTCTGTAACCAACAATACTGTGGTGAAAGAAACTTCAACTAACACTTGGTTTCACTGAGAGAACTCTTTGAAGACATAGGCAGGCCTACCCTGTGTCATACATTCATCTCTGTGAATCGACACATGGTGAAACCATCCTTCAGCTAGCATCACGTTTCACCCTGAAGTGTCTGAAAAGTTATGCGCGGGGCTATGCCGACGGTGCCATGCACTCAATTCTGTGAAATTGGACTTTGCGAAAACCACCTTTCAGCGAACATCATGTATCGTTACGTTGGAAGGTTTGAAAACATGCGCAGCTTATAGGAAATGCCAGAGAGTCAACTCTGAAAAACCACTGGTGAGAAACTGTCACCGAACATCTGCTTTCACGTCGTTAAAATAGTTTGAAAACTTAGGCATGACTTACAAGGAAACTGCCATCTACCCAAATCTGTTAAGTAACAATCTGGTGAAGTTGTCTTTCAATTAACATCGATCTGGTTTATATGAGTGGCAACTCTGGAAAACTCTCTGGGGTCAACATGGTAAGTGCGTTTGTAGGCACTGGCTTTGACAACCTATGCAGCTCCTGGCCGGAAAAACCAATACACTTCATTCACTGTGCGAAACAAAACTATGGGGAAATCATCTCGGTACGAACAACTGCTTTCACTACGTTAGAGCTTGTCCAAAACCATGGCGGGCCCTAGGCAAAAAGTGCCATATACGCAATTCTGTCAAACAACACTGGGGAATCCATCTTCCCACTAACCTCTGGTTTCACTAAGTTCCCGGAGTTTGAACAGCCCGGCAGGGAATTGTGCGGAATGTGCCATATACTCAACTCCCTGAAACAACAGTATGCTGAAGCTCTCTTTCACCATTTGGTTTCAGAAACTTAAAGTAATTTCAACACCTAAGCATGACTTCCATGGAACGTGCCATATGCGCAACTGTTGAAACAACACTGTGGTGAAGCCACGTTTCACCTGAAACCTGCTTCCACTAGAGCTACAGATGTTTGAACACACGTGCGGGGCCCAGGCCGATAGTGCCATTTACTACCTTCTGTGAAATATGCTGGGTGAAACATTCCCTCAACTAACATCGGATTTCACCCAGTGAGAACTATTGGAAAACCTACTCAGAGAGTGCAGTAGACGCAACTCTATGAAAGGCCGGGGAGGTTATCGTTCTGTCACCTTGTCGTATGGTGAGAAGGGTTTGAAACGTTATGCGAACTCTATGAGGAAAGTGCCTTGTCCTCAACTTTGTGAAACAGCACTGTGGCGAAGGCGTCGTCCCTCTAGCATCTGATCTCAGAATTGGTGGAAAAGGAACGGCGGGTCTACAGGCAACGTGCCATATATTCAACTCTGTAAAACAGCACTGTGGGGAAGGGAAATCTTTCCCCTAAAGCTTCCTTTCACCAAGCTACAAACGTTGCAATGCACATGTGGGGCCTAGGCAGATAGTGCCATAGGCTGCATTCTCTGAAAATAACTGTGGGTGGAACATTCTTTCAAGTAACATTTGATTTCGCTAAGTGAGAACTCATTGGAACACCTATGCAAGGCCTACAGGACAAGGGTCGTATACTCATCTCTGTGAAACAACAGGGGGAGAAAGCGTCTTTCAAGTAGCATCCCGTTTCACAAGGTTAGAAGTCTTTGAATAGCTACGCGGAGCCTAGGCCAATAGTGCCAACTACTCAAACCTGTCACCCTACAGCCTGCAACAACCAAATTTCCACTACCATCTTCCTTCACGAAGGTAGAAGGGTTTGCAAACCTATGCGGGGAATGATGCGGAAAATGACCTTTAATCGACCCTGTGAGAGACTACTGTGGACAAACCATCTTTCAAGTGACAACTTGTGTCACTAAGGGAGACGCCTTTGAAAACCCTTGCGCGGCTTAGGAGGATAGTGTCATATACACAACTCTGTGAACCAACAGGGTGGAGAAGGAATCTTTCGCCTACCATCTGGTTTCACAAAGTTAAAATGTTTGAAAACCTATGCACGATCTACGTGGCAAGTTCCCTATACTCCACTCTGAAACACTCGGGGGAAATACTCTTTCACCTTAGAGCGTCTTTCACGAAGTGTGCAATGTTTGGATACACACGCGGGGCCTAGGCGGATAGTGTCATATACTCCACTCTGTGAAACAACGTTGCGGTGCAACAATCTTCCAACTGCCATCTGGTTTCACCGAGTGAGAACTCACTGAAAACCTAGGCACGGCTCATAATGTCAAACTGCACTTTGTGGCAACCATCTTTCCAACTAACAGCTTCCATCCCTACATTAGAAGCGTTTCAAAACCTATGCGGGGAACGATGTGGAAAGTGACCCATAGTCGACGCTGTGAGGGAGTACTCTGGACAAACCACCTTGCAAGTAACTTCTTGTTCCACCAAGATAGAAGAGTCTGGAAATCTAAGCACGGACTAGACGGGAAGTGCGAGATGCTCAACTCTGGGAAAACACACTGTGCTGAAAACATCTTTCAACTAGCACCTGATTTCAGTCAGTCACCACCGTTTGAAAACTTAGGCAGGGTCTACGCGGCAAGTGACAAAGAACCTGTGAAACGACAAAGCGAAGAAACTCTCTTTCAAGTAACACATCGCTTCACTACATTAGAAGTGGTGGACAAACTATGCGGGTCATGTGCCGACAGAACCGTACGCTCAACTCTGTCGAAGTGCACTTGGCGAAAACCATCTTTCAACTTACATCTTGTATCCCTACGTTAGAAGGGTTTGACAAGCCAGGCAGGGAACAACGAGGAAAGGGACATACACACGACCCTGTGAGAGAATACCGTGGACAAACCATCTCTCAACTAACATCTTGTATCACTAAGTCAAAAATGCGTGAAAAAGCAGGCGGGGCCGATAACGACAGGGCCGTATACTCAATTCTGCCAAACAACAAAGTGAGGAAACCATCCTCCAACTAACATCCTGTTTGACGTAGAAAACTTAGAAAATGTATGCTGGAAACGACGTGGAAGGTGACATATAGCAGCCACTGTGAAAGAATCCTGTGGAGAAAGCGTTTTTCCACTGTCATCATGTGTCACTAAGTTACAAGTGTTTCACTCTTTCAGCTCACACCTTGTTCACTACGTTATAAATGTTGGAAAACCCATGGAGGGCTTATGCGGAAAGTGCCTTGTATGTAACTCTGTGAAAAAAACAGTGTGGCAAAACCGTCGTTAAGAAAGATCTCGTTTCACAAAATTAGAAGAGTTTGAAACCCTATGCGGGGCGTACAGGGAAAGCGCTAGACACTCACCTCAGGGATACAAACACTTGGGGAAACAACCTTTCACTGAACGTCTGGTTACACTAAATTACAAGCGTTGAAAAACACATGCGGGGCCGAAGTGGAGAGTGCCGTACACTCCTTTCTGGGAAAGAACATTGGGAGGAAACCGTCGTTCACGGTCTACCCCGGGTCTCACTAAGTGAAACGTGTTTGGAAACCTATGTGAAGCCTACACGGAAAGTGCCATCACCTTGCGAAAAGCTTGTGGGGAAACGTTGTTTCAACTATCATCTAGTTTCACTAAGTTAAAATGGCTTCACAGCTATGCGGGATCTATGCGGAAAGGGCCATATAGGCAACTCTGAGATAGACCACTGTGTGGAACCCATCCTCCAACTCATCTCTCGCTTCACTAAGTTAGAGGTGTTTGAAAACCACGCGGGGCCTACGCCGAAAGTGTCTCATACTCACCTCGGGACACAAGTCTATCTGGGAAGCATCTTTCTGCTGAGATCTGGTTGCACTCAGTAACAAGTGTTTGAAAACGCACGCAGGGCGTAGCAGGATGGTGCCATACACTCACCTCTGGGAAACTACACTGTGGGGAAGCCGCCTTTCAACTACCGTCTGGGTTCGCTGAGATAGGAGGGTTTGAAAACCTAGGAGAAGCCTAACGGCTAAGTGCCACATACTCAACTGTGGGAAACAACAGTGTGCTGAAACGATCTTTCAGCTAACATCTGGCCTCACGAATTGAAAACGGTTTGAAAACTATTCGGGGTCTAGGCGGAAAGTGCCAGGTACTCAGCTCTGTGACACAAGAGCTTGGGGAACCATCTTCCAACTAAAATATTTCACTAAGTTAGAAGTCTTTGAAAACCGGGCGGAGACTACACCAAAAGTGTCATACAGTCACCTCTGTGAGTCACTGTGGGGAAGCCATGTTTCCAATAACGTCTCTCTTCACGAGGTTGGAAGTATTTGAACACCCGTGCAGGGCCGGCGTCAAAAGTGCCACATAGTCAACTCTGAAACAACACTGTGGGGTTTCCACGTTTCAATTAACCTCTTCTTGTTCCACTCAGAAGTGTTTGCAAACCTATGCCGGTACTACGCGGGAAGTGCTATAGGCTCAACTCTGTAAAACTCACTGTGGTGAAGCCACAGGCTTCACCCCACAGCCAAAGGGCATCTGGGTTCACTTGTTGGAAGTATGTGAAAACCTATGGGGGCTTATGCGGAAAGTGCCCTATGCTCAAGTGTGTCAAGCAGCTTTTGGGGAGACCACCTTTCAACTAACATCTTGTTTCACCGTGTTAGAAGTGTTTCAAACACTCTCCTAGGAACCATGAGAAAAGTGACGTATACTCGACACAGCCAAATCGTACTGTGGAGAAACGGTCTTCCAACTCACATCTGCTGTCGCCAAGTTAAAAGGGTTGGAAAACTTCTGCAGGGCCTATGCGCAAGGGCCGTGTACTCCATTCTGTGAAACGACGCTGTAGGGAAACAATCTTGCGACTAACATCTGGTTTCACTGTGAACTGTCTGAAAACCTACAAAGTGCCATATAGTCAACTGTGTGAAAGAGCACTCTGGGTAAAAGGTCTTGTGACCACCTGATTTAGGACGTTAGAAGCATTTGCAAAACTACGCCGGGATGAATGCAGAAAGTGCCATATACTCAACTCTGTCAAGCTGCACTTTGGCGAAACCATCTTTCAACTAACACCTTGTGTCGCTACCATAGAAACATGTTTGAAAACCTATGGAGGGAATGATGTGGAAAGGGTCATATATACGCAGCTCTGTCCAACCGGGCTTTGGGGAAACCACCTTTCAAGTGACATTTGATTCAACTAAATTGGAAGTGTCTGAAAGCTCCTGTGTGGTCCAGACTGAAAGGGCCTCCCACTCTATGAAAGAACACTGTGGGGAAAACGTCTTTCAACGTTCTCTTTCACTAAGTCAGAAGTGTTGGAAACCCCATGCGGGGATCGATGGGGAAAGTGACGTTGTGAGAGAGTACTGGGAAGAAACCATCTTTCAACTGGCATCTTGTTTCACTGAGAACTGTTTGAAAACATATGCACGGCCTACAAAGTGTACTAGAGTCAACTGTGTGAAAGAACACAGTGGGGAAAAATCATCTTTTAACTAACAGCTCGTTTCGCTCAGTTGGAAGTGTTTGAAGACCTATGTGGGGATCGAGGGGGAAGGTTACATACACCAGCCACTGTGAAAAGAACACTGTGCAGAAACCTTCTTTCAACTGATATCCTGTTTCACCTGGTTAGAAGTGTTTGAAGAACTCCGTGGGGGCTTATGCAGAAAGTGCCATGTACTCTGTCAAGTCCCTGCACGTTGGGACACCCTTTTGTGGAGAAACCGTCCTTCAACCACCATGTTAGAGTTATTATGTTATGTCTGAGTTACGTTCTGTTACAGTTACGTCATGTTATGTTATGTTATGTTATGTTATGTTATGTTATGTTTTCATGTTACGTTCTGTTATAGCTATTTGAAAACTTTATGCGGGGTCTATGTATAAAGTGCCATACACTCTGGCAAATAACACTGTGCGGAAACCGTCTTTCAACCAAAATCCTATTTCACTACATTAGAAGTGTTGGAAAACCCATGTGGAGTCGACACCAAAAGTGCCATGTACTCAACCTTGTGAAACAACTGTGTGGTGAAACTATCATCTGCTTCCACTGTTAGAAGTACTTGAAGACCCACGCAGGGCCAACAACGAAAGTGCCATCTACAAAACTGTATGAAGAAACACTGTGGGGAAACAGCTTGCCACTAAAATCTTATTCCAATCAGATGAAATTGTTTGAAAACCTATGCGGAGCTTATAATGAAAGTGCCGTACACTCATCTCTGTGAAACAACAGCTTATCTGAGAGTTTTATACTCAACTCTATGGAAGAAGACGGTGGGGAAACCTTTCACCTAACATGTGGTTTCTCGAAGCTAGACGTGTGAAAACCAGGTTGCGGCCTATGCAGAAAGTGCCTTACACTCAAATCTGTGAAAGCAGAGTGTGCGGAACCATCTTTCAACAAACTTTCGGTTTCACTAATTTGGAAGTGATGGAAAACTTATGATCGGTTAACTATGAGACAAGTTGCCATATAGTCAACTCTGTGAAACAACACTCTGGTGTGAACCTCTTTCAACGACCGTCTGATTTCACTAATTTAGAAGGGTTTGAAAACCCACGCAGGCAGCAATGGGGAATGTACGATTACTCAACTCTGTGCCACAACAGTGTGGTGAAACCATCCTTCATAACATCTTGCTTCCCTGCCAGGTGTTGTCACCCTTTGCAGGGAATTTTGACGAGAGTGACTTATACTCTATTGTGTAAAAAATGTGGAAAAATGGTCTTTCAACCGACATCCTCTTTCACGAACGAAGTGTTTGAAAACCCATGCTGGGCTTTTGAGGAAACTGCCTTAGAGCCACTCTGTGGGGAATCCATCTTCCAACTAATCTCTTGCTTCACTCTAATGAAGCATAATGGGGCTCGAAAACCATAATGGGGCTACAGTGCAAGCGCCACTTACTCGACTCTGTGAAACAGCACGGTCGGGAAACAATCTGTCTCTTAATATCAGTTGCAAGTGTTTGAAAACAGATGCGGGGCCTATGCACGAGGATCATGCCATGCCTTCAACGTTGTGAAATAACACTGTGGGGAAACCACCTTTCCACTACCATCTCGTTCCTCTTAGAACGGTTTGAAAACCTATGAGAAGCCTAAAAACTAAGGGCCATACACTCAACTGTGTGAAACAACGACGTGGTGAAAAGATCTTTCAAATAACATCTGGTTTCCATCATTGAGAATTGAAGACTATTGGGGGTTATGCGGAAAGGGTCATATACTCAAATCTGTGACACAACATGTGGGGAAACCATCTTTCAATCAACATCTTGTATAACTAAACTGGAAGCGTTAGAAAACCCATGGGGAGCCTATGCCGAAAGTGCCATATACTCACTCACCTCTGTCAGCCTGCACTTTGCGGAAACCATCTTGAGAGTAATATCCTGTAGCACCAAGTTAGGAAGGAGCGTTTGAAAAACTATGCGGGTAAAAGGCAGGAGGTACAAGATACTGACAACTGTGGAACAACACTGTGAGAAACCGTCTTTCAACTCAATTCTTCTTTCATTTAGGTTAGAAGTGTTTGAAAACCTATGCGCGGCGTATGGGGAAAGTGCCATTCTTTCAACTAATATCTGATTTCGCCCAGGGTGAACTCTTTTGGAAACCTATGCACAGCCTACACGGTAAGTGCCATATACTGAACTCTGTGAAACAACCCTGTGGGGAAACGATCTTTCAACTAACATTTCGTTTCCCTAAGTTAGAAGTGTTTGAAAAGCTCTGCGGGACCTATGCAGAATTGCCCTATACTCCACTCTCAAACTGAACTCTTAGGGAAGCATTTTTCAGCTAACATCTTTATGAAACTACGTGAGGAGCATTGTAAAACCTGTGTGGGGAACGATGTGGAAAGTGACATATACTGTGGGACCCTGTGAGAAAATAGAGTGGACAATCCATCTGTCAATTATCTTGGGGCACTAAGTTTGAAGTGTTTGAAAACCTATGCACGGCTTATGGGGAAAGTGCCATATACTCGACTCCCTTCACATATGTGTGTGGGCAAATCCTATGTCATCTAACCTCATGTATCTCTACGACTGAAGGGTTTGCAACCGCAGGCGGGGCCTGCATGAATAAGGCCATATGCACCACTTGGGAAACACCACTGTGGGGAAACCATCCTTCAACTAACATCTTGTTCACTGAGAAGGGTTTGAAACTATGCGGAGCCTTTGCTGAAAGTGCCACGTACAGAACTCGGTGGAAACAACACTGTGGTGAAACGATCTTTCAACGAACATCTCGTTTCAAGCCATAACTCTGTGAAAAAGTTTGCGGGGTATCTGCCGACAGTGCCATATATTCAACTCGGTGAAACTGCACTTTGCAGGAAGGAAGGCTCTTTCAAGTAACATCTGGTATCACGAAGTCAGAAGGGTTTGAAAACCTATGTGGGTAATGATGAGGAAAGTGACACATACTGGATACTGTGAGAAAATACCGTGGACAATCCATCTTTCAACTAGCTCGTGTCACTAAGTTGGAAGTGTTTGCAAACCTAGGCGCGGCTTATGCAGAAAGTGCCGTATACTCGACGCTTTGAAAAAAAAGCACTCTGGACGAAGATTCTTTCATGAGTATGTAGTTTCAGAAAACTAAAGCAGTTTGACAAGCAACGCATGACCTACACGGAAAGTGCCATATACGCAACTCTGTGAAACAACGCTCTGAGGAAATGATCCTTCACCTAACATCTGGTTTCATTAAGTTGTGTTTGAATGCAAATGTTGGCCTAGAAGAATAGAACCATGTACTCAATACCGTGAAACAACAATGTGGTGAAACCATCTTCCGACCACCATCTGCTTTCACTACGTTAGATGTGATTGAAACACCTTACAGGGAGGAACACTTAAAGTGCCGTAAACTCCGCTCTGTCGAACACTGCTGTGGTGAAACATACCTTCAACCAACCTCCGTTTCATCGAGTGACAACGGTTTGAAAAGCTATGCGGGACCCACAGGACAAGTGCCATATACTCAACACTGTGAAACAACACTGTGGAGAAACCCTATTTCAACCAAAACTTCGTTTCACTAAATTAGAAGTCTTTGAAACTCTATGAGCGACAGAGACGGAAAGGGCCATCTATTCAACTCTGTAACCAACAATACTGTGGTGAAAGAAACTTCAACTAACACTTGGTTTCACTGAGAGAACTCTTTGAAGACATAGGCAGGCCTACCCTGTGTCATACATTCATCTCTGTGAATCGACACATGGTGAAACCATCCTTCAGCTAGCATCACGTTTCACCCTGAAGTGTCTGAAAAGTTATGCGCGGGGCTATGCCGACGGTGCCATGCACTCAATTCTGTGAAATTGGACTTTGCGAAAACCACCTTTCAGCGAACATCATGTATCGTTACGTTGGAAGGTTTGAAAACATGCGCAGCTTATAGGAAATGCCAGAGAGTCAACTCTGAAAAACCACTGGTGAGAA
The DNA here is from genome assembly GCF_024362965.1 of Panthera pardus. NCBI lineage: Eukaryota > Metazoa > Chordata > Mammalia > Carnivora > Felidae > Panthera > Panthera pardus. The sequence goes on along the minus strand of NW_026526809.1, from coordinate 24,495 downwards.
ACTGTCACCGAACATCTGCTTTCACGTCGTTAAAATAGTTTGAAAACTTAGGCATGACTTACAAGGAAACTGCCATCTACCCAAATCTGTTAAGTAACAATCTGGTGAAGTTGTCTTTCAATTAACATCGATCTGGTTTATATGAGTGGCAACTCTGGAAAACTCTCTGGGGTCAACATGGTAAGTGCGTTTGTAGGCACTGGCTTTGACAACCTATGCAGCTCCTGGCCGGAAAAACCAATACACTTCATTCACTGTGCGAAACAAAACTATGGGGAAATCATCTCGGTACGAACAACTGCTTTCACTACGTTAGAGCTTGTCCAAAACCATGGCGGGCCCTAGGCAAAAAGTGCCATATACGCAATTCTGTCAAACAACACTGGGGAATCCATCTTCCCACTAACCTCTGGTTTCACTAAGTTCCCGGAGTTTGAACAGCCCGGCAGGGAATTGTGCGGAATGTGCCATATACTCAACTCCCTGAAACAACAGTATGCTGAAGCTCTCTTTCACCATTTGGTTTCAGAAACTTAAAGTAATTTCAACACCTAAGCATGACTTCCATGGAACGTGCCATATGCGCAACTGTTGAAACAACACTGTGGTGAAGCCACGTTTCACCTGAAACCTGCTTCCACTAGAGCTACAGATGTTTGAACACACGTGCGGGGCCCAGGCCGATAGTGCCATTTACTACCTTCTGTGAAATATGCTGGGTGAAACATTCCCTCAACTAACATCGGATTTCACCCAGTGAGAACTATTGGAAAACCTACTCAGAGAGTGCAGTAGACGCAACTCTATGAAAGGCCGGGGAGGTTATCGTTCTGTCACCTTGTCGTATGGTGAGAAGGGTTTGAAACGTTATGCGAACTCTATGAGGAAAGTGCCTTGTCCTCAACTTTGTGAAACAGCACTGTGGCGAAGGCGTCGTCCCTCTAGCATCTGATCTCAGAATTGGTGGAAAAGGAACGGCGGGTCTACAGGCAACGTGCCATATATTCAACTCTGTAAAACAGCACTGTGGGGAAGGGAAATCTTTCCCCTAAAGCTTCCTTTCACCAAGCTACAAACGTTGCAATGCACATGTGGGGCCTAGGCAGATAGTGCCATAGGCTGCATTCTCTGAAAATAACTGTGGGTGGAACATTCTTTCAAGTAACATTTGATTTCGCTAAGTGAGAACTCATTGGAAAACCTATGCAAGGCCTACAGGACAAGGGTCGTATACTCATCTCTGTGAAACAACAGGGGGAGAAAGCGTCTTTCAAGTAGCATCCCGTTTCACAAGGTTAGAAGTCTTTGAATAGCTACGCGGAGCCTAGGCCAATAGTGCCAACTACTCAAACCTGTCACCCTACAGCCTGCAACAACCAAATTTCCACTACCATCTTCCTTCACGAAGGTAGAAGGGTTTGCAAACCTATGCGGGGAATGATGCGGAAAATGACCTTTAATCGACCCTGTGAGAGACTACTGTGGACAAACCATCTTTCAAGTGACAACTTGTGTCACTAAGGGAGACGCCTTTGAAAACCCTTGCGCGGCTTAGGAGGATAGTGTCATATACACAACTCTGTGAACCAACAGGGTGGAGAAGGAATCTTTCGCCTACCATCTGGTTTCACAAAGTTAAAATGTTTGAAAACCTATGCACGATCTACGTGGCAAGTTCCCTATACTCCACTCTGAAACACTCGGGGGAAATACTCTTTCACCTTAGAGCGTCTTTCACGAAGTGTGCAATGTTTGGATACACACGCGGGGCCTAGGCGGATAGTGTCATATACTCCACTCTGTGAAACAACGTTGCGGTGCAACAATCTTCCAACTGCCATCTGGTTTCACCGAGTGAGAACTCACTGAAAACCTAGGCACGGCTCATAATGTCAAACTGCACTTTGTGGCAACCATCTTTCCAACTAACAGCTTCCATCCCTACATTAGAAGCGTTTCAAAACCTATGCGGGGAACGATGTGGAAAGTGACCCATAGTCGACGCTGTGAGGGAGTACTCTGGACAAACCACCTTGCAAGTAACTTCTTGTTCCACCAAGATAGAAGAGTCTGGAAATCTAAGCACGGACTAGACGGGAAGTGCGAGATGCTCAACTCTGGGAAAACACACTGTGCTGAAAACATCTTTCAACTAGCACCTGATTTCAGTCAGTCACCACCGTTTGAAAACTTAGGCAGGGTCTACGCGGCAAGTGACAAAGAACCTGTGAAACGACAAAGCGAAGAAACTCTCTTTCAAGTAACACATCGCTTCACTACATTAGAAGTGGTGGACAAACTATGCGGGTCATGTGCCGACAGAACCGTACGCTCAACTCTGTCGAAGTGCACTTGGCGAAAACCATCTTTCAACTTACATCTTGTATCCCTACGTTAGAAGGGTTTGACAAGCCAGGCAGGGAACAACGAGGAAAGGGACATACACACGACCCTGTGAGAGAATACCGTGGACAAACCATCTCTCAACTAACATCTTGTATCACTAAGTCAAAAATGCGTGAAAAAGCAGGCGGGGCCGATAACGACAGGGCCGTATACTCAATTCTGCCAAACAACAAAGTGAGGAAACCATCCTCCAACTAACATCCTGTTTGACGTAGAAAACTTAGAAAATGTATGCTGGAAACGACGTGGAAGGTGACATATAGCAGCCACTGTGAAAGAATCCTGTGGAGAAAGCGTTTTTCCACTGTCATCATGTGTCACTAAGTTACAAGTGTTTCACTCTTTCAGCTCACACCTTGTTCACTACGTTATAAATGTTGGAAAACCCATGGAGGGCTTATGCGGAAAGTGCCTTGTATGTAACTCTGTGAAAAAAACAGTGTGGCAAAACCGTCGTTAAGAAAGATCTCGTTTCACAAAATTAGAAGAGTTTGAAACCCTATGCGGGGCGTACAGGGAAAGCGCTAGACACTCACCTCAGGGATACAAACACTTGGGGAAACAACCTTTCACTGAACGTCTGGTTACACTAAATTACAAGCGTTGAAAAACACATGCGGGGCCGAAGTGGAGAGTGCCGTACACTCCTTTCTGGGAAAGAACATTGGGAGGAAACCGTCGTTCACGGTCTACCCCGGGTCTCACTAAGTGAAACGTGTTTGGAAACCTATGTGAAGCCTACACGGAAAGTGCCATCACCTTGCGAAAAGCTTGTGGGGAAACGTTGTTTCAACTATCATCTAGTTTCACTAAGTTAAAATGGCTTCACAGCTATGCGGGATCTATGCGGAAAGGGCCATATAGGCAACTCTGAGATAGACCACTGTGTGGAACCCATCCTCCAACTCATCTCTCGCTTCACTAAGTTAGAGGTGTTTGAAAACCACGCGGGGCCTACGCCGAAAGTGTCTCATACTCACCTCGGGACACAAGTCTATCTGGGAAGCATCTTTCTGCTGAGATCTGGTTGCACTCAGTAACAAGTGTTTGAAAACGCACGCAGGGCGTAGCAGGATGGTGCCATACACTCACCTCTGGGAAACTACACTGTGGGGAAGCCGCCTTTCAACTACCGTCTGGGTTCGCTGAGATAGGAGGGTTTGAAAACCTAGGAGAAGCCTAACGGCTAAGTGCCACATACTCAACTGTGGGAAACAACAGTGTGCTGAAACGATCTTTCAGCTAACATCTGGCCTCACGAATTGAAAACGGTTTGAAAACTATTCGGGGTCTAGGCGGAAAGTGCCAGGTACTCAGCTCTGTGACACAAGAGCTTGGGGAACCATCTTCCAACTAAAATATTTCACTAAGTTAGAAGTCTTTGAAAACCGGGCGGAGACTACACCAAAAGTGTCATACAGTCACCTCTGTGAGTCACTGTGGGGAAGCCATGTTTCCAATAACGTCTCTCTTCACGAGGTTGGAAGTATTTGAACACCCGTGCAGGGCCGGCGTCAAAAGTGCCACATAGTCAACTCTGAAACAACACTGTGGGGTTTCCACGTTTCAATTAACCTCTTCTTGTTCCACTCAGAAGTGTTTGCAAACCTATGCCGGTACTACGCGGGAAGTGCTATAGGCTCAACTCTGTAAAACTCACTGTGGTGAAGCCACAGGCTTCACCCCACAGCCAAAGGGCATCTGGGTTCACTTGTTGGAAGTATGTGAAAACCTATGGGGGCTTATGCGGAAAGTGCCCTATGCTCAAGTGTGTCAAGCAGCTTTTGGGGAGACCACCTTTCAACTAACATCTTGTTTCACCGTGTTAGAAGTGTTTCAAACACTCTCCTAGGAACCATGAGAAAAGTGACGTATACTCGACACAGCCAAATCGTACTGTGGAGAAACGGTCTTCCAACTCACATCTGCTGTCGCCAAGTTAAAAGGGTTGGAAAACTTCTGCAGGGCCTATGCGCAAGGGCCGTGTACTCCATTCTGTGAAACGACGCTGTAGGGAAACAATCTTGCGACTAACATCTGGTTTCACTGTGAACTGTCTGAAAACCTACAAAGTGCCATATAGTCAACTGTGTGAAAGAGCACTCTGGGTAAAAGGTCTTGTGACCACCTGATTTAGGACGTTAGAAGCATTTGCAAAACTACGCCGGGATGAATGCAGAAAGTGCCATATACTCAACTCTGTCAAGCTGCACTTTGGCGAAACCATCTTTCAACTAACACCTTGTGTCGCTACCATAGAAACATGTTTGAAAACCTATGGAGGGAATGATGTGGAAAGGGTCATATATACGCAGCTCTGTCCAACCGGGCTTTGGGGAAACCACCTTTCAAGTGACATTTGATTCAACTAAATTGGAAGTGTCTGAAAGCTCCTGTGTGGTCCAGACTGAAAGGGCCTCCCACTCTATGAAAGAACACTGTGGGGAAAACGTCTTTCAACGTTCTCTTTCACTAAGTCAGAAGTGTTGGAAACCCCATGCGGGGATCGATGGGGAAAGTGACGTTGTGAGAGAGTACTGGGAAGAAACCATCTTTCAACTGGCATCTTGTTTCACTGAGAACTGTTTGAAAACATATGCACGGCCTACAAAGTGTACTAGAGTCAACTGTGTGAAAGAACACAGTGGGGAAAAATCATCTTTTAACTAACAGCTCGTTTCGCTCAGTTGGAAGTGTTTGAAGACCTATGTGGGGATCGAGGGGGAAGGTTACATACACCAGCCACTGTGAAAAGAACACTGTGCAGAAACCTTCTTTCAACTGATATCCTGTTTCACCTGGTTAGAAGTGTTTGAAGAACTCCGTGGGGGCTTATGCAGAAAGTGCCATGTACTCTGTCAAGTCCCTGCACGTTGGGACACCCTTTTGTGGAGAAACCGTCCTTCAACCACCATGTTAGAGTTATTATGTTATGTCTGAGTTACGTTCTGTTACAGTTACGTCATGTTATGTTATGTTATGTTATGTTATGTTATGTTATGTTATGTTTTCATGTTACGTTCTGTTATAGCTATTTGAAAACTTTATGCGGGGTCTATGTATAAAGTGCCATACACTCTGGCAAATAACACTGTGCGGAAACCGTCTTTCAACCAAAATCCTATTTCACTACATTAGAAGTGTTGGAAAACCCATGTGGAGTCGACACCAAAAGTGCCATGTACTCAACCTTGTGAAACAACTGTGTGGTGAAACTATCATCTGCTTCCACTGTTAGAAGTACTTGAAGACCCACGCAGGGCCAACAACGAAAGTGCCATCTACAAAACTGTATGAAGAAACACTGTGGGGAAACAGCTTGCCACTAAAATCTTATTCCAATCAGATGAAATTGTTTGAAAACCTATGCGGAGCTTATAATGAAAGTGCCGTACACTCATCTCTGTGAAACAACAGCTTATCTGAGAGTTTTATACTCAACTCTATGGAAGAAGACGGTGGGGAAACCTTTCACCTAACATGTGGTTTCTCGAAGCTAGACGTGTGAAAACCAGGTTGCGGCCTATGCAGAAAGTGCCTTACACTCAAATCTGTGAAAGCAGAGTGTGCGGAACCATCTTTCAACAAACTTTCGGTTTCACTAATTTGGAAGTGATGGAAAACTTATGATCGGTTAACTATGAGACAAGTTGCCATATAGTCAACTCTGTGAAACAACACTCTGGTGTGAACCTCTTTCAACGACCGTCTGATTTCACTAATTTAGAAGGGTTTGAAAACCCACGCAGGCAGCAATGGGGAATGTACGATTACTCAACTCTGTGCCACAACAGTGTGGTGAAACCATCCTTCATAACATCTTGCTTCCCTGCCAGGTGTTGTCACCCTTTGCAGGGAATTTTGACGAGAGTGACTTATACTCTATTGTGTAAAAAATGTGGAAAAATGGTCTTTCAACCGACATCCTCTTTCACGAACGAAGTGTTTGAAAACCCATGCTGGGCTTTTGAGGAAACTGCCTTAGAGCCACTCTGTGGGGAATCCATCTTCCAACTAATCTCTTGCTTCACTCTAATGAAGCATAATGGGGCTCGAAAACCATAATGGGGCTACAGTGCAAGCGCCACTTACTCGACTCTGTGAAACAGCACGGTCGGGAAACAATCTGTCTCTTAATATCAGTTGCAAGTGTTTGAAAACAGATGCGGGGCCTATGCACGAGGATCATGCCATGCCTTCAACGTTGTGAAATAACACTGTGGGGAAACCACCTTTCCACTACCATCTCGTTCCTCTTAGAACGGTTTGAAAACCTATGAGAAGCCTAAAAACTAAGGGCCATACACTCAACTGTGTGAAACAACGACGTGGTGAAAAGATCTTTCAAATAACATCTGGTTTCCATCATTGAGAATTGAAGACTATTGGGGGTTATGCGGAAAGGGTCATATACTCAAATCTGTGACACAACATGTGGGGAAACCATCTTTCAATCAACATCTTGTATAACTAAACTGGAAGCGTTAGAAAACCCATGGGGAGCCTATGCCGAAAGTGCCATATACTCACTCACCTCTGTCAGCCTGCACTTTGCGGAAACCATCTTGAGAGTAATATCCTGTAGCACCAAGTTAGGAAGGAGCGTTTGAAAAACTATGCGGGTAAAAGGCAGGAGGTACAAGATACTGACAACTGTGGAACAACACTGTGAGAAACCGTCTTTCAACTCAATTCTTCTTTCATTTAGGTTAGAAGTGTTTGAAAACCTATGCGCGGCGTATGGGGAAAGTGCCATTCTTTCAACTAATATCTGATTTCGCCCAGGGTGAACTCTTTTGGAAACCTATGCACAGCCTACACGGTAAGTGCCATATACTGAACTCTGTGAAACAACCCTGTGGGGAAACGATCTTTCAACTAACATTTCGTTTCCCTAAGTTAGAAGTGTTTGAAAAGCTCTGCGGGACCTATGCAGAATTGCCCTATACTCCACTCTCAAACTGAACTCTTAGGGAAGCATTTTTCAGCTAACATCTTTATGAAACTACGTGAGGAGCATTGTAAAACCTGTGTGGGGAACGATGTGGAAAGTGACATATACTGTGGGACCCTGTGAGAAAATAGAGTGGACAATCCATCTGTCAATTATCTTGGGGCACTAAGTTTGAAGTGTTTGAAAACCTATGCACGGCTTATGGGGAAAGTGCCATATACTCGACTCCCTTCACATATGTGTGTGGGCAAATCCTATGTCATCTAACCTCATGTATCTCTACGACTGAAGGGTTTGCAACCGCAGGCGGGGCCTGCATGAATAAGGCCATATGCACCACTTGGGAAACACCACTGTGGGGAAACCATCCTTCAACTAACATCTTGTTCACTGAGAAGGGTTTGAAACTATGCGGAGCCTTTGCTGAAAGTGCCACGTACAGAACTCGGTGGAAACAACACTGTGGTGAAACGATCTTTCAACGAACATCTCGTTTCAAGCCATAACTCTGTGAAAAAGTTTGCGGGGTATCTGCCGACAGTGCCATATATTCAACTCGGTGAAACTGCACTTTGCAGGAAGGAAGGCTCTTTCAAGTAACATCTGGTATCACGAAGTCAGAAGGGTTTGAAAACCTATGTGGGTAATGATGAGGAAAGTGACACATACTGGATACTGTGAGAAAATACCGTGGACAATCCATCTTTCAACTAGCTCGTGTCACTAAGTTGGAAGTGTTTGCAAACCTAGGCGCGGCTTATGCAGAAAGTGCCGTATACTCGACGCTTTGAAAAAAAAGCACTCTGGACGAAGATTCTTTCATGAGTATGTAGTTTCAGAAAACTAAAGCAGTTTGACAAGCAACGCATGACCTACACGGAAAGTGCCATATACGCAACTCTGTGAAACAACGCTCTGAGGAAATGATCCTTCACCTAACATCTGGTTTCATTAAGTTGTGTTTGAATGCAAATGTTGGCCTAGAAGAATAGAACCATGTACTCAATACCGTGAAACAACAATGTGGTGAAACCATCTTCCGACCACCATCTGCTTTCACTACGTTAGATGTGATTGAAACACCTTACAGGGAGGAACACTTAAAGTGCCGTAAACTCCGCTCTGTCGAACACTGCTGTGGTGAAACATACCTTCAACCAACCTCCGTTTCATCGAGTGACAACGGTTTGAAAAGCTATGCGGGACCCACAGGACAAGTGCCATATACTCAACACTGTGAAACAACACTGTGGAGAAACCCTATTTCAACCAAAACTTCGTTTCACTAAATTAGAAGTCTTTGAAACTCTATGAGCGACAGAGACGGAAAGGGCCATCTATTCAACTCTGTAACCAACAATACTGTGGTGAAAGAAACTTCAACTAACACTTGGTTTCACTGAGAGAACTCTTTGAAGACATAGGCAGGCCTACCCTGTGTCATACATTCATCTCTGTGAATCGACACATGGTGAAACCATCCTTCAGCTAGCATCACGTTTCACCCTGAAGTGTCTGAAAAGTTATGCGCGGGGCTATGCCGACGGTGCCATGCACTCAATTCTGTGAAATTGGACTTTGCGAAAACCACCTTTCAGCGAACATCATGTATCGTTACGTTGGAAGGTTTGAAAACATGCGCAGCTTATAGGAAATGCCAGAGAGTCAACTCTGAAAAACCACTGGTGAGAAACTGTCACCGAACATCTGCTTTCACGTCGTTAAAATAGTTTGAAAACTTAGGCATGACTTACAAGGAAACTGCCATCTACCCAAATCTGTTAAGTAACAATCTGGTGAAGTTGTCTTTCAATTAACATCGATCTGGTTTATATGAGTGGCAACTCTGGAAAACTCTCTGGGGTCAACATGGTAAGTGCGTTTGTAGGCACTGGCTTTGACAACCTATGCAGCTCCTGGCCGGAAAAACCAATACACTTCATTCACTGTGCGAAACAAAACTATGGGGAAATCATCTCGGTACGAACAACTGCTTTCACTACGTTAGAGCTTGTCCAAAACCATGGCGGGCCCTAGGCAAAAAGTGCCATATACGCAATTCTGTCAAACAACACTGGGGAATCCATCTTCCCACTAACCTCTGGTTTCACTAAGTTCCCGGAGTTTGAACAGCCCGAAAGGGAATTGTGCGGAATGTGCCATATACTCAACTCCCTGAAACAACAGTATGCTGAAGCTCTCTTTCACCATTTGGTTTCAGAAACTTAAAGTAATTTCAACACCTAAGCATGACTTCCATGGAACGTGCCATATGCGCAACTGTTGAAACAACACTGTGGTGAAGCCACGTTTCACCTGAAACCTGCTTCCACTAGAGCTACAGATGTTTGAACACACGTGCGGGGCCCAGGCCGATAGTGCCATTTACTACCTTCTGTGAAATATGCTGGGTGAAACATTCCCTCAACTAACATCGGATTTCACCCAGTGAGAACTATTGGAAAACCTACTCAGAGAGTGCAGTAGACGCAACTCTATGAAAGGCCGGGGAGGTTATCGTTCTGTCACCTTGTCGTATGGTGAGAAGGGTTTGAAACGTTATGCGAACTCTATGAGGAAAGTGCCTTGTCCTCAACTTTGTGAAACAGCACTGTGGCGAAGGCGTCGTCCCTCTAGCATCTGATCTCAGAATTGGTGGAAAAGGAACGGCGGGTCTACAGGCAACGTGCCATATATTCCACTCTGTAAAACAGCACTGTGGGGAAGGGAAATCTTTCCCCTAAAGCTTCCTTTCACCAAGCTACAAACGTTGCAATGCACATGTGGGGCCTAGGCAGATAGTGCCATAGGCTGCATTCTCTGAAAATAACTGTGGGTGGAACATTCTTTCAAGTAACATTTGATTTCGCTAAGTGAGAACTCATTGGAAAACCTATGCAAGGCCTACAGGACAAGGGTCGTATACTCATCTCTGTGAAACAACAGGGGGAGAAAGCGTCTTTCAAGTAGCATCCCGTTTCACAAGGTTAGAAGTCTTTGAATAGCTACGCGGAGCCTAGGCCAATAGTGCCAACTACTCAAACCTGTCACCCTACAGCCTGCAACAACCAAATTTCCACTACCATCTTCCTTCACGAAGGTAGAAGGGTTTGCAAACCTATGCGGGGAATGATGCGGAAAATGACCTTTAATCGACCCTGTGAGAGACTACTGTGGACAAACCATCTTTCAAGTGACAACTTGTGTCACTAAGGGAGACGCCTTTGAAAACCCTTGCGCGGCTTAGGAGGATAGTGTCATATACACAACTCTGTGAACCAACAGGGTGGAGAAGGAATCTTTCGCCTACCATCTGGTTTCACAAAGTTAAAATGTTTGAAAACCTATGCACGATCTACGTGGCAAGTTCCCTATACTCCACTCTGAAACACTCGGGGGAAATACTCTTTCACCTTAGAGCGTCTTTCACGAAGTGTGCAATGTTTGGATACACACGCGGGGCCTAGGCGGATAGTGTCATATACTCCACTCTGTGAAACAACGTTGCGGTGCAACAATCTTCCAACTGCCATCTGGTTTCACCGAGTGAGAACTCACTGAAAACCTAGGCACGGCTCATAATGTCAAACTGCCCTTTGTGGCAACCATCTTTCCAACTAACAGCTTCCATCCCTACATTAGAAGCGTTTCAAAACCTATGCGGGGAACGATGTGGAAAGTGACCCATAGTCGACGCTGTGAGAGAGTACTCTGGACAAACCACCTTGCAAGTAACTTCTTGTTCCACCAAGATAGAAGAGTCTGGAAATCTAAGCACGGACTAGACGGGAAGTGCGAGATGCTCAACTCTGGGAAAACACACTGTGCTGAAAACATCTTTCAACTAGCACCTGATTTCAGTCAGTCACCACCGTTTGAAAACTTAGGCAGGGTCTACGCGGCAAGTGACAAAGAACCTATGAAACGACAAAGCGAAGAAACTCTCTTTCAAGTAACACATCGCTTCACTACATTAGAAGTGGTGGACAAACTATGCGGGTCATGTGCCGACAGAACCGTACGCTCAACTCTGTCGAAGTGCACTTGGCGAAAACCATCTTTCAACTTACATCTTGTATCCCTACGTTAGAAGGGTTTGACAAGCCAGGCAGGGAACAACGAGGAAAGGGACATACACACGACCCTGTGAGAGAATACCGTGGACAAACCATCTCTCAACTAACATCTTGTATCACTAAGTCAAAAATGCGTGAAAAAGCAGGCGGGGCCGATAACGACAGGGCCGTATACTCAATTCTGCCAAACAACAAAGTGAGGAAACCATCCTCCAACTAACATCCTGTTTGACGTAGAAAACTTAGAAAATGTATGCTGGAAACGACGTGGAAGGTGACATATAGCAGCCACTGTGAAAGAATCCTGTGGAGAAAGCGTTTTTCCACTGTCATCATGTGTCACTAAGTTACAAGTGTTTCACTCTTTCAGCTCACACCTTGTTCACTACGTTATAAATGTTGGAAAACCCATGGAGGGCTTATGCGGAAAGTGCCTTGTATGTAACTCTGTGAAAAAAACAGTGTGGCAAAACCGTCGTTAAGAAAGATCTCGTTTCACAAAATTAGAAGAGTTTGAAACCCTATGCGGGGCGTACAGGGAAAGCGCTAGACACTCACCTCAGGGATACAAACACTTGGGGAAACAACCTTTCACTGAACGTCTGGTTACACTAAATTACAAGCGTTGAAAAACACATGCGGGGCCGAAGTGGAGAGTGCCGTACACTCCTTTCCGGGAAAGAACATTGGGAGGAAACCGTCGTTCACGGTCTACCCCGGGTCTCACTAAGTGAAACGTGTTTGGAAACCTATGTGAAGCCTACACGGAAAGTGCCATCACCTTGCGAAAAGCTTGTGGGGAAACGTTGTTTCAACTATCATCTAGTTTCACTAAGTTAAAATGGCTTCACAGCTATGCGGGATCTGTGCGGAAAGGGCCATATAGGCAACTCTGAGATAGACCACTGTGTGGAACCCATCCTCCAACTCATCTCTCGCTTCACTAAGTTAGAGGTGTTTGAAAACCACGCGGGGCCTACGCCGAAAGTGTCTCATACTCACCTCGGGACACAAGTCTATCTGGGAAGCATCTTTCTGCTGAGATCTGGTTGCACTCAGTAACAAGTGTTTGAAAACGCACGCAGGGCGTAGCAGGATGGTGCCATACACTCACCTCTGGGAAACTACACTGTGGGGAAGCCGCCTTTCAACTACCGTCTGGGTTCGCTGAGATAGGAGTGTTTGAAAACCTAGGAGAAGCCTAACGGCTAAGTGCCACATACTCAACTGTGGGAAACAACAGTGTGCTGAAACGATCTTTCAGCTAACATCTGGCCTCACGAATTGAAAACGGTTTGAAAACTATTCGGGGTCTAGGCGGAAAGTGCCAGGTACTCAGCTCTGTGACACAAGAGCTTGGGGAACCATCTTCCAACTAACATATTTCACTAAGTTAGAAGTCTTTGAAAACCGGGCGGAGACTACACCAAAAGTGTCATACAGTCACCTCTGTGAGTCACTGTGGGGAAGCCATGTTTCCAATAACGTCTCTCTTCACGAGGTTGGAAGTATTTGAACACCCGTGCAGGGCCGGCGTCAAAAGTGCCACATAGTCAACTCTGAAACAACACTGTGGGGTTTCCACGTTTCAATTAACCTCTTCTTGTTCCACTCAGAAGTGTTTGCAAACCTATGCCGGTACTACGCGGGAAGTGCTATAGGCTCAACTCTGTAAAACTCACTGTGGTGAAGCCACAGGCTTCACCCCACAGCCAAAGGGCATCTGGGTTCACTTGTTGGAAGTATGTGAAAACCTATGGGGGCTTATGCGGAAAGTGCCCTATGCTCAAGTGTGTCAAGCAGCTTTTGGGGAGACCACCTTTCAACTAACATCTTGTTTCACCGTGTTAGAAGTGTTTCAAACACTCTCCTAGGAACCATGAGAAAAGTGACGTATACTCGACACAGCCAAATCGTACTGTGGAGAAACGGTCTTCCAACTCACATCTGCTGTCGCCAAGTTAAAAGGGTTGGAAAACTTCTGCAGGGCCTATGCGCAAGGGCCGTGTACTCCATTCTGTGAAACGACGCTGTAGGGAAACAATCTTGCGACTAACATCTGGTTTCACTGTGAACTGTCTGAAAACCTACAAAGTGCCATATAGTCAACTGTGTGAAAGAGCACTCTGGGTAAAAGGTCTTGTGACCACCTGATTTAGGACGTTAGAAGCATTTGCAAAACTACGCCGGGATGAATGCAGAAAGTGCCATATACTCAACTCTGTCAAGCTGCACTTTGGCGAAACCATCTTTCAACTAACACCTTGTGTCGCTACCATAGAAACATGTTTGAAAACCTATGGAGGGAATGATGTGGAAAGGGTCATATATACGCAGCTCTGTCCAACCGGGCTTTGGGGAAACCACCTTTCAAGTGACATTTGATTCAACTAAATTGGAAGTGTCTGAAAGCTCCTGTGTGGTCCAGACTGAAAGGGCCTCCCACTCTATGAAAGAACACTGTGGGGAAAACGTCTTTCAACGTTCTCTTTCACTAAGTCAGAAGTGTTGGAAACCCCATGCGGGGATCGATGGGGAAAGTGACGTTGTGAGAGAGTACTGGGAAGAAACCATCTTTCAACTGGCATCTCGTTTCACTGAGAACTGTTTGAAAACATATGCACGGCCTACAAAGTGTACTAGAGTCAACTGTGTGAAAGAACACAGTGGGGAAAAATCATCTTTTAACTAACAGCTCGTTTCGCTCAGTTGGAAGTGTTTGAAGACCTATGTGGGGATCGAGGGGGAAGGTTACATACACCAGCCACTGTGAAAAGAACACTGTGCAGAAACCTTCTTTCAACTGATATCCTGTTTCACCTGGTTAGAAGTGTTTGAAGAACTCCGTGGGGGCTTATGCAGAAAGTGCCATGTACTCTGTCAAGTCCCTGCACGTTGGGACACCCTTTTGTGGAGAAACCGTCCTTCAACCACCATGTTAGAGTTATTATGTTATGTCTGAGTTACGTTCTGTTACAGTTACGTCATGTTATGTTATGTTATGTTATGTTATGTTATGTTATGTTTTCATGTTACGTTCTGTTATAGCTATTTGAAAACTTTATGCGGGGTCTATGTATAAAGTGCCATACACTCTGGCAAATAACACTGTGCGGAAACCGTCTTTCAACCAAAATCCTATTTCACTACATTAGAAGTGTTGGAAAACCCATGTGGAGTCGACACCAAAAGTGCCATGTACTCAACCTTGTGAAACAACTGTGTGGTGAAACTATCATCTGCTTCCACTGTTAGAAGTACTTGAAGACCCACGCAGGGCCAACAACGAAAGTGCCATCTACAAAACTGTATGAAGAAACACTGTGGGGAAACAGCTTGCCACTAAAATCTTATTCCAATCAGATGAAATTGTTTGAAAACCTATGCGGAGCTTATAATGAAAGTGCCGTACACTCATCTCTGTGAAACAACAGCTTATCTGAGAGTTTTATACTCAACTCTATGGAAGAAGACGGTGGGGAAACCTTTCACCTAACATGTGGTTTCTCGAAGCTAGACGTGTGAAAACCAGGTTGCGGCCTATGCAGAAAGTGCCTTACACTCAAATCTGTGAAAGCAGAGTGTGCGGAACCATCTTTCAACAAACTTTCGGTTTCACTAATTTGGAAGTGATGGAAAACTTATGATCGGTTAACTATGAGACAAGTTGCCATATAGTCAACTCTGTGAAACAACACTCTGGTGTGAACCTCTTTCAACGACCGTCTGATTTCACTAATTTAGAAGGGTTTGAAAACCCACGCAGGCAGCAATGGGGAATGTACGATTACTCAACTCTGTGCCACAACAGTGTGGTGAAACCATCCTTCATAACATCTTGCTTCCCTGCCAGGTGTTGTCACCCTTTGCAGGGAATTTTGACGAGAGTGACTTATACTCTATTGTGTAAAAAATGTGGAAAAATGGTCTTTCAACCGACATCCTCTTTCACGAACGAAGTGTTTGAAAACCCATGCTGGGCTTTTGAGGAAACTGCCTTAGAGCCACTCTGTGGGGAATCCATCTTCCAACTAATCTCTTGCTTCACTCTAATGAAGCATAATGGGGCTCGAAAACCATAATGGGGCTACAGTGCAAGCGCCACTTACTCGACTCTGTGAAACAGCACGGTCGGGAAACAATCTGTCTCTTAATATCAGTTGCAAGTGTTTGAAAACAGATGCGGGGCCTATGCACGAGGATCATGCCATGCCTTCAACGTTGTGAAATAACACTGTGGGGAAACCACCTTTCCACTACCATCTCGTTCCTCTTAGAACGGTTTGAAAACCTATGAGAAGCCTAAAAACTAAGGGCCATACACTCAACTGTGTGAAACAACGACGTGGTGAAAAGATCTTTCAAATAACATCTGGTTTCCATCATTGAGAATTGAAGACTATTGGGGGTTATGCGGAAAGGGTCATATACTCAAATCTGTGACACAACATGTGGGGAAACCATCTTTCAATCAACATCTTGTATAACTAAACTGGAAGCGTTAGAAAACCCATGGGGAGCCTATGCCGAAAGTGCCATATACTCACTCACCTCTGTCAGCCTGCACTTTGCGGAAACCATCTTGAGAGTAATATCCTGTAGCACCAAGTTAGGAAGGAGCGTTTGAAAAACTATGCGGGTAAAAGGCAGGAGGTACAAGATACTGACAACTGTGGAACAACACTGTGAGAAACCGTCTTTCAACTCAATTCTTCTTTCATTTAGGTTAGAAGTGTTTGAAAACCTATGCGCGGCGTATGGGGAAAGTGCCATTCTTTCAACTAATATCTGATTTCGCCCAGGGTGAACTCTTTTGGAAACCTATGCACAGCCTACACGGTAAGTGCCATATACTGAACTCTGTGAAACAACCCTGTGGGGAAACGATCTTTCAACTAACATTTCGTTTCCCTAAGTTAGAAGTGTTTGAAAAGCTCTGCGGGACCTATGCAGAATTGCCCTATACTCCACTCTCAAACTGAACTCTTAGGGAAGCATTTTTCAGCTAACATCTTTATGAAACTACGTGAGGAGCATTGTAAAACCTGTGTGGGGAACGATGTGGAAAGTGACATATACTGTGGGACCCTGTGAGAAAATAGAGTGGACAATCCATCTGTCAATTATCTTGGGGCACTAAGTTTGAAGTGTTTGAAAACCTATGCACGGCTTATGGGGAAAGTGCCATATACTCGACTCCCTTCACATATGTGTGTGGGCAAATCCTATGTCATCTAACCTCATGTATCTCTACGACTGAAGGGTTTGCAACCGCAGGCGGGGCCTGCATGAATAAGGCCATATGCACCACTTGGGAAACACCACTGTGGGGAAACCATCCTTCAACTAACATCTTGTTCACTGAGAAGGGTTTGAAACTATGCGGAGCCTTTGCTGAAAGTGCCACGTACAGAACTCGGTGGAAACAACACTGTGGTGAAACGATCTTTCAACGAACATCTCGTTTCAAGCCATAACTCTGTGAAAAAGTTTGCGGGGTATCTGCCGACAGTGCCATATATTCAACTCGGTGAAACTGCACTTTGCAGGAAGGAAGGCTCTTTCAAGTAACATCTGGTATCACGAAGTCAGAAGGGTTTGAAAACCTATGTGGGTAATGATGAGGAAAGTGACACATACTGGATACTGTGAGAAAATACCGTGGACAATCCATCTTTCAACTAGCTCGTGTCACTAAGTTGGAAGTGTTTGCAAACCTAGGCGCGGCTTATGCAGAAAGTGCCGTATACTCGACGCTTTGAAAAAAAGCACTCTGGACGAAGATTCTTTCATGAGTATGTAGTTTCAGAAAACTAAAGCAGTTTGACAAGCAACGCATGACCTACACGGAAAGTGCCATATACGCAACTCTGTGAAACAACGCTCTGAGGAAATGATCCTTCACCTAACATCTGGTTTCATTAAGTTGTGTTTGAATGCAAATGTTGGCCTAGAAGAATAGAACCATGTACTCAATACCGTGAAACAACAATGTGGTGAAACCATCTTCCGACCACCATCTGCTTTCACTACGTTAGATGTGATTGAAACACCTTACAGGGAGGAACACTTAAAGTGCCGTAAACTCCGCTCTGTCGAACACTGCTGTGGTGAAACATACCTTCAACCAACCTCCGTTTCATCGAGTGACAACGGTTTGAAAAGCTATGCGGGACCCACAGGACAAGTGCCATATACTCAACACTGTGAAACAACACTGTGGAGAAACCCTATTTCAACCAAAACTTCGTTTCACTAAATTAGAAGTCTTTGAAACTCTATGAGCGACAGAGACGGAAAGGGCCATCTATTCAACTCTGTAACCAACAATACTGTGGTGAAAGAAACTTCAACTAACACTTGGTTTCACTGAGAGAACTCTTTGAAGACATAGGCAGGCCTACCCTGTGTCATACATTCATCTCTGTGAATCGACACATGGTGAAACCATCCTTCAGCTAGCATCACGTTTCACCCTGAAGTGTCTGAAAAGTTATGCGCGGGGCTATGCCGACGGTGCCATGCACTCAATTCTGTGAAATTGGACTTTGCGAAAACCACCTTTCAGCGAACATCATGTATCGTTACGTTGGAAGGTTTGAAAACATGCGCAGCTTATAGGAAATGCCAGAGAGTCAACTCTGAAAAACCACTGGTGAGAAACTGTCACCGAACATCTGCTTTCACGTCGTTAAAATAGTTTGAAAACTTAGGCATGACTTACAAGGAAACTGCCATCTACCCAAATCTGTTAAGTAACAATCTGGTGAAGTTGTCTTTCAATTAACATCGATCTGGTTTATATGAGTGGCAACTCTGGAAAACTCTCTGGGGTCAACATGGTAAGTGCGTTTGTAGGCACTGGCTTTGACAACCTATGCAGCTCCTGGCCGGAAAAACCAATACACTTCATTCACTGTGCGAAACAAAACTATGGGGAAATCATCTCGGTACGAACAACTGCTTTCACTACGTTAGAGCTTGTCCAAAACCATGGCGGGCCCTAGGCAAAAAGTGCCATATACGCAATTCTGTCAAACAACACTGGGGAATCCATCTTCCCACTAACCTCTGGTTTCACTAAGTTCCCGGAGTTTGAACAGCCCGGCAGGGAATTGTGCGGAATGTGCCATATACTCAACTCCCTGAAACAACAGTATGCTGAAGCTCTCTTTCACCATTTGGTTTCAGAAACTTAAAGTAATTTCAACACCTAAGCATGACTTCCATGGAACGTGCCATATGCGCAACTGTTGAAACAACACTGTGGTGAAGCCACGTTTCACCTGAAACCTGCTTCCACTAGAGCTACAGATGTTTGAACACACGTGCGGGGCCCAGGCCGATAGTGCCATTTACTACCTTCTGTGAAATATGCTGGGTGAAACATTCCCTCAACTAACATCGGATTTCACCCAGTGAGAACTATTGGAAAACCTACTCAGAGAGTGCAGTAGACGCAACTCTATGAAAGGCCGGGGAGGTTATCGTTCTGTCACCTTGTCGTATGGTGAGAAGGGTTTGAAACGTTATGCGAACTCTATGAGGAAAGTGCCTTGTCCTCAACTTTGTGAAACAGCACTGTGGCGAAGGCGTCGTCCCTCTAGCATCTGATCTCAGAATTGGTGGAAAAGGAACGGCGGGTCTACAGGCAACGTGCCATATATTCCACTCTGTAAAACAGCACTGTGGGGAAGGGAAATCTTTCCCCTAAAGCTTCCTTTCACCAAGCTACAAACGTTGCAATGCACATGTGGGGCCTAGGCAGATAGTGCCATAGGCTGCATTCTCTGAAAATAACTGTGGGTGGAACATTCTTTCAAGTAACATTTGATTTCGCTAAGTGAGAACTCATTGGAAAACCTATGCAAGGCCTACAGGACAAGGGTCGTATACTCATCTCTGTGAAACAACAGGGGGAGAAAGCGTCTTTCAAGTAGCATCCCGTTTCACAAGGTTAGAAGTCTTTGAATAGCTACGCGGAGCCTAGGCCAATAGTGCCAACTACTCAAACCTGTCACCCTACAGCCTGCAACAACCAAATTTCCACTACCATCTTCCTTCACGAAGGTAGAAGGGTTTGCAAACCTATGCGGGGAATGATGCGGAAAATGACCTTTAATCGACCCTGTGAGAGACTACTGTGGACAAACCATCTTTCAAGTGACAACTTGTGTCACTAAGGGAGACGCCTTTGAAAACCCTTGCGCGGCTTAGGAGGATAGTGTCATATACACAACTCTGTGAACCAACAGGGTGGAGAAGGAATCTTTCGCCTACCATCTGGTTTCACAAAGTTAAAATGTTTGAAAACCTATGCACGATCTACGTGGCAAGTTCCCTATACTCCACTCTGAAACACTCGGGGGAAATACTCTTTCACCTTAGAGCGTCTTTCACGAAGTGTGCAATGTTTGGATACACACGCGGGGCCTAGGCGGATAGTGTCATATACTCCACTCTGTGAAACAACGTTGCGGTGCAACAATCTTCCAACTGCCATCTGGTTTCACCGAGTGAGAACTCACTGAAAACCTAGGCACGGCTCATAATGTCAAACTGCCCTTTGTGGCAACCATCTTTCCAACTAACAGCTTCCATCCCTACATTAGAAGCGTTTCAAAACCTATGCGGGGAACGATGTGGAAAGTGACCCATAGTCGACGCTGTGAGAGAGTACTCTGGACAAACCACCTTGCAAGTAACTTCTTGTTCCACCAAGATAGAAGAGTCTGGAAATCTAAGCACGGACTAGACGGGAAGTGCGAGATGCTCAACTCTGGGAAAACACACTGTGCTGAAAACATCTTTCAACTAGCACCTGATTTCAGTCAGTCACCACCGTTTGAAAACTTAGGCAGGGTCTACGCGGCAAGTGACAAAGAACCTATGAAACGACAAAGCGAAGAAACTCTCTTTCAAGTAACACATCGCTTCACTACATTAGAAGTGGTGGACAAACTATGCGGGTCATGTGCCGACAGAACCGTACGCTCAACTCTGTCGAAGTGCACTTGGCGAAAACCATCTTTCAACTTACATCTTGTATCCCTACGTTAGAAGGGTTTGACAAGCCAGGCAGGGAACAACGAGGAAAGGGACATACACACGACCCTGTGAGAGAATACCGTGGACAAACCATCTCTCAACTAACATCTTGTATCACTAAGTCAAAAATGCGTGAAAAAGCAGGCGGGGCCGATAACGACAGGGCCGTATACTCAATTCTGCCAAACAACAAAGTGAGGAAACCATCCTCCAACTAACATCCTGTTTGACGTAGAAAACTTAGAAAATGTATGCTGGAAACGACGTGGAAGGTGACATATAGCAGCCACTGTGAAAGAATCCTGTGGAGAAAGCGTTTTTCCACTGTCATCATGTGTCACTAAGTTACAAGTGTTTCACTCTTTCAGCTCACACCTTGTTCACTACGTTATAAATGTTGGAAAACCCATGGAGGGCTTATGCGGAAAGTGCCTTGTATGTAACTCTGTGAAAAAAACAGTGTGGCAAAACCGTCGTTAAGAAAGATCTCGTTTCACAAAATTAGAAGAGTTTGAAACCCTATGCGGGGCGTACAGGGAAAGCGCTAGACACTCACCTCAGGGATACAAACACTTGGGGAAACAACCTTTCACTGAACGTCTGGTTACACTAAATTACAAGCGTTGAAAAACACATGCGGGGCCGAAGTGGAGAGTGCCGTACACTCCTTTCCGGGAAAGAACATTGGGAGGAAACCGTCGTTCACGGTCTACCCCGGGTCTCACTAAGTGAAACGTGTTTGGAAACCTATGTGAAGCCTACACGGAAAGTGCCATCACCTTGCGAGAAGCTTGTGGGGAAACGTTGTTTCAACTATCATCTAGTTTCACTAAGTTAAAATGGCTTCACAGCTATGCGGGATCTGTGCGGAAAGGGCCATATAGGCAACTCTGAGATAGACCACTGTGTGGAACCCATCCTCCAACTCATCTCTCGCTTCACTAAGTTAGAGGTGTTTGAAAACCACGCGGGGCCTACGCCGAAAGTGTCTCATACTCACCTCGGGACACAAGTCTATCTGGGAAGCATCTTTCTGCTGAGATCTGGTTGCACTCAGTAACAAGTGTTTGAAAACGCACGCAGGGCGTAGCAGGATGGTGCCATACACTCACCTCTGGGAAACTACACTGTGGGGAAGCCGCCTTTCAACTACCGTCTGGGTTCGCTGAGATAGGAGTGTTTGAAAACCTAGGAGAAGCCTAACGGCTAAGTGCCACATACTCAACTGTGGGAAACAACAGTGTGCTGAAACGATCTTTCAGCTAACATCTGGCCTCACGAATTGAAAACGGTTTGAAAACTATTCGGGGTCTAGGCGGAAAGTGCCAGGTACTCAGCTCTGTGACACAAGAGCTTGGGGAACCATCTTCCAACTAACATATTTCACTAAGTTAGAAGTCTTTGAAAACCGGGCGGAGACTACACCAAAAGTGTCATACAGTCACCTCTGTGAGTCACTGTGGGGAAGCCATGTTTCCAATAACGTCTCTCTTCACGAGGTTGGAAGTATTTGAACACCCGTGCAGGGCCGGCGTCAAAAGTGCCACATAGTCAACTCTGAAACAACACTGTGGGGTTTCCACGTTTCAATTAACCTCTTCTTGTTCCACTCAGAAGTGTTTGCAAACCTATGCCGGTACTACGCGGGAAGTGCTATAGGCTCAACTCTGTAAAACTCACTGTGGTGAAGCCACAGGCTTCACCCCACAGCCAAAGGGCATCTGGGTTCACTTGTTGGAAGTATGTGAAAACCTATGGGGGCTTATGCGGAAAGTGCCCTATGCTCAAGTGTGTCAAGCAGCTTTTGGGGAGACCACCTTTCAACTAACATCTTGTTTCACCGTGTTAGAAGTGTTTCAAACACTCTCCTAGGAACCATGAGAAAAGTGACGTATACTCGACACAGCCAAATCGTACTGTGGAGAAACGGTCTTCCAACTCACATCTGCTGTCGCCAAGTTAAAAGGGTTGGAAAACTTCTGCAGGGCCTATGCGCAAGGGCCGTGTACTCCATTCTGTGAAACGACGCTGTAGGGAAACAATCTTGCGACTAACATCTGGTTTCACTGTGAACTGTCTGAAAACCTACAAAGTGCCATATAGTCAACTGTGTGAAAGAGCACTCTGGGTAAAAGGTCTTGTGACCACCTGATTTAGGACGTTAGAAGCATTTGCAAAACTACGCCGGGATGAATGCAGAAAGTGCCATATACTCAACTCTGTCAAGCTGCACTTTGGCGAAACCATCTTTCAACTAACACCTTGTGTCGCTACCATAGAAACATGTTTGAAAACCTATGGAGGGAATGATGTGGAAAGGGTCATATATACGCAGCTCTGTCCAACCGGGCTTTGGGGAAACCACCTTTCAAGTGACATTTGATTCAACTAAATTGGAAGTGTCTGAAAGCTCCTGTGTGGTCCAGACTGAAAGGGCCTCCCACTCTATGAAAGAACACTGTGGGGAAAACGTCTTTCAACGTTCTCTTTCACTAAGTCAGAAGTGTTGGAAACCCCATGCGGGGATCGATGGGGAAAGTGACGTTGTGAGAGAGTACTGGGAAGAAACCATCTTTCAACTGGCATCTCGTTTCACTGAGAACTGTTTGAAAACATATGCACGGCCTACAAAGTGTACTAGAGTCAACTGTGTGAAAGAACACAGTGGGGAAAATCATCTTTTAACTAACAGCTCGTTTCGCTCAGTTGGAAGTGTTTGAAGACCTATGTGGGGATCGAGGGGGAAGGTTACATACACCAGCCACTGTGAAAAGAACACTGTGCAGAAACCTTCTTTCAACTGATATCCTGTTTCACCTGGTTAGAAGTGTTTGAAGAACTCCGTGGGGGCTTATGCAGAAAGTGCCATGTACTCTGTCAAGTCCCTGCACGTTGGGACACCCTTTCACCTAACATCTTGTTTAACTATGACAGAAGTGTTTGGAAACCCACGCGGGGAGCTATATGGCCAGTGATGTGTCTTCAATACTCGGAAAGAATAAAGCTGAGAAACCATCTTGCAACTAACGTCTCCTTTGACTAACTTAGAAGAGTCTGAAAAGTATCTGGACGTATACACTAAGTGCTATATCCTGAAGTATGTGAAACAACCCTGGGGGAAACCATCTTTCACATAACAACTCCTTTCTCTAAGTTAGCAGACGTTGAACAGTTATGAGAGGCCTATACTGAAAATGTCATATACATATACTCACCTCTGTCAAACTGCACTTTGGGGAAACCATCTTTCAAGTCACATCTTGTTTTACTAAGTTGGAATTGCTTGACATCCTATGCAGGGAACGATGTGGAAAGTGATAGTTACCCGATCCTGTGAAGGAGTACTGTGGAGATACGATCTTTCCACTAACATCTTGTTTCACCAAGTGAGAACCGTTTGGAGACCTGAAGTATACGGTCCTACGCAGAAAGTGCCATATACTCAATTCTGTGAAACAATACTGCGGGGAAACCATCTTGCAGCTACACTCTCGTTTTACTAAGTTAGTAGTGTTTGAAACCTATGGGGACTTATGCAGAAAGTGCCCTGCGCTCCATTGTGTGAAATAACACTGTGGTGAACCACAAGTGTTGCAAATGATATCCTGTTTCACTACATGAAAGCTGGCTGAAAACCAAAGCGGGCCCTACCAATTAAGCAGCATATAGTCAACTGTGTGAAAGGACCCTGGTTGAAAGATCTTTTAACTAACATCTAGTTTCACTACGTTAGAAGGGTTTGAAAAACCATGCGGCGACTCTGTGGACAGTGCCATATACTGAACTCTGACCAGCTGCACTTTGGGGAAACCACCTTTCAAAGTGTCATCTGATTCAAGTAACTGGAAGTGTTTGGAAACCTATGCGGGGACTAGGAAGAAAGTGCCATATACTCGACTCTGAAACAACACTGAGGTCAAACCATCTTTCAACTAACCTCTTGTTTCACCATGTCAGAAGGGTTTCAAACACTTTGCTAGGAATGATGAGGAAAGGGACATATACTCGATT